>NC_137864.1:14268370-14303370 GCF_963924005.1 Protomyctophum bolini
GTTTTGTTTGGCAATGAACTAATGAAAAGTTAAGTGTTGCGTGGGAGTTGTGTGTGTGTGTGTGTGTGTGTGTGTGTAGTGTGTGTGTGTGTGTGTGTGTGTCTGTGGACGCGTGCGCACGCGGCTCAGTGCTTTATTATGTTTTAGCTTACAATCTCACGCACGTGTTCTTGAATCTTCTGTATCTCCTGTCACACGCTGCCTTGCAAGTGTCAATGTAAAGTGTTTTTATATTGTATATAGTGCCAAATCGCAACAGAAGTTGTCACTTTACATTAATGTAGTGCATTATCAACAGCATACTTGACATGCTCTACATGTAAATGACCGTAATGTACAGAGAGAGACTCGACACCCAAGAAGAAAGACGCATGGAGAGACGGGGGCAAGGGAGGGCAAATGGGGCAACGCTAAAGAAAGGGCACGTGAGAGAGAGAGTCATGGAAAGAGGGAGAAGTGAGAAGAGAGCAGTCCTCCCCAATGGGCATCCAATGGGAGGGGACAGTCCTCCAATGGGAGGGACAGTCCCTCCAATGGGAGGGACAGTCCTCCAATGGGAGGGGACAGTCCTCCAATGGGAGGGACAGTCCTCCAATGGGAGGGACAGTCCTCCAATGGGAAGGACAGTCCTCCAATGGGAGGGACAGTCCTCCAATGGGAGGGACAGTCCTCCAATGGGAGGGACAGTCCCTCCAATGGGAGGGACAGTCCTCCAATGGGAGGGACAGTCCTCCAATGGGAGGGACAGTCCTCCAATGGGAGGGACAGTCCTCCAATGGGAGGGACAGTCCTCCAATGGGAAGGACAGTCCTCCAATGGGAGGGACAGTCCTCCAATGGGAGGGACAGTCCTCCAATGGGAGGGACAGTCCTCCAATGGGAGGGACAGTCCCCGCCACATCTTCAGCTGGACATAGGATTTCCTACAAGTCCACATCGCTGCCCACAGACCTCTTACCGTGTATAATCATGATAAAGATAATCCCAGTTCTTTATGGTAGTTGGAAACACATTGCGATGTTGTGTGGTCATAATAACACATTTATTTTGACCTTACCCCCTAAAACCGCTGATGGTCAACTGCCAACAGAAGGTTTAGAATAGAAACCCCGAAATGACCTTGACCTACAATCACATTCCACCTCCTACCTACTATACATTACTTTTGTCTTGTAGTGACAAAGTCTGTCCACTGCATGTCACTATTTCATAGAGAGAGAGAGAGAGAGAGAGAGAGAGAGAGAGAGAGAGAGAGGTGTCTTTGTACTGTATGTTGACTCTGGAGTATGTTGACTCTGGAGATACTTGGACAATCATGGTTAGCAGACTGTGACAATGTACATACTGACATAGAAACACATTATCTACACTACAGTATCTATTGTACCTTTTAGGTCAAGACGGGTGTCTGTACTGAAATTTTCTTTTACTGCCCCAACTTTATATTGCTTTGCAGCCAAGAAGTGTAAAAGACAGCCAGATGGACAAAATATAAACACATTAACTGCCAGGTATTAATTCATTGAAGACTCTCCTTTTGAAGGCCCACGGGACCGAGCCGTAAACCGGATGTAAACAAACGCTGTGTAGAGTGACGGACGATCGCCTTTTCTTCCAGACGGAAAATAAATTTGTAACCGCGATCATCAGTTCTTAGGGCCTTTGAATAAAACTTGTTTTGACAAAATGCAAATTTCACATAAATTGTACATTGCGTTTATGATTTGAGGCATTTTGTTCAAAACTGACCAATTCTGCAAACTTTGGAAGCCAATGTTAGCCAATGGGGATGGAATATGGACAGATCCGTGTCGATCACAACATGACTATCACTATAGACATAGTGTGTACTGATTTGCGTATTGAAATGTGTAGGAGTAATAGTAGTAAATGTGTTATCGAGCTCATGGTGGCGCCATGGCCGTTCTGAAAATGGTGGTGGCGTTATAATGTTGGCGCTATAACAGGCGTTCTGCCAGTGGTGCCGGAGATTAGCTAGTGACGGATAAAACATATTCTCTGCCAGCTGACAACCAATGAGAGAATTAATTAGTAGAACCAGCTGGTGTAGTGTTGCTTTCAAATGCACATCTTAAATGAGGTTAGATTGAGTCAAAGATTGAGACGGATGGAAGTTTGGGGTTTCGTGGTCATGCTGTCAAGGCAAGCACATGTTGGATGGAATTCAGAATAATATCAATTTCACACTTGGCCAGGTGAAAACCAGATTTCACCTCAAAAAAGAAGAGTGATCATGGCTATGTTAATATAATATTGTGTGTGTGTGTGTGTGTGTGTGTGTGTGTGTGTGTGTGTGTGTGTGTGTGTGTGTGTGTGTGTGTTGTGCGCGCGCGTGGTTAGGTTGTGGTGTACTGCATGCTTGCATGTTTTATTTTCCAGAGAAAGAGCGATGGGTGCGTGTGTGGAATGGATTGTTTCCACTGAAACCATGTGTTGAGTGACAGACACTCCTCTTTCCCATTTTGAACCTCTGAAAACACTGGTACAATTCAATTCAATTCAAAGGGCTTTATTGGCATGAGAAAACATACGTTTACATTGCCAAAGCAGAAAGAACAATACAACAATACAGCAATACAATCAAAACAAAAATGATGTACATGAGAACACTTATCGCACGTGCGTGTGTCATTCATGCGTGCATGAGAGCTCGCCCTGAGCATTGTGCCAGATAGGTTAGTGCGTGGTTAGGTTGTGGTGTACTGCATGCTTACATGTTTTATGTTCCAGAGAAAGAGCGATAGGTGTTTGTGTGGAATGGATTGTTTCCACTGAAACCATGTGGTGACACTCCTCTTTCGCATAAATAGGCACTAAGCCGAGTTGCTTAGGAACTATGACGTAAACTTCTCCATTCATTGTCCATTTGAATTTCATCTTTGTGTAGCACGAAAATCTACACTAATAGCTGAATATGGGAGGAGCTAGCGCCCCTCAAAAATAAATTAAAAAATCACACCCGTGTGAAATGAGGGGCGCTCTTGTCCTCGTACATCAAAGCGGACATTTGACATTGCTACAAAAGGTACATAAGGTGGTCCCTTATTGGCCAAGCGCTCCCACCAACATTAGCCGATTTGCTCGTTTACATACGACGTAAGTTTTCCCTTCAATGTCAATGTTTAATGTTTTGATGTTTAATTTACGTCATATTTAGTGGAATTCTGATGTAATTTCTCCGTTCATTGTCAATGACAAATATTGAGACTTGAGGGGACAAGATTTAGCGGACATTTGACCGGAATTCCCCTTTCATTGTCAATGGCAAACCTTGAGACGTGTGGGGACAAAAGGTGTTTATAGAAGGGGCTAGCGCCCCTTAAAAATAAAATATAGCTGCAAGCAGCGATAAGACGGGGGCCAAGCAAAAAGAAATATCACACCCGTGTGAACTGAGCAATGCAGCCTGCTGGCTGGTGGCAGTTATAGTTATACGTAGTAATCAGTGTGAATGGCCCTTTTAGGCTGCTCAACAATGCCATTTTAGGTCACCCAGTGGTATTTCTCTGTGTCTCTCTCTCACCCACCCACCCGGTATATGAAATGTAGCCTCACCATGATGATGTTACGGAGGACAATTCTTCACCTTTACAACCAGCACTTCATTCTATGTTCAAGAGATAGGCACGACCAAAGTCTTTGTGGCTCTGCTATTTTGGACAGACGTTAGGTAGCCTCTTGGAAAGAGGCTACCTAACCCTAAAAAAATAAATGTATTTGTTTATTTTATTGTTTTGAGGTCTCCTCCATATGCTGTCAGTAGCCTAGACCTGGCTAGCCTAGAAATGACACCAGCTCACTGTGCTTAAAGCTGCTATAAGCAATAATATGTCATAATTGCTGCTCCTCCTCCAGCAGTCCAGTCTCATAGTATCCAGAATTGTTATTTGTATTATAATAAAACCCGGCCCGACTAATTATCGTGCATTTTGGGCCCTGCCCTACCCGAAAATGTCGGGTCGGGTAGGGTCGGGTTCGGGGCAAAGATTGAGAACTCTGGTTGGGAGTACTGTGATGTCATAGAATTGTGTCATCACAGAATACTTTACAAATATATGATTTATGTTCGTCCAAAATGTGAATGAAAACCATTTATATGTAAAAAAAAACAAAAAAAAAACGAATATATAGCTGCAAGCAGCGGTTAGACTGGGCCAAGCAATACAAAAAATGTGACGCATAAGCCTACTTTACCTGGGTAACATCAACATCTGATACATATTTGACATGAAATGATAATCCTGTACCGTCACCGTGTTTGCGTTTGCATTTTGTTTCATTAGCGCGATCGTGATAAAATAGGCTGCAGCTGTTGTTTATGCGGCTGAGCACACATATGAACGGGTGAAGATCAAAGGAGGAGAAGAGTCAACTTTTCACCACTGATTTTCCAAACAGTTTCCCAGTTTCTAGGAATTACATTTTGGGCAAGATGAGTGTTTGAAGGTCGCACTCTATACTACGCGCAACGGCCAATCCGTCTTTTCTCTCAGTCGTGTTTTCAAATGGATTTGAAAATACGACGGGAAAACTTGTGATTCCCTTCTCGCGTACCAGTGGCACATGTCCGGTCCGCGGATCAGTGGTTGGGAACCTCTGCCTTAGGGTAGTTGTAATTTCTGTACTGTGTTCAGTACATGCATGCTTAGTTTATGTTGTAGGCAGGCATTGTTTTTGCACCACCCCCCCGCTGCGGAATGTAAATTAGTTCGAGCGCCCGTCTGATATGATCAATGACAATAGCTAAGCTGTAGCTTCATCCAGCCGTGTGTGTGTGTGTGTGTGTGTGTGTGTGTGTGTGTGTGTTCGTGCTTTCGTATACCTCCATGCTGTTGTCAGAAGGTGAGATGAATTAATTTAATCTGTATCCACTGAAGTGTGTGTGTGTGTGTGTGTGTGTGTGTGTGTGTGTGTGTGTGTGTGTGTGTGTGTGTGTGTGTGTGTGTGTGTGTGTGTGTGTGTGTGTGTGTGTGTGAAACGGAAAATGCCACACCAAGTGAATCCTCTCTAACTTCAACTGACACACTAATCACCAGACTGGAGCTATCTATCTCAAGTCTTTATTTAAATATGTGTGTGTTGTCCAATTTGTCCTCATGGGACTGCATGGGAATTCTGTGCATGTTTGTACAGAGTGCATGAAATCATGTTTGTGCTTGCGTGTCCTCAGATCTTCCCTGTAGAGGGGTTGGACACATTCCATCTGTAAATAAATCTTGTGTGTTGGTGGGGGAAAAAAACAGAAGCACACATAGCCTACATATTATATAGTACGCACACATGTCACATTTTAGGCGAGGTAAGGTCATGTCGGGATAGCCCAATGCAAGGTCGTGCCAGGATAGCACAGTGCAAGGTAATGGCAGGATATCACAAAGATAAGGCAAGGTCATGTCAGGAATCAGGATAGTGCAAGGCAAGGTCACACAGAACACATGACATGCATGTCATAATAACACAATAGATGTTGGCATGTCTGTGTGTGAGATGTCATTCATTGTTAACTGTCTTCCCGGTGTCAAGTTTAGAGTGATTGAGTAATATACCATGAGATGAGATGAGAGATACATTTAATACAATTGAGACCCTGGGGCAGACCAAGGCGCAGTTGGATGAAACACATGGACTCACTGGCCTTGGAACGTCTTGGGATCCCCCAGGAGGAAGTCTCTGATGTTGCTCTGGAGGGTTAAGTCTGGAACACTCTGGTGGAGCTGTTGCCCCCGCGACCAGACTATGGATAAGCGGTTGAAGATGGATGGATGATTGAAATTAATAGATAGACCTTTGTTGATCCCCCATGCCAAAGCGTGAGCGCTCGCCCAGCAATCCGCCGTCACCCAGGCGGATGCGTGCACACGACCTCGCCCCAAAAGGGCTTCTCACCCTCGGGGCTGGTATATATTAGTATAATGTATGAAGGGTTGGGATGAATCCTGGCGCTCATAAGATGCAATGTAAAAGTGGTCGCAGCACTCTCGTTTAAAATTGCATTCCATCAAACTTTAAGATTCTGTTTTCGTCCCAGTGTGGAGGAGGGAGGCTTAGGATGTTTACTGTGATCTCTCACTTTTGAAATGTATAATCCTTGGTTTCTGTTGTGTGTAAATAATAGTAGCGATTCAAAGCGGTTGTCCTCCAAACACCACCTGCAGTCACTGTCATTAGAATGGAGGGAGCGCTCCCTCTCATCACTGCAACACAGCTTGCCTACACACCCTCAAACCAGTCATTTACATCGTTGTGTGCAGAGAACGGTCGAGATTAGCAGACCTCCAAGGTCACAACGGCAGCGTCCGTGATGCGGACGAAGTATACATGTCTCGCTTGTATGCACCTGTCAAGCCAACACACAGGACGTTGAATCCTCCTGGTTTGGGGAATTGATTACATTAAACCAGCACTTGCGCATGCTGTCTCAATATTTGTGAACAAACAAACATAATGGCCTTTTGTAAAGGAAACTAAATATACCCCCCACCCATATACCCCCCCACCTTTGTAATTCTGCCACCAATAATAATCATATTGGTCACGACACATTTACTATGAAAACCTTGCCTCCATATGTGGTCACACCTCGTGTCATCACGCCTCCATCTCCATATATGGAGCTGACCTGTTCTGACATTTCATATGATGATCCTCCCCACCCGTCCTTCCTCTTCGATGTCTCACTTTTGACTGATATCTGTCCATTCAAACTCTATACGGGCCTTCCCCAAAGTTATTAGTGCAGCCGTGCCCGGCAGCCGGCAAAAACTAGAGTTCTCACACATATAACCCAGAGATGTGCAGAGAAAACTTGGACGGACTAACTTAGAAAATTCAGTATACATTATACAACATACAATAAACGACACCAAACAGCCTCTGCAGTGCTTGCATAGTGCAAGACAGGAAACGGAAAATACTAATACTAATAAGATAAATGCAAAAGTAAGCATGTCTGAACTGAACTGTTGTTTTCGGAGTATTGCACAACAGGTGGGGTGTGTATTCCTGACTTGCATCGATCTCTACTTGCATGGCCCAGAGTAGGCTATAGTAAAAATATGTATATATTTTTTAACTTTTTGTTTAGTTAGATTGTGGTGTTATAAGGACATCAATGATAGCTGCCTGGTTCAAACCACTTTGGTCTGTCGGTGTTGCAGCACAGCCTCGGTCTTGTCATGAATTTAATTTATTTTGCTTCTGGTCTGAATCGAGTAAATAACATGCCTTTTGGCAAAGGTTTGATATGTTTGACCTCATCTTTTGCTGGGTTTCTAGCTTTGCAAGAACATGTTCAAAAACAATGACTGAACAGTCCAATGTCTTTACCATTTTATTTCTATAAACAAGGCAACACTTTTGCGTGTGTGCTCTTGGCCTTATTACAGTGGTGTGGTGTCGGTTACAGATAGCTACAATAGGTTGGCAATTACCGCCACTTGCCCTGTATCAGGTAAAGCATGTCTTCCCTAGAAGTCAAATGGTATTTTTTTTATAGTCAGTCAACTGGCACAACAACAAATTCCATGGCACTCCTACTTTGTCAACTTGTCACCAGTTGACTGTGGCCATGGAGCCACGGGGTGGCCACACGCCGCTGCACCTCAAACAGACCACAAGACGGTTTATTTGTACTTTAATTTCATTGTTTAATGTACTGTCTATGCTGCAACCCAATTTGCCCTTCGGGGACACTAAATAAACTTGAACCTTGAACCTTGAAGAGCTGATGATGTCAAATGATCTCAGGAGGAAATAACATTCCTGAAACAAACATTTCTCAGTTAAAACCACCCATGAGCCCAATTCATAATCGCAGAATAAACTGTATACGTGGACCTAGGCGGATGTTGACGTCCCTATAATGTCCAAGTGGATGCGATGCTGTTACATCCAGCCATTTGCAGAATGGTGTGATGATCGGATAGTCTCTTTCTTGGCAATATATCCTATTTTTTGAGCGGTGCACACCAATGACTGGCCCGGCCGCGTGTATACCTGTGTATGTTTGGAGTATGAATAGCTGTAATACCACTGGGGACTGGGTGACCTAATGGGGCACTGTTGAGCAGCATAAACACACACACACACACACACACACACACACACAGTTCATAGTTCATAATTCAACATTTTTAACTAAAGTTCATGGTTCCAAAAAATGACAAATTTTAGTTATTTTTCGTTCTTTCTTTCTTTTCTTTTTTTATTATTATTACCACAGCCCATAGCCATATAGAACCTCAGACTTTATTGAATAAAAAAACCTTTGGGGATTAATAAAGTGACAACTTTTACAATATCTCCATTACCATTATCCAAATAAATTCCTTATTATATATCTTTTTAAATTTGGAATGTGAAATGCCACATAATTCTTAATCGTTTTCCTTGTCTTTATTATGGGCCAACTTGTGAAAGCTGCATGCTTTTATTGTGAATGGTCTCAGTTCTCACAGCCTGCATAATATTTCCACGTGCTGAAAATAGCTGATCGACAAGCTCACAACGTGAGCTTGTCGATCAGCTATCAGCTATTTTCAGCATGGAACACATGAACGACGAAGAATAAATCAGGCATCACTGCGCTTCTGTGGAGGGAGGGAGATATATTTTGTTGGCCGAACGAGGCGATCATGTATGGACAGTTGGACATCTATGGACAGCTATTTTCGTGGCACATTATGTTTAATCACAACAACAACACGTTTACTTTACCTCCTCAGTGTTTGGGTCAGGACATGTAGGACTGTATGTGTCTAAGTAAGGACTTATTGGTGGGTTTTCCTGGTTAGTGTGTTTTTTTAGTGGGGGTTCGCCTGGAAGGCTCACTCACTCTTGAACGAAGTTGAACGTGAGAAAGTGACGTTCACACGCGCCAGAAATGAACGCGTTCACAATGACGTTCATCAAACAGAAATACAGTACGTTCAGTTCACGTTCAGCCAAAATATGAACACGTTCGTGAACGATCGTTCTTTGAACACGTTCGGGTACAACACTGCACACACACACACAGGCCAGGGAGGAGGGCTTGACACAAACACACACACACACAGCACCACTCAGTTAGCACGGATGCGATTTTTGTACAACGCATGCTCAGCAAACAGACCAGGAATGTCTGGGTTTATATAAAAAATGACAAATTGGTGTTTATTGGCACGTGACATTGCATGATAAAGTGTAAATTAGGCAGCTGTGTGGGGTACAGATTAGCTTTCTTAGCACTTGTTGGCACTGACGTAAGTATCAGGTAAAACGTGTCTTTGCTAGCAGTCAAATGGAACCTCAAGTATTTTTTTTGTCAACTTGCACCACAGCAGATTCCATGGCAATGCTAAATGACTGCACTATTCTGCCTATTCTACGTGGATGTTACAAGTGCAGAGTTACTGGGTGTGGATTTGTGCTTGCATGAGGTCATGGGCGTGTCAAGCCTATGCGTTTGTGTGTGCACATGCACTGCACATGCACTTTTTTCTCCCTTCAAGGTCATGTTGACAGTGTCCATACAGAAAGTACCACAGGAAAGCGCCAGTCTTGTTGACCCAGTTTGCGTGTGTGTGTGTGTGTGTGTGTGTGTGTGTGTGTGCATGTGTGTGTGTGTGTTCTGGGCGTTGGTTCTGGCCAAATTGAGTGTGTGTTTGCTCAGGGAGTATACGGTGCCACTTTGCGTGAGGGTGTGTGGGTGCGTGCATGTGTGTGTGTGAACATGCTGCTCTTCAGTAGGGTTAAAGAGATGTTCTGTTTGAGTGGTGTTACGGTGTAGCAGTCTGTTTGTCTGACAAATATGTTTTATCCTTTGAGAGATCCGTATGTGTGTTGCACGCGCAGGGTGCGTGTGTGTGTGTGTGTGTGTGTGTGTGTGTGTGTGTGTGTGTGTGTGTGTGTGTCTCGGCACCTCTCTCCTTTACCTTCAGAGCAGTGTGTTTATCTAGTGACTCTGCTGGTTTCAACAGGCCTTGCATGGTTTCACAGACACTAGTTTCCACTATCTCAGACACAAAGGCATACATACATTCCAACTATTTCTGGCAGAAAGCACAACATTGTCTTCGTGTGTGTGTGTGTGTGTGTGTGTGTGTGTGTGTGTGTGTGTGTGTGTGTGTGTGCGTGTGTGTGTGTGTGTGTGTGTGTGTGTGTGTCAAGCCCTCCTCCCTGGCCTGTGTGTGTGTGTGTGTGTGTGTGTGTGTGTCAAGCCCTCCTCCCTGGCCTGTGTGTGTGTGTGTGTGTGTGTGTGTGTGTGTGTGTGTGTGACTGTGTGTGCGTGCGCATCTAAATGGGGGGTCCCGTAGACTAATGCATGTCAAACTGGGGGTCCTTCAAATTAAACTGGTTGAGAATCGCTGCCAGAGCCGTACAAATCTTCTCTTATCGAGTTCCCTTTTCTAATGGGGGTCCGCGGGCTAATTAGTGTCAATTTGGGGGTCCTTGACGTGAAGAAGTTTGAGAACCACTGGTCTATCTTACCTTTATCTCTCTCTCTCTCTCTCTCTCTCTCTCTCTCTCTCTCTCAGACCATGGGGATGCATCTCTGGAGGCTCCAGCAGGGGGTGTGGGTGGAGGTGCTGGGGAGTCCTCCCTGAGGGTGGTGCCGGAGGAGAGGAAGAAGAAGAGCGGCGAGGAGCTGAGGGAGCTGTGGAGGAAGGCCATCCTCCAGCAGATCCTGCTCCTGAGGATGGAGAGGGAGAACCAGAGGCTGCAGGGTGGGTAGAACCAGAGGCTGCAGGGTGGGTAGAACCAGAGGCTGCAGGGTGGGTAGAACCAGAGGCTGCAGGGTGGGTAGAACCAGAGGCTGCAGGGTGGGTAGATACCAGAGGCTGCAGGGTGGGTAGAACCAGAGGCTGCAGGGTGGGTAGAACCAGAGGCTGCAGGGTGGGTAGAACCAGAGGCTGCAGGGTGGGTAGATACCAGAGGCTGCAGGGTGGGTAGAACCAGAGGCTGCAGGGTGGGTAGAACCAGAGGCTGCAGGCCTGCAGGGAGGGTAGAACCAGAGGCTGCAGGGTGGGGCTGCAGGGTGGGTAGAACCAGAGGCTGCAGGGTGGGTAGAACCAGAGGCTGCAGGCCTGCAGGGAGGGTAGAACCAGAGGCTGCAGGGTGGGTAGAACCAGAGGCTGCAGGGTGGGTAGAACCAGAAGCTGCAGGGTGGGTAGAACCAGAGGCTGCAGGGTGGGTAGATACCAGAGGCTGCAGGGTGGGTAGAACCAGAGGCTGCAGGGTGGGTAGAACCAGAGGCTGCAGGGTGGGTAGAACCAGAGGCTGCAGGGTGGGTAGAACCAGAGGCTGCAGGGTGGGTAGAACCAGAGGCTGCAGGGTGGGTAGAACCAGAGGCTGCAGGGTGGGTAGAACCAGAGGCTGCAGGGTGGGTAGATACCAGAGGCTGCAGGGTGGGTAGAACCAGAGGCTGCAGGGTGGGTAGATACCAGAGGCTGCAGGGTGGGTAGAACCAGAGGCTGCAGGGTGGGTAGATACCAGAGGCTGCAGGGTGGGTAGAACCAGAGGCTGCAGGGTGGGTAGAACCAGAGGCTGCAGGGTGGGTATAGGACAGCCGCTTCCGGTCCAATGGATGGATCACATTTTATAGCACACACATAATTTGCGATTAACGATTTAACCCATTTAGGCCTGACCTCGAAATTAAAAAAATAATCTTCTAAATCCTCCAGTTTTCTGAAATAAATATTTTCACGATTTTATTTTTCCATAGCTAAATTATGTGTTTAAAACACCAAAAGGGTTTCCCGCCCAAAATGGGTTAATCGGGGCGTATTGAACATTCGGCTTCTGAATCACAAATTGCACAGGGCTGATATGACAAATGGCTTAAATATACAAAGAAGTCAGTAAAAGTGTTAATACAAATCTTTCCAAAACAATTACAAAATTACGTAAACAGATGATCTACTACAAGCTTGTAGCTTTGATTGTGTGCAATACCGCGGCCTGAGAAGACGCAATCTTTTGATTACATTTTTTATTGCCTTTTTGTGGCATAGTAATAATAATTTTAACCGCTTAGGTTAATACCATCTGTGCTATTTAACACCGTCGGAGACATTTACTCATTCTGCAACATGCACAGACCTTTACGCAGACACACTTAATGAAGGAGCTACATCGACTTAAGGAAGTGTGTGGATGAACACAACGTCTTAGTCAACATTATGTAACCCTTGGCAGCGCCACAACTGGATTTAACAACTTGGATTTAACGTTCACCGGCATGACTATAAATATTAGATCATCATCGCTCATATTGGTATTTATCTAGTCAGACTTCGGTTTCTTTATCCATGCACAGTGGAATACCACTCGTTTTCAACATGAACTATGTCATTAATATACATTAGAGGAAATAATAGAAATTCCCCCCCCCCCTTCCCCCCCTTTTCTGATTAGCCTAGAACTGGAGGTCTAGAACTTGGGGTCATGTGATCAGTGACATCTCTAAGGTATATTAATGACATAGTTCAATGTTGAAATTGAGTGACTTTAAACCCTATATGATTAGTTGTCCGGCATCCTGCAAGGGTCTACACACACGCGCGCACTCCTTTTTTCCCTTCACACCAAATCTCTTTGCCAAAAATAGCCGACCAACAAGCTCACAGTGCATATCTAGATTGGTGTGTGTGTGGAGGATGGGGAGGTGTTATGTATAAAAAAATTGGGAAGCCGCAACTTAATAGGTGATAATAAAATGTTACAGTGAGATTTGTTTACTCGTAAAACGTAAGTATTTCGATTTGCTAAGTGACACATAAAAAAGCCCTCTACTTGTGATGTCAAGTTCCCCACCCCACTCCTGACCCATTTGGCACCTGTATAGACACACACACACACACACACACACACACGCCTAATCCGTCCTTCCACTTCACTCACCTCCCCAGCTGTACCTGTGTGCTCTCAGGAACACGACCCATGCACCATCACAGAAATTGTTGCCTGTAAAACAGGGTGTGGTGGAAAAGAATGTGGGCCAATATTGACGTAAGAAGAGCAAGTCTGGGCAGGACACATACACACACACACACACACACAGATGAATGCTCACTGCATGCGCTCACACACATCCATGTACGCACGCACGCGCGCACACACACACACACACACACACACACACACACACACACACACACACACGTATACATACACACGTCATTACACACTCTGATCCTCTTCTTCCGCATGTTGTGTTTCACCGGGGCATTTCAGGGAATCGTTTTATTGTGTGTTTTATTCCTCCGTCAGGGTGGAGTCCACGTCTGTAACTGTTATTTGTCTGGGTGGAGCTGCCGCCACCGTCCTCTATTCTATTCTATCTGTTTATCTCTGCCTCTGTGCCCTCGCTTTATGGGTCAACCGCACACGTCTATTGAAGTGTATACTGTACATGCGAGTTTCTCTGTCAGAGTGCGTGCGTGCGTGTGTGACTGTGTGTTTGTGCGCGCGTGTGTGTATGTGTGGGGGAACTGTAGCTAGGGTGGGGTATCCTATCCTGCCCTGTGTTATCAGGGGTGGGGTGGTTTTCCGGAGTCAGAAAAAGAAAGCGGGAAATTGAGAGAGGAGAGGAGAGGAAATAGAAGGACGTGGAGTGAGAGGAGAGGAGAGGAAGGAGTGCAGTGAAAGGGAACCTGGCAGGTAACACACGGATGCTTTAACAAACCCCGTCGGCATCCCTTCTCACATCGATGGTTCACGCTTCACACACGGTGTAATCTCCAATGAAAATAGATGGACAGTTATACTGTGATTCTGGCATAGGCAGTGGCACTGATCGGGGCAGATCGTGTCATTTTCAAATGATCGAAATCGGATCGGGAGCAACAAAACGTGATCGGGACATCCCTAATTTGAAACTAACGATAACTATCCATCTGCAGACTGGCCAATCTAACTCTACTCTGGTCATAGATCTCTCTCTCTCTCTTAGCTATGTCAACATGTTCATTGAACATTTTTGCCATGGTTGCAGCCGCAGTTGGCCTCACTGTCACTCACTTGCTCTCTCACCTAGTAAACGCAGACTCCCCGACCACCCCCACTGTACTGATGCTCTCTCGACCTTACTCCCATCACTCAACAGGCAATATGGCACACACACACACACACACACACACACGACATTCATGCTCCCTGAAGGATGTAACGTAGCCTCTTGTGTAAGGGTCATACTCCTATTTTACCGCTGTTTCGGCGCTGTAGTGCCGAAATGATTTCGGCTCGTCAGAAATTTTCAGTAGCACCGAAGAGACGACTTTAGGACGGTACCCGCCCCCCCGAACCTCAAATGACGTCAAATTGTAGGCTCTACAGCGCCGAACCGACTTTTATTCGGCTCTAAAATAGGAGTATGAATAGGCCCTAACTCTCATGCCAAAATATCTATTTTACATTTTAGCCCGACTACTTTCTTTTTCTTTTTTTCTTTTTTTTCCCGCACTCTACTCTATATTTTTCACTGTATATTTCGCATATACAGTGAAATGTGTCATCTGCATTTACTGAGACACGAACCAGGGACCTTCCGTAGTGATGCCAGTCTGTTCAAACTACTTTGGCGTTTGGCCCCTGTTGTGTGTAAGGAGCAGCACAACCTCTAGGGGCCGCTGGTGGGGATTGTAGTCGACTCTTGCTCTTGTTTAAAATGTAGGCCATTCCCTCCAGCACAAGAAACTGATCTCCACCCTGTTGATAGGCGGCCGATGGAAGCTGTTTCAGTAATGATTACATACTATCTCATTTCCGCCTCCACATCCTGAGAAAGCATCCGTGTGTTTTTGGAATAGAACTGTTCCTGCTATTTTGTGCCTGTCCCTTATGGTGCGTTCACACGGCAGACGCAAAGACAAATGGGAGTATCATTTGGAGCAGCTACATGCATCATTGAGTCTTTGCATCGTCATGTGGCTGACTTCCATTAATTTGACAATGAATGGTAAACTGTGGCGTTGCGTCTGCGTGTGTGAACGCAACACATTAGTGATGATGACATCGCCACCCGTCCTGCCAAGTTCCAGCTGGTCAGTGGTCACTGGGTGGACACCTCTCAGAGAGCAGGAAGGGTGGAGAGAGACACAAGGGAGAGGAGTGGGAGGCAGAGAAAGGGTTGGGCAGAGGGAGGAATGGAGTGTGTGGATAACGAAAGAGAAAATGGGTGCAAAAAGATAGGTATGGAAATAAGGGAGGTGGTTGTGTGTGGGTAGAAAAAACAAAGATAGAAGCTGTGGGTTCAAAGCGGTCGAGATAAGGGTGGGAGGGGGGGCGGGGATGGTGGTGTCCTAATAGATGAGTGAACCCAGAGTGTTTTTCTCGTTTTCTTTGATCACTGGCGTCGAAACATTGTAACCGTTTTACAGTTTGTGTGTTTTGTGTCTGTACCTGCATACTGTGTTTGTAAACTGTGCAGGAAATCTGTGTTCATTTCTCTGTGTGTGTGTGTGTGTGTGTGTGTGTGTGTGTGTGTGTGTGTGTGTGTGTGTGTGTGCGTGTGCTTGTGCGTGTGCGTGCGCAGCCTCAGCAAATGACTTGCAGAACAAGCGTCTGAAGTTGGACTACGAGGAGATAACTCCATGTCTAAAGGACGTCACTGTTGTCTGGGAGAAGATGCTGGGAACCCCCGGGAGGTCAAAGGTCAAGTTTGACGCCGAGACCATTCATGCTTGTGTCGCACAAGGTACCCATGACCAACATTCCATTCCAGCTTTCTTTGTGTTAAACGTGCAGGTTGCAGAACTTCTCCATAGGTCTTCCTTCGCTATTTGCGTCTTTCTGCCCGGTAGCGGTTTAGATGAGGGTACTTCCACACCTCCGCCTGTCTCTCTTCGAGCGCTGATGTTGATACAGTATATTGGGTTCCCCAATAGGCGGCCCGCGGGCCATTTGCCATCTTGTCCGGCCCTCACCAACCCCCTGACAAAAATAAATAAATAACGTTCCGCCCGAGCCGGAAGTGATGTTGTCAGGATCTGTAGTGTAGCGAGGGGCCTAGGGGGGCGGACGAGGCCCCCGGAGAAGCATCATGATTAGCGCGGCTCGCAATAATGTATAATGTAAATTAATGTCTCCGACACGGCAGACTCCATATCCCCAGGCCAGTGGCCAATCAAAGCTGTGAGACATTAATGACACCGCGTGGATGTATGAGCCAAGTGGCTCCCGGCCTGAGACGTTCCAAATGATGTCCACGAGCCAAATACATCTGGCTCACATGGGCTTGTCTTACACTGTATAAATTAGGCTTTAGTATCTACTTGTGTGAGTAGTGCAGTATCTCCTTGTTACATAGCACAGGACCCTCTGTCCTGTTACATGCAGTATTACCAGGGGAGTCCACAGTCGAGGGGACACACTGCTTCTGTACAGAACAGCTGAGTACTAAAGTCCACACACACACACAACACACACACACACTGCAAGGCCAGCAGTGTTCAGTGTTGCCAGGTTTTGCGAGAGAAACAAGCATCCAGGAGCAGCCCAGGAGCAATCTGGGAGCCCATTGGCAAGACAAAGGAAAAACAGTGCCCTCTTTTCCTTTGACTTTAGTCTCGAGAGACTATCCCAAAAGAAGCGAGCCCTTCTCCCCTTACCTTTGTACATGTAGATACAACATAGGCTATTTCCCTATTTTGAATGTGGAATATTTTTGAAACATTTTCACAACACAAATTCTCCGTGGCATAAAATGCAGACAAATATCTATTCTATTATGTGTGGGTCTTTGCAACCCGCAACTACAAATATTTACAAGCAACATTACAGAAAAACCATCATCCCAACATGGCTTATAATAAGCGGACATGGCAACACTAGCAGTATTCTAACTCTGTTAAAGGTAGGGTAAGTGGGTAATTTTCTTTGGTCAAAGTAAGTGTTAAAAAGCTAAATATAAGATATATTGTGATAGCCTTCATCCAATCAGGATAGAGAGGGGCCTTCCGCCAATCATGATCGAGCGGGGGCGGGCCTTGGTGTGCGTGCTGTTGGCCTGTCGCGTGTGTGTGTGTGTGTGTGTGTGTGTCCACACTGTAGTGTGTGTGCATGTGCACATCTTGTTACCGGGACAGACCGGAGGGTTTTCCAAATCACTGAATGCTCCTTTAAACCAAAAAATATCACTTACCGACAGTGTGAGATTGTTTGGCCACCCTCTCTGATTGGGGGTTTGGTAAAAGGTGGGCTCAAAGCCCATCTTGATCCAGTCAGCATTGGTTTGGAGACGGGGGTGGGGTGGTCTGTTTAATGAACACAAGGTGTCTGGCAGTGACTACTATCAGAATATAGAGTTTTAATGTTTGGTTTTTATCAAAATACATCTCACTTACATTACCTTTAATGATTATTTGATTACCTCATGTCTCAGACATCGGAATCATTGTCTTTGGCAGGAATAAACGGTCTCCCGCTCACTTTAAACTTGCTAGTTACAAGATAACGCTAATTACAGTGGACATGCATGTCATCGTAAATGTAGCTCACCCTTCATTCTTTGGAGGTGTTAACTGATAGTTTGATATCGTTTGAGATAATAGACGGTAATACTAGACATTACCTCATCACATGGAGTGCAAGGGTTGAATTGCCTATGTTTCAGGCACTAAATCACACTTCACGCTTTCGGGCAACACGTTGTGTGTAGCGCTGTGCGGGTGTCCAGTTATGGTGGGTGTCATAGGTACCTCCACTCGCTCGCTGCGTTCCTCTCCACAGCCGCTTTGTTTCTGCGTGCCTTTTATTTTTAAACTAGTTTGGTGGGTGGAGAGGAAACCCATTGGTGAGACGGGGTCATGGCAATAGTCTCACACCCCATAAATAACCCACGTTCTGAATTCCTGACATGTGTGTGTGTGCGTGTTCATGTGCGTGCTTGAGCCATAAATCATGCCATCGTTTGTCAGGTGTTCCCAGGCAACATCGAGGGGAGATCTGGAAGTGCCTCTCGGAGCAGTATCTGCTGAGACAGCTGCCCAGCCGCCCGCCCGCCAACCAAACCCCTTACAAAGAGCTGCTGAAACAACTCACTTCACAGCAACACGCCATCCTCATAGACCTGGGTAAGGCATGCACACACACACACACACAGCGCTTTTTCACACACCTATAAATCTAGAATCGACAGCCTATAGTAGTTGAAACGCAAAAGACCCTTATGACCCGACGATGACCTATTAACGGTTTCACCTTTGCTGTTCAGCACCTTCTGCAACAAAATAACACACCGCACCTTCACACCTCTGTGCCACACGCACACACACACACATACAGTATACACCGCACCCCTTCTAACACCTAACCATCCTCCATCTCGCCATCTCTTTCCTCCACCCATCATGTATCGTTCGCTCTCTACAATAAAACCGGGTGGAGAAAGGCAGTAATATCATACACACAGACAGCTGACTGCTGTTTAACAGCAGGGTGGGTCTGCCACGATTAGTGGCATTATGGAGCATGAACACACACACACACAGGTGACATGATACTGTACACAGATGGCGGAGAGACGTGTGACTTGACGATGGTGCATCGCAAACAGGCAGGGGAAAAGCATGGAGAAATTAAAGACATACGTCGGAAACGGTTGGGAAACAGGAAAGATCAGCCTAATAACAGGGAAAAGGAGGGTGTGTTTGAAGTAGTGTTGATTTTGACAGAAAATTTTCTTTGCATACATTTTTTGAATAAAACATTTATAATTTAGTTTTAGTCATATCATGCCGTGTTGTGAGCTTGTACATCGGCTATTTTCAGCATGCAACCAAACATAACATTTAACTTTTAGTTCTACTGGATCTCTTTTCCACATTTTAGTCAATTTATTTTATTTATTGACGAAATTGTCAATATATTTAGTCATAGTTTTTGTCCGTTTTTATTTCGTTTTTATTCAGTTTTCCTCAGTGTGAAATGGTAGTCGACGAAAATGTTTCGACGGAATCAACACTACTTTGAAGTGAGCTCTCTCGCACTCGTCTCAACACCAGTTCTGGACTAGACTGTCCTAACCTGCAGCCAGGGGAGTGGTGGCGTCAGGCCATTGTGTTCTCAAGGACTGCAATAATAACCCCATTGCTGCCCCGAAGGCCATTCCACCTATGCAAATACTGTACACCCAAACACTCACACACAGTCGTCTGTGTCCTCTTTTAAATCCTCACTGTCAGTCACTGTGAAGTCCAGAAGCCCACGAACTCAAAGCAAAACTCAAAGCACTCCCACGCACACGCATATATACACCTGTCAATTATAAGCATGAGAATGCTCTTTTACTGGTCCCCAGTCCCTCATTATCTTGTCACATGTCAAAAGGTGTGTCTCCGTTGCTGCCTTAAAGTTAAGCTTTAGAAAGAATGATGTTTGGTACATTCAGTATGTTGGAAATGTTGATGAATCTGACCATTTGGAATGTCTTCTCAAAAGTAGATTTTCTCCATGAGGATCAATAGAACTTTGTCTAATCTCTATCTTATCTACATTCTACTGTATCTATCTGTGTTCATGGGTCAACGTCCTTTTAACTTTTAACAGTGGACGTCTGAAGGAAAAGCCAAGAGTGGTTTGACGAATAGTCACGTGGAAACCTTAAACGATCAATTATGTATTTGTTTACAGTTGTAATTCAGGCAACTGATCTGTTCAGCATGCCTTGTGCTCATTAAATAAATGTGTTCGTTCCATTTCTTCCAGGTCGTACGTTCCCCACTCATCCATACTTCCAGGCTCAGCTTGGGGCAGGACAGCTGTCTCTTTATAATCTACTGAAAGCCTACTCCCTGCTGGATCCTGAGGTACATTCTTTAAGTCTTTGTCACTCTCCTCTTTCCCTCTTCCCTAGCTCTATGCGTCTTTCTTACCCTCTTAAGGACCCGAAACCCACCAGACGCGCAATCGCATAGACACCGGTTCACTTTCGCACCCATGTTAGTTAATGAGTGCAGTTGTTCTTGCTGGCCGTGCACGGACGCTCTGCTCGCACTCGGGAAGCACATTTTTCAGATCTGTGTTCTCATTGGAAATACATTGTAATTTTATAGAAGCTTGTATGCCTAACGTCACGCGTCCATGTTGTTCGGGAGTTGAACCCGCGGCACACTGGCAGACTGGATTACCAGCCAAGGTGCCCAGACAGCTACGCCAGCCGCCCGGACCCACATTTTGAACATTTTGAACGAAGGCAGAGAGCGATGTGTCTTTGGCCACTGGCCGTGTTTTCTCCGCCCTCACAGCAATCGCTCAATCGCATCGGCGGAAATGGAAACTGCAAAAACTGACCCCGCTGTGGGAAACTAAAGCTGTGCGCTGTTGTAAACTTAGAGGTAAATTCAGTGACGTATCACCGATTCCTAATGGATCCTTACAGGACTCTAACTCTGAGAGTGTTGGAACCAAATGTACCCGTTTGTACACTCTCAGTGTATACCAGTTCTGACAGTGTGATTAAAAAAACGGTTCCAAATACGATGGAACCGACTCCAGTTCTTCAATCTCGGAAACAGGTCTAAAAAAATAACCGGTTCCGGGTCCCAACCCTAATCACGGCCACAATGCACAGGCGATGTGCCTGTGGCTGTGCGGATGTGCATCTGGTGGGGTCCGGGGCGTAACTCGTAAAGAAATCAATATTGCCAAATATCCCTAGGGTAAACACACTGAATCAACAATCATGAAAGAAACAAGGCTATGTCCTGCGGCGGAACACAATAGCACAACAATATCTACACAGGTGGTATAACTTGGCCTACACCTAATAATAAGTTATTGTTGTGGGGAAGGGCGGGGGGGTTAAAGGAAAGCCCCTACCACATTATTTTCTAAAAACCAGTTTAATGCAACTTGTTTTTGTGTATGATTTATGATGATATGCGGTATGTACCACAGGCACACTTCCTCCTTCACATTTCATATGTTTGTCATGGAGAATCAATCGTGCAGTGGGCTGTTTTTGTTTTTTTTGTTTTTTTCTGTTATCCGACTCCTCACCATCTGCGTGGGTGCTAACTGTAAATGCTGCTGTTGTCCTATAGGTGGGGTACTGCCAGGGCCTGTCCTTCATAGCGGGCGTGTTGTTGTTACACATGGGGGAGGAGGACGCCTTCCACATGCTGAAGTTCCTAATGTACGACATGGGGCTCCGCAAGCAATACAGGCCCGACATGATCATACTGCAGGTGACGAACCACTCACTGTAACACAGCAATACAGACCGGACATGATCATACTGCAGGTGACGAACCACTCACTGTAACATAGCAATACAGGCCCGACATGATCATACTGCAGGTGACGAACCACTCACTGTAACACAGCAATACAGACCGGACATGATCATACTGCAGGTGACGAACCACTCACTGTAACACAGCAATACAGACCGGACATGATCATACTGCAGGTGACGAACCACTCACTGTAACATAGCAATACAGACCGGACATGATCATACTGCAGGTGACGAACCACTCACTGTAACACAGCAATACAGACCGGACATGATCATACTGCAGGTGACGAACCACTCACTGTAACATAGCAATACAGATCTAAAAGCTCAGCTATTTTCGAGGCGCAACCCAGCACTCTTCTCTTTAGCAAAGTCAAAGTCATGTAAGGTGTACGTATGGTGTACGTACGACATGGAATTCGAAACAAATTTGATCAATGCAAAATACTGTGTTCAAGTTCAGGTGCACACATTCACAGCCCTGTCCCTCCACCACTCACATTGTCCACATATCCGTCGAACCAAAGACGCTCCCCCCATCAGACCACAGTGAGCATGTTGTCTTGTGTGGTGATGTCCCATGTCCAGTGGTGTACGGTAACCAAGTACATTCACTTAAGTACTGTACCTACTGTAAGTACAATATTGACGTATTTCCAATACTTTTACTTCTACTCCACTACATCTCAGATCCAAATTTTGTCCTTTTACTCCACTACATTTATTTGAAAACTCTTTGTTACTAGTTATTTTGTAGATGCATGCACTTCAGCCCTATACTGTATACATTTCGGCCATTTGAAAATAGTTGATCTCGCGACGCATTGTGAAAACTTGAAATTCTGCATAACGACTACTTTCAATGTTGGTACTCTAAGTACTACATTTTGATGGCAATACTTTTGTACAAAAGTACATTTTGAACTCCGGACTTTTACTTTGCAACAGTAGTATTATCACTACATCACAGTATTGATGATACTACTTTTTACTTCAGTGGAAAACAATGAGTAATTTTTTCCCCCGCCACTGTCCGTCTGTCAGATCCACATGTACCAGCTGTCGCGGCTGCTCCACGACTACCACAGGGACCTGTACGTCCACCTGGAGCAGCAGGAGATCAGCCCCAGCCTCTACGCCACGCCCTGGTTCCTCACCGCCTTCGCCTCGCACTTCCCCCTGGGCTTCGTGGCCAGGGTCTTCGGTAAGCACCCCCCCCTGGACTACAGTTCTCAGTCGCCACCACATGATTTCAGTCATTTGGATTCCATAAGAAGCCTAGTGGCTATTTTCGGTCATTTGTTTGGATGGATGAAAGAGTATTTGAAACTAGCTCAAACTAGATCAAACTAGCAATGGAATAAAAGTTTAGAAGCATCTTGCAGACACATGAATGGTCTCAGACATCGGCTGGTCGGCCTAAAACAGCATCATTACATTTTCAGTCCACCGAAACACTGGGTTTATTCCATGAGCACCCACGTGTACAACACTACCGAAACACTGGCTTTATTCCATGAGCACCGACGTGTACAACACTACCGAAACACTGGCTTTATTCCATGAGCACCCACGTGTACAACACTACCGAAACACTGGGTTTATTCCATGAGCACCCACGTGTACAACACTACCGAAACACTGGGTTTATTCCATGAGCACCCACGTGTACAACACTACCGAAACACTGGCTTTATTCCATGAGCACCGACGTGTACAACACTACCGAAACACTGGGTTTATTCCATGAGCACCCACGTGTACAACACTACCGAAACACTGGCTTTATTCCATGAGCACCCACGTGTACAACACTACCGAAACACTGGGTTTATTCCATGAGCACCCACGTGTACAACACTACCGAAACACTGGGTTTATTCCATGAGCACCCACGTGTACAACACTACCGAAACACTGGGTTTATTCCATGAGCACCCACGTGTACAACACTACCGAAACACTGGGTTTATTCCATGAGCACCCACGTGTACAACACTACCGAAACACTGGCTTTATTCCATTTGCACCGACGTGTACAACACTACCGAAACACTGGGTTTATTCCATGAGCACCCACGTGTACAACACTACCGAAACACTGGCTTTATTCCATGAGCACCGACGTGTACAACACTACCGAAACACTGGGTTTATTCCATGAGCACCCACGTGTACAACACTACCGAAACACTGGGTTTATTCCATGAGCACCCACGTGTACAACACTACCGAAACACTGGGTTTATTCCATGAGCACCCACGTGTACAACACTACCGAAACACTGGCTTTATTCCATGAGCACCCACGTGTACAACGCTACCGAAACACTGGCTTTATTCCATGAGCACCCACGTGTACAACACTACCGAAACACTGGGTTTATTCCATGAGCACCCACGTGTACAACACTACCGAAACACTGGCTTTATTCCATGAGCACCCACGTGTACAACACTACCGAAACACTGGCTTTATTCCATGAGCACCCACGTGTACAACACTACCGAAACACTGGCTTTATTCCATTTGCACCCACGTGTACAACACTACCGAAACACTGGGTTTATTCCATTTGCACCCACGTGTACAACACTACCGAAACACTGGGTTTATTCCATTTGCACCCACGTGTACAACACTACCGAAACACTGGGTTTATTCCATTTGCACCCACGTGTACAACACTACCGAAACACTGGGTTTATTCCATTTGCACCCACGTGTACAACACTACCGAAACACTGGGTTTATTCCATGAGCACCCACGTGTACAACACTACTGAAACACTGGGTTTATTCCATGAGCACCCACGTGTACAACACTACTGAAACACTGGGTTTCGTGGCCAGGGCCTTCGGTAAGCACCCATGGATTTAAATTCTCCGTCGCCACGACTGATTTCAGTCATTTGGATTCCATAGAAGTCAGCATGTCTTCTATAGAAGTGTGTCGTGCACCAAAAATAGACTAGATCTACAAGCAACACGTTGCAGTACGACGTGTTGTAAGCTTGTAGATATAGCCTATTTTGTTTATTAGTTATTTCAGTCTTCCAGAAAACCTTGATGATCTCAGATATTTTTTCGGTCGTGAGATTTTATTTCGCTTTGCCTTTAATCCATGCGGTAAGCACTGAGCAGTGAAGCACCCACTGATACAAAACTACCCGGAAACGGACGGGCCAATTGTCTCCGTCATTATCGTGGCTCACGTCATAGATCAGGGGTGTTCAACTGATTATGAACCAGGGACCACCACCCTGACAGAGAATCAACCTGGGGAGGGTATGGGCATGGTGTGTGGGGGGAAAAGCTTGGAATAAAATATTAAGGGCTTAATTTAATTTGTTAATTTGAGAAGATTTAAATCAAGCCGTTAACAGCCATTATTCAACTGACATACCGGTATGCTAGTGGTCCAGACTCCAGAGCTCAAAAAAGATTCAGAACCACTGATCTATTCCATTCCAATAGTTGTCCTTATTCTGTTATCTTAATATTAAACTCATGGTAACTGATTCTTTACAACTTATGTATGAGCGAGCAGACACATTGCGATTGGTTATATGGGCACATTTCCTAATTCCTAATAATGGTGACTCAACCATTCAATCCAGTACAAGATCCTGTATTCTCCTCTCTTTTTTTTACACAGCCTCTTTAAATAGTCTCCAGTTTAAAAAGACTTTAATCCATTTACGATATTATCGTTACTTGCCTAGAATTTAGATACTTATCATCTTTCTTGAGAACCGACCCTGTGTTTGTAGTGAAAATGCCATCACACCCACATCACCCCCCCCCCCGCCCCGCCCCACCCCTCCATTTGTCTTCTCCCTCCTTCTACTCGTCTACTACATGCCTTTGTTTTCCCTCACCTCATTCTTTTCCATGCCAACGATTTCGTTCATGGTCAATTTCCTGCGCGGTTCTCAGTCACTGAACCTGATCCGCTGGCTCCACACGTTGGGTGCAGCGCCCAGTGTGTCTGAGTGGCATCGTACAGTGGTGCTGAGGGCTCCGGCAGACGCCATGTGGGGCTCCACGCCTGCATTCCTCTTTCCTTTAATCTGCCGTGTAATCTGATACAACCCTGACCCAACTTGGCCCTATCTTGATGCGTGCACACGGCGCGCAACCCCATCTCTCTCTCTCTCTCCCCCCCACACACACACACACACACACACACCTACCGTATTCGGTTTGTTCACATTAGCTCATGCATGTGTTTGCTTAAAGCTTTTTGCTGACGTCAAACCATTCATCAAGCATGCAGCCCTCAAGTTCACATTCAGCCCTTAATCCTGTGGTGTGCATGTTAGTATAATCCTAACATAAATTATGTAAATAAAGCAGGCTGTATAACCCCCCGCCCCCCCCCCCCCCCCCTCTCTTTGTTATTTCATCTTTTGTCTTTTCCTCGTCTCCTTCTGTGTTTCTTCAGATCTATTACCTCTCTTGGCCGCTTCAGGACTTCCCTGTATTCACATCTCCAAACAACCTGTTTGTGCTTTTAATACTGCTTGTATTTACGTTTATTACCAAAGTTGATGCAGGTCATAGTACTGATGGTGAGCAAGCTAACTCTGTGTGTGTGTGTGTGTGTGTGTGTGTGTGTGTGTGTGTGTGTGTGTGTGTGTGTGTGTGTGTGTGTGTGTGTGTGTGTGTGTGTGTGTGTGTGTGTGTGTGTGTGTGTGTGTGTGTGTGTGTGTGTGTGTGTGTGTGTGTGTGTGTGTGTGTGCGTGCGTGCGGTATGTAATGTTTTACCTGAGATGAGATGCTGCATCTCAAGGGGCCATCCTCTCAACATACTGTATTCTGACCAACATTCTCCCCTGTTTGTTCTCCTTGACTCTCTCTCTCTCTCTCTCTCTCTCTCTCTCCATCAGACATGTTGTTCCTGCAGGGGTCAGAGGTCATCTTCAAGGTGGCCATGAGCCTGCTGGGCAGCCACAAGCCTCTGATCCTTCAGCATGACAGCCTGGAGTCCATCGTGGACTTCATCAAGACCACCCTGCCCAACCTAGGACTGGTGCAGATGGAGAAGACCATCAATCAGGTGTGTGTGTGTGTGTGTGTGTGTGTGTGTGTGTGTGTGTGTGTGTGTGTGTGTGTGTGACTGTGTGCGTGCGTAGTCCGATTTTCTTCCACAAGAATTGAGATCACTATT
Organism: Protomyctophum bolini; assembly: GCF_963924005.1. Lineage (NCBI taxonomy): Eukaryota > Metazoa > Chordata > Actinopteri > Myctophiformes > Myctophidae > Protomyctophum > Protomyctophum bolini. The sequence goes on from NC_137864.1 coordinate 14,294,788, forward strand.
CTCTCACGATTCTAAATTTCCATGAAAATATGTATTGTCTTTTGTCTGTAGTTGCTGAACATTACTACATTCAAAATGTGGCACCTGGAGCCAACTACTGTGGCTTTAGTGTTTGTATACTAATAATTATAGTCAGAATAGTCATCTGAGTTCAAGATTATAGAATAAAGAATTAGTAACCTAGCTAGGTGGAGGAATACAGAGCCAACAAGACTGCCTCTGTAGAGCAGACTCTGTTGTTCATGTTGGATAGCGTTGTACAACACTGTGCTTTCATCTTCCATAGCCACTGAGTGACCTTGTTCAGTTTCGTGACCTTAATTCCCGCGATTATTAGTTACGGTACCTTAGAGAAGAGTACTTAATAATGGAAGGTGTGCTACTGGGCTTGTTGTGAGATGTGGGTGTGGTGTGCCGTGGTGTGGCTTTGTGTTTTTGTGGTGTGGTGTGGTGTTGTGTTGTGTTGTGTTTCTGCCACTGACTGCGTAACAATTTCTCATAAGAAATCATATCATATCATATGCTACTGTCTGCTTCCTTACCCTCGGCTCGTACATAGACGAACATAATTCCATTGACCCGATGTACTGGCAATAAAGTCTTGAATGATATGTGTTTATTTACAACCCAATAAGTGCGATTTACCCCCTATTAAATGACTGTGTTATCTGGTTAACCAGTTTGAGAGCGATAGGGCTCATGTTTTGCCACGCACGTGCGTGTGAGTAACATGGGATGTAAGATCGGAGCATTCAGAATGAAATGGTGAATGACACTATGTTGCAAGATGAAAAACAAACAAATAATTCAACAGAAGAGAGTGTGAAATAAGTGTGCACATACTTGCCAGTCATTGCAAATGTAGTTGTAACAAAGCTCTTGTTCTCAATGATACAATGATACTTTTGACAGGTGGCTTGAAAAGCCAGCTGTCAACAACCACCCAGAGGACTAGAGTAATATAGTAAGAGAGTGGCGACACTGGCGTTGACTCCCATTGTAACAATGGAATGCGGAAGTGCTCATTCTATCTCAATGGGATAGTTCCAGCCATAGGAGCATATGTTTGGAACCATATGTTAGCCCACAGGCACCCGCTTTGAGGCGAGTTGAAAGCGTGTCGCTACTCTCCTACTCTACACTGGTGGCGATGTAGTGGTGCAGAGATTCTCATGATTGGCTGGCCTCTAAGCCAATGAAAAGGCTAGGGCGTGTCCTAACAGTCCTGTGTGTGTGTGTGTGTGTGTGTGTGTGTGTGTGTGTGTGTGTGTGTGTGTGTGTGTGTGTGTGTGTGTGTGTGTGTGCGCATGCATGCGCGTGTCATCAGGTGTGTGAGATGGATGTGTCCAAGCAGCTCCAGGCCTATGAAGTGGAGTACCACGTCCTGCAGGATGAACTGATGGACACGCCTCCTACGCTCAACCAATCGCAGCGCACCGCACAGCTAGAAAGAAACAATCAGAGCCTCCGGCAGCAGAACCTTGACCTCCTGGAGGAACTTCAGGTACTACCATAACCCCAAACTCTCAGCCTCTCGCTCTACGAGCTTGTAGGTCTGCTATTTTTGAAAAATCGACTGACATAGAAACATAGCTTTTTCAGAAAACTGTCAGGATGTAGAAGACATTTTTAGAATCTGATCTCAGGGCAGAATGTTGTTTTTTTCAATGGAAGTTACTCACTGGCGTTTGAAGCACCCGGAAGAACGCGCTACTAGTAATTTTTTCTTTATTTTACCAAAATGTCGCTCATGAACTGGTGCTCTGTGTTAAACCCCAGCTGTGCACTGTGACTCTTTTGCTCGTGCATGTACTTCGCCCACCTGCAGTTCCTGCTTTGGCCAGTAGGGTAAGGCGCATTCACTGTTTCCCAGCCGTTCTTGCGACCTGCGTACGAGTCTCTCTCTCACACGCACACACACACACGCACACACGCACACACACACACACACACACACACACACACACACACACACACACACACACACACACACTTCATACTGCAATAGCTCTAATAACAAGTCAGCCCTACAGTTTGTTATTGTGTTGTTGTTTTGTCTTCCTCCTCATCTGCTTTCAATGACCCGTCCTCTCTCTCTCTCCAGTCGTCCCAGGCCCGGGTCTGCAGCATGGAGAGCCACGTGGGGATCCTGGTTGACTCGGAGGGCCGGCTGAAGGAGCAGGTTTCTGCCCTGGAGGAGGAGAAGAGATGCCTGCAGAGCACGGTCACACACCTGCACAGCCTCCTCGTCAGCCTGGGCATCTACGCCACCCCCGACGGACACGCGCTGACCATCGACGGACACGAGCTGACCCCCGACGGACACGCACACGCAGCCCTCACACACACCCCGCGGCGCGGCGGGCCAGACAGCGGGGCGAACGGACTGGGGAACGGGATGCCGCTCTCTCTTCTTCCCCACCCGCTGGCTCTCCCGGACGGCCCGTAAAACAAACCACACTGACCCACTCACTGAGAACACTAAGCTTGGCTGCATGGGACGCAGCGAGCAGAGAGAAGCTATGGCTGCCTGGGGGAGTTCTAAGAACCAGGAGAAGGAGGTCTGGTTGGTGGGTTGGGGGGAGAATAAGATGATTCCTTCATCTGCTTTGCAGCCTCCAGAATGTTCTAGATGGCACCAATCACACCATGCCAAATAAATCACCAGAAAAAGAAGGGAGACCAGGCGTAGGAGACCGTCGGCCACTGTGCGACTTTGTCTGCACAGGGGCCGATTCTCAATTGGCCCCAGCTCAATTCTTTAGTTTAAAACGAATGTGTGATTCGACCAACAGTCTCCCAAAGAAAGCACTGTATGTACACACTGGGTCCGCACTGTGACATGAGACCCAATGCACGTTACATTTGCACCATTCTTGTAATTTTGTCTTTTCTTTTTTTTTAATGTTTTGTATGTTTTGTTTTGTGTGTTGTTATGCGTGTGTATGTGACAGGGTTTGAGTTTGTGCTCATGAATGTAGCGGTTGCAGTGACGCTCAAATGGCAAACCAATGTCTCTAAATGTTTCAGCCATAGCAAAGATTCAACGCCACCTATATCAAACTATACTTCCCATAAGCTGATCGTCAGCTTTGGGGCTAGATTGGAGAAAGATTAATGTCTAGCAGAGGAACAGGTTGAACAGTGTTTGTCAGATAGTGATTTTGATATTTAGCCTCATCTCCATTAAGCACAATAGGAGAGAAAGACTGAAGAAAAATATACTGCCATCATCACACCCCAGCTTTCTTTCCATTGTGAAACTGTTGAACCTCCTTGTGTTGATTTCTACTTTCACTCCAATGAACAATGCTCCAATCCAGTTCCTTTGTCAGGAACTGTCTGTCTGTTCACGCATAGCATACCTGTTGATTGAAACAGAAATGGCTCTGGTTTCATACAAGTGGGTTTTTCTAATCGGTATGAATGTCTACCTTTTGAGTGCCTGATCAATTCGTTTTTGCGGAATTACAGCAAGGAATGATTAATTTCTGAAATGCTCTGTTTCTGTTAAGACAATCTGTACAACTGCTATAAAACTACTGTATTCGGCACACTGAAAGCTTTACAGACAAAGCTGGAGCTTGTATTGCGTGTGTGCGTGCGCGCTATGGCAAATGCATGCATGTCATTCACAGAAACATGTTGATTTACACTGTAAACACATTGCTTTAACTCCCAACTGTCTTTGTTTCAATGCATAATATAATTCATTTTTATTGGTAATTATTGTATTGTCCCGTACATTGCTGAAATACATCTGCTCACTTTTCCAGTGCAACAGAAGCACAGCCCCCCCCCCTCTTTCTCTCTCTCTCTCTCTCTCTCTCTCTCTCTCTCTCTCTCTCTCTCTCTCCATTGTTTTGTTGTAGGTGTGTACACAACACAAAGACTAACATGGAAGTTCTCTCTCTCTATTGTGTTGTTGTTGGTGTGTAGTGTGTTGGTGTATAGTATGTACACACAAATTCTAACTAACAAGGAAGTTCTTAGGTTATATGTACACTTACAGTAAGTGCGAGTGTGCGTCACATTCCTGGCGTTGGTGTACCGGTATTCTGTTTCGTTGTTTGCCAGGCATCGTTTCCTGCATCGAAACATTCAAGGTAATCATTTTATAATCTTTTGCTGTAAGCGTTTTGCAATTATACAGTACATGGCATGTACCATGAGCCTGGGGGGGCTCATGGTACATGTGGGGGCTCCCCACCCCCTTTTTTTCTCTTTTTTTCTTTTGGAATTCTGTGCTTCATTTAGAGAGAGAGGAAGCCAATGGCAGAGAGGGGAGTTAACAGTATGCAAGACATGACAGGAGTCAGATTGGGTCCTCCCGACTCATTATGGTCATTGCACTAACTGGCTGCGCCACCAAGCACCACACCTTGATGGGAGAAGCATGTCTGGGCACGTTGTTTTTTTTGTGTGTGTGTGTGTGTGTGTGTGTGTATGTTTGTGTGTGCTGCATATATACGGTTATACGGTAATACAGGTGGTTATAAGCTCAGTCAAAATGGTCTTGACTCTGGCTGATAGCAGTCATTCATTGGGGTAATAATGGAGGTATTTCACATTCGGAGGCATGTGATCATCACACATTTCTCTCATGTCATCAGTCCTACGTTACGCTCTTGATTTTCGTAGGTAATCTTTTAAGCGGCTTCTGCCAAGAAGAGGAGTGTCTTCACGGTATGATCCCAGAGAACTTGGTGTATACCTGTTCATCAATCACGTGTGTGCTGTTTTGGTAAATTTGAGCTTTTTATTACATTCAACATACCGCATATATAACACAATGACAAAGGTCTGCGTAGTTTTTAAGCTTTTTGACTTAAACCCTATTGTATGCACACTAGTCATGCAACGGTGTCACACAGCAAAAAGAACAGATCTATAAGCTCACACAACACGTCGCATTGTGGTACGTGCATCGGGTAATTTTCGGGAGGTGGGAAGGGGCTACATATTTGAATATTTGCACCCATAATGTCATGCCGAGAATATCTACACCAGGTTGAAAATGGTTAAATCACCACAATACTAGATTAGACTAGACTCTGGGGTTCTCAATGTTTTTGGCTGGGGACCCCCGAAAATGCTTTGGCCCCTGCCCCACCACCAATACAAATTGACCGCTACAATAACCTTAATAATAGAGAAAATACATCATAAATAAATACTGAAACCAGATACCATTAACAATGTGTACTATGTAAACTCTAAATTTCTATTTTCCAGCCATTCAGTTGTAATTATTTGATATATATATATATATATAAATAATTACGGGACCCCCCAAGGGGTCGCAAACCCAGGACTCCACCCCTGGACTAGAGCATCTATTGTACACTGTCAGTTATTGAGGATTTTAATGTTTGACGTTTTCACTCAGGTCACCTGTGCTGAGGAGGCCTATCCAGGACCGTCACACCTGCGCACACATTTCTTCCAATCACAGGTAAACTTTAACAGCATGGAATATCACCCTTGTTTGGCGGTTAATGTCACATGACTCACGAAACCATCTTCACCTACTGTAATTGTGTGGGGGGAAAAAACAAAAACAAATGGTGTTATTCGTAGTATTCGTGCTGCCCTCCCATGGGTGTAAATTAAATGTCTTTTTTGTGTTATTTAGACCTTTATAGGCCCCTCGGATGCATATATATACTGTACCGTACTGTATTTCACCTTGTCTCAGCCTCCCAGGATGCATATATACTGTACCGTACTGTATTTCACCTTGTCTCAGCCTCCCAGGATGCATATATACTGTACCGTACTGTATTTCACCTTGTCTCAGCCTCCCAGGATGCATATATATACTGTACCGTACTGTATTTCACCTTGTCTCAGCCTCCCAGGCCAAAAAGGATATTTCCATGACAAAGCAACCCATGTTAAACCAGAAGCCCTAATCAGTGGTTCTCAACCTTTATGAATCATATACAGACTTACAGAGTCCACCGCCCCTTCTCCATACACACACACACACACACACAATAATCATGAACTGAGGACCCCACCACCTTGACAAGCTCTTGGAATTGTCTTTAGTCTTTCTTTTATTATTTGACAATTTGGCCGATGTTTGACCAGTTTTTATAGTATAGTTTTTGATACTTTTGAGCATGCAGTTGTGGTCTTTAAACATTTCAAGGTATTAAAAAGGTCTTTAAAGTCAACAAATTGTCACTTTACAGTCATCTGGGGACCTGACCCGAGAACCACTGCTTTATATAACATTCTGGTAATTTTCTTCAGGACACACCTGTCTGTGCTAATCAGACTGCTTAGTAGTTAAACCATGCTCAACTTATTTCAATAGGTTTACTGTCTAATCCAGCCTACCATCACTGGCATTAGTGGCACTGGCTGAGATTGGCTATGGTGAATCTATGATAATAATGTTGGTACCTTTTGTGTTCTTTTTAGGCTAGACTCTTGCGCAGTGCGCACACTAATCTTACCCTTTTTAGCAAGCGGCCATGTGGATTGGGTAATCGTAATGAAGTTGTTGAATTGTTTTGAGCAAGGGTAGTACAAGCATTACTGTATCCCCTTTTCATGATCTGCATCATAGAGAATGTTTGGGGTTGTGTACGTATGTCCATGCGTACTAGGTTCGCTTCAGTATCTACTGTAGAATATAAATTTCACATATAATTACTTAAACCCTGTATAGCCTACTTGAGTTGACCGGCATCCACCAGGGGTCTACATTTGGTGCCCTCCTTTTTCCCCTCAAATGTGGTGATGCGTTGTGAGATTGTACTGTACAGTACATCAGCAATTTTCAGCGAACTAGCAAGGTTACAAAATACAAAATACAAAACGAGATACAGAAAAGATATTAAAAAAATTGAGCAGCATAGAAAAGAAAATGTACATAGTAAATACAAATGGCATAAAATGTGATGATAATGGATAAAAAGAGGCACACGTACACATCCAGATGTTATGACACTGACTTTGGTGTTTGTCCTGATGATTGTCAGACTGTCAGTACTGGACATGTTCACACACGGTACATGTTCTTCACTGATTTCATGCCTATTTGAACCTTTGGCTATAAGTATAGACCATGTACTGATGCCGTGTAAATGCCATCATTCTGCAGTTAGCAGGTAGCCGGGCTACATGCGGAGAAACCATGCCATCATTCTGCAGTTAGCAGGTAGCCGGGCTACATGCGGAGAAACCCTTTCTTTTGGTTTAAAATCATCATAATCCATTCTGAACCTCTAGAACATATTCAATCCTGTGCAAATATATTCTAAATCCTGTGTGTGTGTGTGTGTGTGTGTGTGTGTGTGTGTGTGTGTGTGTGTGTGTGTGTGTGTGTGTGTGTGTGTGTGTGTGTGCGTGTGTGTGTTGCACGCTTTCAGAGAGGGGGCAGGTCTTACCTGATCTAAGCGTTGGCTTAACTGCTGTAGCGTGTTTGTGGTAGAAACTCGGTGAGACGTCTGTGGACAAACAACTTCTCAGTGGAGCGTAGCGGAGCGAGAGCAGGATCACCCGCCGTCTTAAGTGCTGCCTACACTTGTGTAAACAGGGTGTGTGTGTGTGTGTGTGTGTGTGGCAACCAAAGCAGCGTTTGTGCCGGTGCCCAGATATTTGTTTTGTTTGGCACACGGGGGCTAGCTTTGCTCCGTCTCTGCTCCACCCTGATGCCCTGCCCTCTCGTGCTGCTCCACCGCACGCCTGCATGTCCTCCATGAACCCCCGTCGTGGTCGTTTCGTCATGCTCACCTTCGGCGTGAAAGAAAAACACACAGAGCCATGTGCTGTAAAAGATGAAATGATGATGAGTTCATGATGATGAATAATGTCATTAAACTGCTTGATTACAGAGAGAAGCAGAGTTCAATGTGCAGCCCTTCGTAGACTGCACAGTGGGTGTGTCGATCCAGTCCACTTTATTTATTCACATTTAAAACGACATTGTTGAATACACTCAGTCGGTACCAAAAAAGAGGAAGAAAAATAGCAAAACAACCATACATAATAAACAGGGCAACATTAAGCCATAATGCAGTGGAAACAGCAACTCTTAAGCCCTAACCACACCAAAGGGTCGACACCATGCAACTCCTTGGGTCCAAGACTCCAAACGGTTGCAAGGAGTCAACGCTAAAACCGCCTCGACCCTTTGGTGTGGTTTGGGCCATTGAATTCCATGCATTGAATCACTAGGGTCAACGTGGGTCAATGTGCATATCACATATCGCACCACAGGGACAATAAAACCGTCTTGACCCTTTGGTGTGGTTAGGGCTTTAGGCCCAAGCCACACCAATGATTCCCCATGCAACTCTTTGCAACCAAACTGCGAGTATACTTGCATACAGTAGTTGCATGCAACGAGTATCCCAAATGGCAGTTGCAAGGAGCTGCATTGGTGTGGAGTGTCCTTACAACTGTTTTGTTGCGACTAGTTGCATTGGTGTGGTTTGGGCTTTAATCGGCATGTTGGAACGCCAAGGAGTACAAGTGAGTGTTCTAACATAATTTAAACACAGGCAAGGCAAGCGAAGCTACAACGGAAAAATGTCAGAGATAAGCAATTTTTTCTTCTTCCCCTCC
>NC_137864.1:14308370-14323370 GCF_963924005.1 Protomyctophum bolini
CCGGGGCTGAATGTTATTCTATTGTCAACCCTTGAAACTGAATCATTTCAAAAGTCTAGCTCCCTCGTCTGATCTCCCAGGTGAATTCTTCGAGTTATGAGTTATGTTCTGCAATGCCAAAGCCATACTGATCAGTAGCGGAAGAACAATGTTCACACCCCGTCTTTTTTTACTGTTTTTATGAATTCATGTATTGTCACCCCACTGCAGGTACAAGCAACGTTGCTGTTGTATGCTCCATAGACTGTGCTAACAATAGCAACTAATTAGATAGATAATAGGCTAATAATTTGGGATGAACGATATAATCGGTAGTATAATCGGAATAGGCCGTATAAATGCCATATCGGTATCGGATTGGTCATAAAATAATACGGATTATTTAATCGGTTTTCACCAGCTAAAATACAATGAAATATGTAAAAATTCAATGAGTTCAATATAAATCAAAAGTGCCTAGGACTTAAGTAAAAATAAACTTTACATTTTTCTACATTAAATTAATCTCATCTCATCTCATTCAGTAGTCATTCAGTTGTGAAAACAGAGTATAGACTTTATTAACAGGCCAAGAGGCCCCCTATAGGGCCACGAGGCCCCTAGAGCCTATGGGCCAAGAGGCCCTAGGGCCTAGGTTTTTTCCCATCGTGGTCCTCTACATAATATCTGAATCGGTCAGAATCTGTATGACCCTACAAATAATTGGAGATCAGATATTGGTCATAATTTCATAATCGTGCACCCTACTAATAATGATAATACCATTAATTTAGATTATGCTGTAAACTAATGGTATTATTGTCTGGAGAAATCCATCCTTTTTCAGCTCATGTCATGCAAAGGGAGGGATCTGACCTCCGGGTCTTAGGATGAGATAAAAGCAATGAGGGCGTTTCTAAAGACTAACAATCCACTGAAAAGGAATTTGGCAAAGTGTCGCTTTGCCGGTACTGCTGTGCGATGGAGTATAAATTGCATTTGATTCATGATCCACAAGTCAAACTGTCAATCAGCGTTGCTTTACGAAAGCACACTAATGTTTGTTTGGGTGTGCGTCAGGAAATTGAGATCATTCTTTTGTTGGGAGTAGTATAGATAAGAATAATAACATGTCATGTCACCAACCGTTAGAACAGCCATTGACTCATGTACTGTCTAATGGTTAAATTGGGAACCTCAAACTCTTATTTGGTCTATGATCTATTGGATCTCATGCATGGGGTGGGTCTGTATTCTATTACTGTAGGCCTACTGTATGTCTGACAAAAGAAATGGAATGGAAGCAGGTCGAGTGATGAGCGAGATTACCTCCGGGCACACACGCGCTCGCACGTGCGCGCACGCGCGTGCACGAGCGCTCGCAGACCGACCGACCCTCTGGCCTCCTGTAGAGGCACACTGTAAAACCTTGCAGATACAGAATCAACACATCGAGGACCAAAGAGGCATGGTACATGATTTGAATCATCATCATTTAGTCCAGTTTATTTGTTTTGGGGGTATTTGTCACTATACATTTGCTCATAAAGCACATGAATTCTGTCCTCTGCATTTCTCCAGCCTAACTGTTGGGAGCAGTGGTGATGATGAGGTTGTTCACGTGTGTGCTTTTACATCCAAATGAGCTTCGATGTTGTGATGCCAGACAGTGCAATCAAACATGTCCTATTTGTTGTTACTGGTGCTCAAGGCAATGGCAGGGTTTGTGTCCTAGCATAGCCTTTCTCTTCAGAGGATTAACTTCAGCTCTGATCTGTAAATGCTGTTATTGTGCGGTTTCTCCTTTCAACCTACTATTAGATGTGTATTGGTTGAATAAGGCCCCAAGGTGATCTCAAGCAAAGAGCATGACATTCACTCACTCACACATGCACACACACACACACACACACACACACACACACACACACACACACACAGGATTTGATTTGCTGGTGGGATCCATTCCCACATTACATGGAAACTACCTGTTCTAAATTGTCAAGATTTTTCCTACAGAAAAACAAAATAGGGAAAATAGCAGAACTACCAGCTCACAGCATGTCGCTGCACGTTGTGAGCTTAGATGGACTTGTTTACGAAGTGCATATGGCTTAAGTGGTTTGGAAAATGTACCCCCTCTGCTTTCTTTAGATATCGAACTCGTGCTCACTCGCTCTGCTTCTCCCAGTGCACCATCTTTACCTGCGTTGGGTAAATACGGTGTTGTTTCCCATGGGATTTGGGAGCAGTAGAGAGAGGAGCGTGATATGTTTCTACTTTCTACTGTATGATTGTGTTTTATTGCGTATGTGTTGTTGTTTTTACGCCATACTGTCAGTCTGCTTGTGAAAGACAGAGATGTGATTGTTCTACAAGGAGATGTTAGCATGTGCCATACACATACCTCAGTCTGATACTCGCCTCTTGTTACAACATAAACGTGCAACACACCCTCGAAAGACGCACCACGTACGATTCCAGACAGAGATCATGTTTGATAGTGTGCACAGACACACACACACACACACACAGACTCTGGGTTTTATGCATTTTTGTTTAGTGTTTTTTTGTGCCAAAGCCCCACAGCTGTCCTATATTTCTCTCTCTCATTGGAAGGTCCCAGACTCCCAGGGATCGTATTTTCAATTTCTCACAATTACGTGTCCCAATATTCATTATCCATTATTTATGACAGTATCACTTCAGTATCAGTTCATCTGTTAAATAACATCTTAGGATCAAGTTAAAGAGATAGAGACAAGTACCCAAAAGCGCACGCGTACACACGCATACGCATGCACACACACACACACACACACACACACACACACACACACACACACACACAGGAGACCACACGCATGCCCTTGCACAATGTCTGGTCTTTTTGTTCCTTGTGTTACAGTCATTTTGGCGGCATATCCAAGGAGACACCGACCGACTGATGAAGAGTGATGAAGCATTATGGAATGTCAAGAACGGTACAGTAACTGTTTACACTGTTTCTATTCAGTTCATTTTTACATGAAACATATTCATCAGAGACGTTAAATGAAATGCCCATTTGGAAACAACATGGATGTGCAGTATATCGTTGATGTCAGGGGGAATGTCCAAAACCCAAACTAAACATTTTAAAATAGTGAAAATATCCTTACTTTGCAACCTTTTCTCTTTGAAATTAAACTGTATAAAATCGTGAGAGTTGGCATCTCTGGGTTGATGATGCGAGGTCATCAATTGAGTTGCAAACACAATGAAAACAAGTTAAACCAAGGCAGGCGCCCTGCCAGCCAGGCGAGTGCCCATGCCAATAATGTCCCCTTCTGCCGACTTAGTGTTGTTCTGGTTGCATACTTGATCAGAAAATGTTAAATTATCTGTCCTTGTCAATATGGTACGCTAAGGGCATAACTTTGGCTTCCACATTGAAGGTAAAAGTTCAGTTGAACAAATTGGTGACTTGGGAGAATAGAGTTATATGCTTTGTAGAGAGAATGAGTCCGTTTCTTTTATAGATAAGACAGGTGAACTGTTGAGGGTAATCAAGGTCATATGGGGGTGAAACTAGGGCAGTGAGCTGAGCTGTAGCCTACGTACTTATAGTTGTTTGTTACCTGTCTGTCGAAACCATGGATGACGGTTACTAGCAGTTATTTCTTAACAAAATAAATCAACACGATGATATGCATGTAATTACATCTATTATATAACAACAATCAATCAATTCAACACCCAGATTCTCTCTCTCTCTCTCTCTCTCTCTCTCTCTCTGTGATGTTGTGTCTCACATACACAAACATCTACTCCTACACAATCCTCTGAGACTTTGCGCGTGCATGTAGAGACTACAGTAGACCTGTCAACACTGTACCCTCAGGGGTAGTGCCAACTGAACATTAATTATGGCTTACCCTTTTGTGGATTGCTTGAACACGCCTTACTGTACACATATAGTGAATAATTGGCATCCTGCCCAAGTTCATACCCTGGAAGTCGTGTGTGTGCGTGTACATTATTGACTGTAGACTGTATAAATATCTTATTGACATAGACTGTATAAATATCTGTCAATCTATGTATGGGCCTGCGTCATAAACTTACAGTACAATATTGCATGGGCGCCGTGGGTGGAACTGGGTGTGAAAATATTCATGTTCACTGAAAGTATTGACTCCTGAATGAACTCATGTCTGCTGGCAGGAGATGACATTTGAAGAACAGAAGCATCATGGAAAGATGGCATTTTAACGAGGGATGCTCCGATCAGGATAGCTGTTTTTAAGCCCATAATGTCCCATAATGTCATCAATATTGGCCAGAAACTCTACATCTGACCTCAAACCCTACATGTCAGAACCTGTTCTGACATTCCATAATGTTGATCCTTCCCCATTCGTCCTTCCTCTTCGATGTCTCCCTTTTGACTGATACCTGTCCATTCAAACTCTAGACAGGCCTGCCAAAACTAGTTCTCAACAGTTCCGCCCGAGGTCGCTTCTCGCCCTTACTGGTACTATATATATGACTTTCGATCAAGTCATTTGGAGGCCGATCTCTAAATGTAACTACTTAACCCACAGGCGACTTAAAGAACTGGACACTGGTTACAACTTCACTTTGGACACTTTTTCCCGACTACACCAAGGGCACCCTTATCCCTTATCCCTAAACGTATTTGCCTTTTTTTTACTATTTTGACAAACATTTTAAAATAGTTCTTAACTAGCCGATCTACATCGAGACATTGTGAGCTTGCAGATCGGCTATTTGAACTATTTTGAAAGGTCTATTAAAATTGTAAAAAAATGCCAAATTAGTTTAGGGATAAGGGTCATTTTCGTCACCACTAAACCCCTTATCCCTAAACTTCTTTGCCTTTTTTTTACTATTTTGCTAAACATTTTTTAATAGTTAAAATGGCCAGTCTACAAGCTCACAACGTGTCAATGTATTTAGTTGGACTTGCATTCGTGGCCGATATTTGTTAAATGTTTTGGGACATTTAATATCACTGATATCAACATTTATTTATTTTTGGACCACAATGCTTATGAGACAATTTAAAATGAAACTTCTACGGCCCTGGACCAGGGGATGAGCGAGTGACATCAGAACTTCGGTAGAGATTTCACCGTCTGTCCGCTCCGCTGTAGTGCTGACATAAAGTGACATTATTCCGTTAGTGTCTCAGCCCTGCTGTCTATTGATAATTATCATGGCAATTAACCTCTCTGGGTATAAAATAAATGGGCAGACATCTGCATCTATTCCAAATTGTAAACACTGTTATTAGAGCCTTATTGCCCTGTATGGCTCCAGCCTGGGGCATCAGGTGGGCTCCCTCTTATCTAGAACCTACATCTTCTAGGTACTCTGCCATTATTTACAGTACACATTGTTTTGCAACTGCTCAGCTGTCCCTTTGCATGGAGCTCCACAATATGAACTCACGGCCGGGTTGCCTATACCCAGCGCTCGCAACATTTTGGAAGACGCAGCTATAGGCAATTTGTAATGAAATATGAGAATTCTGATGCCTCTTGATCACATGACTTCATAGATAATGTGTACAGAGTTGAGTGTGTTTTGACGAAAACGCAAAAATTGCAAATACATTATAATTTATATAGAGTGTTGGTCTAGGAAGCTCTGGAAATGATTGCTGACCCCATTTCCACTCTGTGTTCTGTGAAGGTTATACTTATTTACATACAGCATGTTCTGGGAATGCTGTACACACATGGCCAGATTCTTACACCTTATACACACGTATCTGTCCAACCTGGGCTTGAATGTACTGTGATCAGAAATGAACCGGGTGACAACATCAAGAGACCATAAGTGTTTGACTGTATTCTGTTGTCTTGTTGTCACCTAAATCTAAGGTAATGTTTGGCAAAATGTTGTTTCATATGGCAGATATGATATCTCTCTTTGAAGTGAACCTGTATGGAGTATATATGGACTCATGTAAGTTGGCACTTTACTCTCATGTTGGAATCCTGGGTTGATGATGTTGGATGATGATGTCACACGACCGTTCAAGTGTTTTTCTTTCTTTCTTTCTTTCTTTCTTTCTTTCTTTCTTTCTTTCTTTCTTTGTTTTTCTTTGTAGATATGACAGGTGTACTGCACTGGAGAGGGTAATCAAGGTAGAATGTGGGGTGGGTGAAACAAGGCCAGTGAGCTACGTCTCTAGCTGTCTGTTATCTGTCCAAACCATAGATGACTCTAGCAATTACTAGCAATTACTTCTTAACAGGATAACGCAACTCTGATCTGCATGTCAATAAAAAGATCAGTATGTGTGTGTGCGTGCATCAGTTCTTGTTGTTGTAATGGATCTCCATTGTAACCACAAGAACATCCAGATCTTTCTATTCTTCTCTCTGTTGATGTTGTCTCACATATACTCCAAACCACTCTGACTTGAGAGACTTTGCGCGCGTGTGTAGAGACTACAGTAGACCTGTCAGCACTGTGCCCTCAGGGCTATAGTGCCAACTGAACATTAATTATGGCTTACCCTTTTGTGGATAGCTTGAACACGCCTACACTGCAGGAGGAATTGGCAAACCGCCCTCAGTTCACACCCTGGACAGAAAAGGTGTGTGTGTGTGTGTGTGTGTGTGTGTGTGTGTGTGTGTGTGTGTGTGTGTGTGTGTGTGTGTGTGTGTGTGTGTGTGTGTGTGTGTGTGTGTGTGTGTGTGTGTGTGTGTGTGTGTGTGTGTGTGTGTGTGTGTGTGTGTGTGTGTGTGTGTGTGTGTGTGTGTGTGTGTGTGTGTGCGCACGCGCATATATACAGTGTGAAATACTGTGAAATAGTTTTGAGCACTCAAATCAATTTGGTATAACCACCCCTTGCTTTCTACAAGACAGTTCTTTAAGCCAGTTACTCTGCGGGTACAGTAGATGGTCCAAACATATTGGAGAACTTGCCACATGTATTTCTTCAGTGGATTTAGGCTGTCTCACATACTTTTGTCACTTTGTGTAATTCCAGACTGACTTATATGTTCTGTCTTTTCGTGTAATCCCAGACCGACTGGATGATGCCGATGTTGCCAAGTCTCTACACTTATAATCACAATTATGTATTTGAGATAATCACTGTTGTTTTCATTTTAATTAGAATAATTGCCAATAGTCATAATAATTTCCATGTTAAAAATGTCAATACATTTTCAAAAACTTCCAACATAGTGGAAATAAGCAGATCTATACAAGCTCAAAACGTGTCACATCGCCACACGTTTTCAGCTTGTAGCTCTGCCTAATGTTTTTTCTCCAAGTAGCCTATATGGTAATGTGTTATTTGTCATATCTGCCCTGTTGCACCTTTTGTTTACCAAGCCTCAAAGCCAAACAGAACATCTATTTTTAGTTGTATATAGTTTATTCATAATGTTCAACGACAGAAACACAATTAAATTGTTAATCGCAATCATTTGAGTGACAATTAAATCATCAAGTAACATTTCATCATAATCGTGACAGCCCTAGTTGGCCAGATTCCCAAGAGCTACCGTACATGGCCTCTCCAGTTTTCACTGACTCCACACTTGATATCATCGCTGAAAATAGACATAAGCTCACAACATATACTGTAGCAAAGTAACGTGTTGTGAACATGTTGATCTGCTATTTCCGCTGCATGTTATCCTTTGGACAATTGGACTGTGTGGGGTCTTGTACTGTATCTGTTGCAGCAGTGGTTTTCATGCCAGTGGTCCGGGGACCACCAGTGGTCCTTGAGGGGGTTCCAGGTGGTCCGGGGACCACCAGTGGTCCTTGAGGGGGTTCCAGGTGGTCCCCAGCTAAATGATGGAGAGTTGGTAACCAAATCGATCCTTATTAGAGCTTTAACCCATTCTGACCTGAGATCAGATTCCTACGAGGTTTCCACGGGACACACACTGGTCTGATTAACCCATTCTGACCTGAGATCAGATTCTAAAAATGTCAGTCGTTCTTCGAATATTTCAAAAATAGCAGACCTACAAGCTCGTATCGCGCCACTCGGTGGCGCGATATGAGCTTGTAGATCTGCTATTTTTCAATAGCTAAAGCATAACATGATGCCAACACCAAAATGGGTGCCCGGTCAGAATGGGTTAACTGTTGAGTTGTTCATTTTACGTCGCTCTCAATAGTTACATTCTTGTTAAACAGTCTGCACAATTAGAGAATGTAGAATAATTGTTATTTTGATCAACGTTTGATCTGTTGTCTCTCCTATGGTATACCAACATCAATACAGCATGGAATTGTGGACAAAATCTATTCTTATCCAACAATAACAACATAGTTTTGAGTCTGAGAGGCTAAATCTCGTCAAATGGTGGTCCGTGGGTCAAATGCTGAATATATAATGGACCTTATATTTATTTATTTATATATTTTAATTTTTATTATTGTATTATTAGTGTATTTCGTACATGGATAAATACTTACAATGTGTGGTAATGCGTGGATGTGTGTGAAAATATTCATCAGAAGTTATTTTAACCCCTGAATGTTTCACCTGAAATACTTCTTCTGACTTCCTGTTCTTTCCTATCATGCTGTCCCTGATTAATTGATTGATTGATTGATTGATTTTTTTATCCACAGTATGTAGAATGGGTACACATTTCAATCGAAAGCACAAGGACGAATCCAAGTATTTTGACTTCCATGGAAGACAGGGCTGTCTATTCCCAAATGCTCTCTCTCTCTCTCTCTCTCTCTCTCTCTCTCTCTCTCTCTCTCTCTCTCTCTCTCTCTATCATACCACCAACCTAACCCCACCCCCTCAGTGTACTGTGTTATTTCTCTTTAAGCTTGTAATCCAACGATGACAGTAAAAGCCTGCAGAAATTCCATAAAATGACAGCTCTATCGTCTGTCTGTATGCCACACAGACGACCACAAAGCTGCAGTGCAACACACACGCACTCGCACACGCGCACACAGACACACACACACACACACACACACACACACACACACACACACACACACACACACACACACACACACACACACACTCGACATGCACGCACACACCTAAGAAGAACAATTCTACCAAGTGTGGTTAAATTTGGTTTTGTCCATAATTTCTGCCTTTTTTGGCACCTCTCTGCTCTTAATGGAGGTCCATTATGTTTTCCTGCATTTTCCACACCCTTCTTATACCGTAACCTTTGTGTCTCTTTTATCGTATGATACTGCATATGATTGAATGCTGAGACAGTATAATTCCAAATGCCACTCGACTCACTCCTTACTGGCCCCAAGCCCATTCTAACTCCTCACTGTCCATGGAACTCAGTTCAAAAATACTAGTGTTATCCTATAATATGTCATTGCGACTGTAGGTCACAGTTTACTATGAAAACCTGGATTTCATATCAGTCAGTCCCTCACACCTCGTGACACGCTCCATGGCTGCCTGTCTCCATATATGAAGATCACGACACTGAACTGATTCCCAACCTGTGTTTGAAATGGCCAGGTGTGCCGTTTGATTTGAACAAAAGTCTAAGGCTTAGATCTCTATATGAGCTGACCTGTACTGACATTCCATATGTTGATCCTTCCCCATCCTCTTCGATATCTCCCTTTTGACTGATACCTGTCCATTCAAACTCTAGAAGGGCCTGCCCCAAAGTCATTAGCGCAGCCACGCCCCGGCAGCCGGCGAAAACTAGAGTTCTCAACAGGCCTGAAAATGAAGGCACACATTAGCACACATTTTTCGCCCTACACCCGGCCAGAAAACGTCAATTTAAAAACCTTGCCCCTTTAGGGTGAGGTTGCTTCTCGCCCTCAGGTTATATCAGTCCTTGAATCCCATGTAAATGTATTGTGGGCATTCCTACTGGCTCAGCGTAGACTAGTGCACAGACCACATGCTCCTTCAGTCATAATGAGGCCTCGTGTGTGTGTGTGTGTGTGTGTGTGTGTGTGTGTGTGTGTGTGTGTGTGTGTGTGTGTGTGTGTGTGTGTGTGTGTGTGTGTGTGTGTGTGTGTGTGTGTGTGTGTGTGTGTGTGTGTGTGTGTGTGTGTGCACGCACTCGTCTGCGTAAACTAATTTTTTAGTGTATTTGTTTCAATGTGTGTTTGTGTCCTACTGATGCCATCTGCCCTGAGGGTCAGCCTATTGTTGAGACCTAGCCATTGTTGAGACCCAGCCCAGTGTTGGTATGTGTGCCATTATGCCAACCCCTCTCACAGTGACACTGGCTCCTGTGTAGTAAATTTACTGTTCTCTCTCTCTCTCTCTCCCATTACTAGACTCTCTCTCTCTCTCTGTCTCTCTCTCTCTCTCATACACACACACACACACACACACACACACACACACACACACACACACACACACACACACACACAGGGGCGGCAGTCACGCACACCAAACCCGCAGCCCTGCCCATCTCCTCTTCTCCCCTGAGGTGCAGGTTTTACTATTTGCATTGTAGCTGCTGTAGAAAGAGCCTGTGCGTAGTGTGTGTTGTGTGCACCTCCTCCCCCGGGCCAAAGTTGACTTTTACAAGCTTCCCTCCTCCTTTCATCCCGCCCATCGCCATTCTTTATTTGATTCATAGCTGAAGCGATTGGCATGCGATTGGCAATGCTTCGCTGCTTCCTGCTGTAAAGATGAATGCAGTTTAGCTCAAAGCAAGAGAATGATTATGATTATGATTATTTTATGTCTTTATTATATGTTTGACAGTTCCAGGCATGCAATATCAAGTAGATTTATTACATTGATTTACAGTTTTTGCAGCAGTAGCAGCACAAAAGTGATTTATTGAATCTGATCGATTGTGATTGGTAATGTTTTCATATTCCTAATTGTAGTCAAATGAGCACATTACTGGGTACTCTATCGTACTGTACTGTACGTGGCTGTCATTGCATGTTATATAAGGGGACATGTACTGTACTGTAGAGCCATCGTTGGTTTCCACAGAAAAACTGGTTTGCTTTTCAAAAACATAATTTGATACCACACTTCCTGTTTTCAATCAACACACCTTGATAAGTGATAGCAATGTTATGCCTTCTGTTGGCTCAGGCCTGCTGAAGGCAAAATACTTTGGAATTTGCTCACTGAGAGATTACACAGTAAAATCCTCAGTGTTCATTTGTCCTTTTGTAAGTCCCTTTGTAACTCTGAGTGTACAAATGTGACCAAATGGACCCATTTGGTTACATTATAAGCACATTGTACAGTGGGCTGTCTACGTGGATGTTGATTGATTGAATTTTTTTATTTCACAGTATGCAGAATTGGTACTACATTTCAAACAAAAGCACAAGTCAATAGAAGAACTCATAATTAAGCACTCATGTCACACTTGTACCCTCCCAATGGCTTATTGTGGGGGTTAACAGAGATGGAGTACTCGTAGAGAGGCTGGGGAATTGGGAATTGGCTTTACTAAATTGGGACTTGAAGGGAGAACATTTTATTTTATTTTTCTTTTGTCTGGGGAGGGGCATGTGTTGCTCAACAACATAGTCTTTTCATTATTTGTCTGCCCTGAGATCTCTGAGATTTGTTATTGAAAATTGCGATAAAAAGATTTTGAAAATAAAATAAATGAAATCATGACAGTTAAGGGCTTGATTTCATGCATTGCACGATACTACGTGCAACAAATTATACCAAGCCTAGACATTATTTAACTGAAATATGCAAGTGGTCTTCTTTTTTTTTCGAGAGCCACTGATACTGATAGAGAGCAGACACATGATAGGCACATGTCGTTAATCATGATGACAATCAGGCAAGTTGGTACCCTTCTTAACTCCCTTTCCTGGGAAATTTCTTAACCAAAGAAACTGAAACTGACAACATTGACGCAGTTCCACGGAACAGTGCACAAAGTTTAGTGCACTGTTCCGTGGAAGAAAATACACATCTTCACTTTGCTACATTACTGGGAAGAACATGCCAGGTGAAGAACCACATGCAATACCTTCATGGACCACCATTGGTCCATGGACCACCTGTTGAAAACCCCTGGCCGGTGTTGTTGAAGTTGATCAAGCGCCAAGCGATACAATACAATACAATTTAAAGTTTGTTTTTGTAGTGTATTGTATTTACTTATAGTAGTAAAGTAGTTTTGTTTTCATTTGTTGTCGGGTTAGATTATTTTATTTACATTCTCAAGCATTCCTTTGTGCTAAAGAAGCAAGCCTAGTTTATGTGTTTATGTGTGTGTGTGCGTGCGTGCATGCGTGCGTGTCTATGCGTGCGTGCGTGCGTGTGCGTGCGTGGTTTCATTCCAGCACCTGCGGTGTCACTGTGTGATTCATTAGTTATAAGCTATATAAAATAAGGCTTGCTTCACTGCTTTTTGCAGATGATGTGGTCCTGATGGCACCATCGGTCCAAGACCTTCAGCTTTCACTGGACCGGTTCGCAGTCAACAGGGGCTGGGATGAGGATCAGCATCTTCAAATCTGAGGTCATGGTTCTCAGCAGGAAACCGATTGATTGTGCAGCTCGGGGTCTTGCCGGAGAATCAGAGCAGCAGGGGTGGTATTGCAGTCGCTGTACCGCACTGTTGTGACAAAAAGAGAACTGAGCCAGAAGGCAATTAAAGCTCTCTGTCTACCGAGAGTTCCTACTCTCACCTATGGTCATGATGAAGTGTGGGTCATGACCGAAAGAATAAGCCAAAATGAGTTTTTGACGACGGGTGGCTGGCATCTCCCTTAGAGATAGGGGGAGAAGTTCAGTCACTCTAGAGAGACTCGGAGTAGAGGGGCTGCTTTTTCGCTTGGATAGGAGCCAGCTTAGGTGGTTCGGACATCTGGTTAGGATGCCTCTCGGGCGTCTCCCTAGGGAGGTCCAAGGGGGACGTCCCACTGGGAGGAGATCCCGGGCAGACCAAGGCGCAGTTGGAAGAAACACATCGACTCACTGGCCTTGGAACGCCTCGGGATCCCTCAGGAGGGACTTCTGAGGGAAGTCTGGAGCTTTCTGGTGGAGCTGTTGCCCTCACGACCCGACTACGGACAAGTGGTTGTAGATGGATGGATGGATAGAATAGAAAGAAAGAGTTTAGTTTAAATTTAGTTATCGTCAACAATAAGGAACAGCAGTTCTGTTTCCATATATTTTTAAGATGCCAACGAGTGGTGTGCAGTGTGCCCAAGGGTAATGTTGAGGCTTATAACACAATGCCGACAGTATTTCTCAAGCTCAAGCTTGTCACTATCACTCCACATGGTCTAGTTCTCATACTGTATTGAGTAATCTAAGGCAGTGGTTCTCAACCTGTGGTACAGGTTACAATACCCTCAGGGCCCTGAGTGTATTGGAAGTGGGCCCCCAAATAAGTGGCAGAACACAAAGATTTTTATTAATAATAAAATATATATATCTTAAAAATATATCATGGTATTGTTTCTTTAAAAAACAGCCGATGTACAAGCTCACACTGCCTGTCGTTAGCTTTAATAGTAGACCGCTATTGCTCATAGTAGGCCGTTATATATTTTCTGTGGTGCGCGTCTGTCTGTAACTGGATGCACAACCGACTTTAAATCAGACATAAGCCTAAGTGGATGTTTTTACAGAGTAAATAGGTTCAGTCTTATAGAAACCAACCATGCACGGCATGACAGCTGCTGTCATAGCTGTGACTTGTTTTAACCGGCCTGCCAGCCTGCTAAAACAACTGACCTCCATACAAATAAATACACACACCGCGAACACGCTTCACTGCGAAGGTGTGTGTCATCTGGAAACAGAGGTGTGTGCTGTGGGTTTTTTTTTTGTACAGTTGTAATGACATACTGTAGTCGTTTGTGTATGCTGCTTTATGACTGGCTGGGGGGGGGGGGGGGTGTGAACAGACACCTGTTAAGATTTGGCTCCTCCAACTTTTACTAAAATGTGTTGCGTTTTATTCTTGTGTCTGTCCGTTATCGGTCAACCTGGGTCTTTGTTTCTCTCCCGTCTCACTCTGTCGGTGTTGTATAGCACTATAGAAACTGTTATAATGACTATAATAACAATAATAATACAGCTTTATGTAGTTGTTTCTGGGAAGAGTTGTTTGCTGTCACAGTCAGTCACACCCAGGCCTTCCTCTTCCTTCTCCAGATGGTGCTCTGCCTGCCACACACAGGCACGCACGCACCGTGACGCACGCATGCGCACACACACACGCACACACACACACACACACACACACACAGTGCACACACACACAAAGGCCTGTACTGTCCCACCCTCGCCTCCTGTGGGCCGCCCCGGTCCCGCCCAGCGGCCCGACCCATGGACAGACTACAGATCATGTGACAAGCTTGAAGCTCACTCACACACTGCACATACACACGCACATATGCACGCACAAACACACACAACGACAACAGAGGGGAGTGAGAGAGAGAGAGAGACGGAGGAGTTTCGTAACTTAGGGAAGTTTTGTCGAGTCGCCTGCCCCCGCGATCGATCTCTCGGTTGTTTTTTTTGGGTGACTGATGTCAGTGTCACCAGCGAGGAGCCGTTTGCCTGCGACGCGTCACTGTTTCACCCGCAAGGGACCCGAGTTTTAGGCTATACCCCACACACACAACAGCTGCTCTGAAAATATACATCCTCGTCCCTGGAATAAGATAGGCCACCTGGCTGGCGTGTCCGTCCCGTCCGCACACCGTAGCCTACAATCTGGAAAGTAAGTTTGACATTTCTGTCTGAGTGTTTGCTCGCTTGTTGTGCGCTTACGGGAAATGATGAGCAGGCTTTACTGTATGTAAACGAGACCCTTCTTTGCGTAGTGGAATTTATTCATGTTCATTTGGGTTTTTGCGGGACATATCTCTACTCTTACTCTATTATTGTCATAATAACTAATTGTATTTATTTCATATTTTGTAATTTTTATAAATAATATTACAATATAGAATTAATACATAGTGTAGCCTATAATGTTATTAATGTAAAGGCCATATAGTGACAGTGTTTTCACGGTAGTCTGTAGGTAATTAAATTAGGCAACTAATGTG
>NC_137864.1:14325870-14433370 GCF_963924005.1 Protomyctophum bolini
ACAAGGGAGCCCAAACTAGAGATTAGGGAGCTATACTGGAGAAAGGAAGGATGGGGGGCCCAAGGAGTGAGCTACAGCATGGGTTAGAAATAGGAAGGGAAACTATAAACGTCAGAGCTTGATTGCAATTCTATAGCAGTTGTTATCAAACCTAGGATCCCTAGTCTAGTATACATTAGGCCACAGACCACCCCTATACCAATAATCTAGCTGTGGACACCCTGGAAGCCCCCCAAGGACCCCTGGGGGTCCCCAGACCCCACTTTGAGAACCACTGATCTGCAGCGAGCTCAATCCAAAGAGTGCTGTGACGCTGTACAAGGCCACGGCAAATTCATAGGTGTATGTAGAAGAAGTCGTACGCTACATTTTTGTTTGACAAAGTATAAACAAGCCTCAACTGTGTGTGTGTGTGTGTGTGTGTGTGTGTGTGTGTGTGTGTGTGTGTGCTCGTGCACGTGCGGCGCGTGTGTGGTCAAGGGAGGTCAGAGAGGAGTGAGATAGAGGAAGCTTGTAGCTTGAGGCCCATGTGTCAGCTAATGGAGATTCTTGAGGAACAAGCTAAACAAAGTGCCTTGAAGTTTTGAACGAACAAGTGGCGACTTCCACAACTGCTCAGTTAAGTCCTCATTGTTGTCAAAGGCAACACATTTGGGTTCATTTGGGTCCATTTCTTCACTCTCAGAGCGATACTTTACGAGTGCAGCGGTGTTTCTCTATCGTCAAATACTGTCATGTTTGTATCATTGTTGTGTTGTCATTAGTACTCATTACTGTTAACAAACGGAGGAGCCTGTTATTAGTTGATAAAGACCCAAAACATGAGAAGTGAAATGAACAAGGATAGAATGGGGCTGAAGTGCTGCAGAATTGCACTTGAAGAGTCAGAGAAAAAACAAATCTGGAAAAAAAGTAGGGGGTAAAAAAAAGACAGATAGAATCAGAGGCTGTGGCATACGGATCGCGTGCACAGATCCGTGTGTGTGTGTGTGGTGTGGTGTGTGTGCGTGTGTGTATTGGGAGGAGGGGGTTAGGCCTAGTGTTCTTGGACAAAACTGTTGTCTGGAGGTTTCTGGTCTCTCTGGTGATCTCATCATCTCCAGCCTGTTGCCATTAGAGAGAGAGTGTGTGTGTGTGTGTGTGTGTGTGTGTGTGTGTGTGTGTGTGTGTGTGTGTGTGTGTGTGTGTGTGTGTGTGTGTGTGTGTGTGTGTGTGTGTGTGTGTGTGTGTGTGTGTGTGTGTGTGGTGTATGTGCTTGTGCATGCGTGCATGTGATAATTTAGACTTTCAGTGATTTAGTGTGTGTATTCTGTTGAGCAAGCAGAAACTTTTTGTGTGTGTGTGTGTGTGTCTGTGTGCACGTGTGTGGTTGAGTCAGTAGCCAGGGACTTAAAGCCGCAATATTTTCCCCTTCAGACATGATGTTTTATATCATTCATGCTTGGCTCTTTTCACACAGAACGAGAGGGAGAAAGAGACATGGATAGAGAGAGAGAGATTGAGAGCAAGACAGATGTCATAATGCATGTTCTATTCAGCACACTGGTTCCCAAACCTTTCAGCTCCATTTGTGTTTGTTTGGGAAAAACACTGTTCTATTCTATTGCTTGCCGCATACAGTAGCAATAGAGAAATGATAATTCAGTGACGATTCACGCTCAAATATTATCGATAATATAAAATAAATATAAAAGAAATGACGTTAAAATAGAAATAAATAAATAAATAAATAAATGTCATGGTATGTTATATTTAAAGGAAAACTGGAAGAAAAAAAAACTCACACATAAGTAAGGAAGACTCCTTAGACCTATATTTTTGGAAGCTGAATAATAATGTGCTCGTGACTCGTGTGAGTTAAAAACGAGCAACATTTAGTTAAAACCTTTTTTCATTGTGATGAATAGCAATGTAAAGTATTGATCCAGGCCAGAAATCAATGGATTGTTTTATAAATAAACATGCTCTTTAAATGCCATCCATGCCCACCCAACTGACCACGTAACACGGCAGCCCGAACGACTGCCGCGTTAGGTGGTCAGATGGGTGGGCCGCGAACCCATTTTCAAGTGGGCCCAGATCCAGAAAAGGAGAACTGAGACAGAGGGAGATAAGGAAAGATGGAGCCAGAGAGACTATGGGTGGTGGAGAGAGGTGTAGTAACAGTGTTTGAGTGGTTTGGGGAGAGTACACGGTAGTTCGACTGACCCAGAGAGACTATGGGTGGTGGAGAGAGGTGTAGTAACAGTGTTTGAGTGGTTTGGGGAGAGTACACGGTAGTTCGACTGACCCAGAGAGACAATATTTACAGACCACACTCGACACACGCAAACACACACCCACATTATGTGCACGGCAGAGCAAATATTCGCTTGGAGTTTATGACTCAGGTATAGCTACATATTTACGAAATAGGAGCAGTAGGAGGCAGTTCCTTCATGTCATCGCGTGTGTGTGGATTGGTTCTCTTTTTGGGACTGTTGTTGTCCAACACTGGTCTGAGATCAGTTCTCCCAGCTCTGCTCAAATTATAAAGTGCAGATGCTGATTCTGAAACGGCTCAGATAGCACAGTACACTTTCACTACAGTATGTGGCTCATGTGTCTGTCTGGATCAAAACATGGAATCATGTGGATCTCGGGATCCACGGCGTGGGAATAGTATAGCTCCAATGTGGAGCTTGGACTTCATGTATAGCCGGCCTGTGTCATCAATCGGTCAGCTATGTCACGTCAGACGTCTACTCTCTGACATATTATCTATGTGACCTCGTGTGACAATTTGGGAGCCTAATCAGAAACCCATTGACTTCCTTTCTAAAAATGTAATCATTTTATATACATTTCAAAAGATGTGCACAAGACATTTGGAGTCCAGGAGTCGGGACACACTCACAGACAGACAGACAGACAGCATATCCCTGGTCTGGATGATCAACACTTACATTATATGTGCTCTCACATTTCACCTACTGTACAGTGTGGCAGGACACTCAGTCAGTGGCGTACAGAAGAGTATGCTAAAGTCATAATTTGCAGAGTTTATCTAACTGTGACTGTCAGGGTATTGTTAGTGTTGGTAAAACCCTAATCCACAGTTTTGGTACTTCCAGCAAGGCAAAACAAACAGTTATTTATTTTAAGTACTAGTTCACCCATCGCGTCTGCGTCTTCACCTCATTCAGCCCAGTGAACCAGTTTTAACACGCTTGTGGCTTTCTAGGCACAGCACATTACCTTCAACCGAGTGAGTTCATCTTACCTGCTATGTCAACGATAAGATGACAGATGGAATCCTTGAGAATAAAGCAGCACACAGTGAGTTATTTCGGGGGGTAGGAGCCAGGTGCATAGGGGACACAGTACAAGCCGGAGTGTTCATTTAGTGTAAGTGGGGAAAAAATGAACACTGCTCGCCTCATCCGTTATCAAACGTTTGTGACGTTCTGTACCGTGTGTGGTGTGTGCTGGGACTGGGAGGAGGTTGGGAATCAGGTTAGATTATCAGCTGATAGTTACAGTATCTGGTAGCTGTCAGTCACTCTGACACTTTCGATGAAATTAATTTCAGCTTCAAAAGTTTTCCTATTACCTGGGGCCACTGCAGTACTAGTCCAGCTTAATTTATGGCATATGACGGCATAATTATTAGGGTTATGTTGTGCACGTACATGTACATACCTACATGTACATCTACACACGTCACACGCAAACCATAAATCTTGAGGGCAAGTCCCAGCCCAAGAACGACATGATTACTTACAATTAATGGAGAGAAAGGTGACACGTCCATAAATGTATCTGTCAAGCAAATATAGATGGTGGAGCGTGATGAGTTTCTGCTGCTTGGTATGTGCGGCACGTGTTTCATGGTATTTTAATATTTGGATTGAGGAGAGTCGACTATGCGCTGAGTATTCAGAAGACGGCCATCTTGCTCTCATGTCTCAAGACCTTTATATTTAGAGTCTGATGGCATTTGTCTTACAAAATGCAGGAATGGAACTGGGTGCGATAAAAGAAAAAGAGAACACGTGTAGGAGCCACTTGTCGGAAAGCCATTTCAGAGTTGGTGTGCAGGAGTTAGATTTTCATTGCACGTTGTATCAAATAAATCAGACTGTGTGTGCAAGGGCCTTTACTCAGGAGGTTGGAAACCTCCAGCCTCTATCAGAGCAGAATTGGACACTGTGTGAATATGATGATCAAATGTTTCACCCTCAAGAAGAATTGTTTGGGTATTTTTTATGCAGAATTCATGAAGGAACATCCACCCTTTTTCAAGCCAAGCATCCTGTTGGCCAGAAATTAGTTTGATTATTTAACAACTTTTTGAACTAAATTTGAATACATTGGACATAAAAGAAACAACACAATAACATTTTAATAATTCTAATTTAGACATCGGGTCATGTTTGGAATTGTTACAGCTGAAATCAATAATATATCGTTATAGCGATATTAACCTGAGGCGAGGCCACAATAAGTGAAGGTGGTGGCAGCATGTGGCCCCCGGGCCGCCAGTTGCCCATGCATGTATGGCGTAATATCAATATTCTATAGACCATAATCTCCTAATTTATCACTTCATGGTCTATTCATAGTACCCTGTCCTATACACTGTAAAATAAGCGTTAACTTTAAAACCCAGAGAGTGGAAAAATGGACCCATAAGCGCAATCAAGCGTTCGATTAACACTGAGGATTTTACTGTGTATTTAGCCTATATTGTTACGTCGAACCATGTTTACCCTAAAATAGAAGAAAAGCTCGACCTCAAGTTGAACTATATTACTGAATAATGACAATACAAAGCCAGATTAGCACACGTAACCTTAAACACACACATGCACGCACACACACACACACACACACACACACACACACACACACACACACACACACACACACACACACGCACATCACTGCAGTCTCCTTTGTTTTATTGGAGCATAGGGTGAGGCGTTGTCACGGCCACGCCCTGCTGCCGATCACCAAAGCACCATCATGCTCTCCTATTGGCCCGTGGACATGCGTGCACGTGTATTGGGTGTGTCTGCCTGTGTTCCCGTCAATTAGTTAATAATTAAAGGCTAACCTGTCTTGACTGTGGACCTTAACCAGGTTACACACACATTTTATATGTCTATTTTATATATATAATGTATTATATACAATACATATTGTACAGTATTTCCCTCATACATCATTCAGATCAGTACTACGTTAAGTACCGTAACTAAGTGATTGTGACACACACACACACACTGAGACATACGGTAGGTAGGTAACGTTAGGCCTCAGGGTAGATTCTTTCAGTGTTCATGTTGAGCTTCATGCATCAGTGAACATAGAGCCAGACACAGAGGCTCTGCAATACATGTGATCATTGCCAGTGGTGGAAAGTAACTAAGTACGTTTAGTTATACTTTACTGGAGTATTTCCAACCTACTGCCTCTCAGGGGAAAATACTATACTTTTACTTCACTACAATTATTTGCAAACTTTAGTTACTAGTTGGTTTGTAGATTAAGAATATTATTACAAAACAACTATATATATGTTGGTCATTTGAAGCTCACGTTGTGAATAGGATGCATTGTGAGCTTGTAGATCGGCTATTTTCTAAACATTCTGAACGTGTGAAATGGGACATTCTACAGTACACAATGAGTACTTTTCCTTTTGGTGCTTTAAGTATATTTTGACAATTGACATTACTGTACTTTTACTCAAGTAATTTTATTTTATTTTTTGTATTTACAGAGACTATTTCTACATTGCAGTATTGATACTTTTACTTAAGTAAAAAGTACTTTTTCCACGCACGCACGCACTATGGAATACAATACTTGCACGTACAGTATGCACGCACGCATATACACACACATGCACCTATACTACACACACAACACACAGTCAACATAAGCACACCTGGACCTTTGAAAGCTGTGAAACCTCATCCTTTTTCTTGACTTTCTTCTCCGTCTCAAAACACTGTGTAATTGACAGAGCCTGAGGTGATGGAGCCGTGGCAGCGGCATGGTGGCCGTGGCAGCGTATGTGCGTGACTGTGCGTGTGCACGTGCGCTCGCTCATCATGCCTGTGTTTTTGCACATGCATGCACGTTGGGCGGTCGTGCACACGCTACAGTTAATGGTGAGCTCCCGGATTTAGCCTGGTTGTCAAAAAGACTGCAGTGGTGGAAAAACTCAAAAACTCAAAATGTTTTCTTAAGTAAAATACTCAATATATAATAATCAATACTGGCATATAGAAATACTCCATTACAAGTAAAAGTCCAGAAGTTAAAATATATTGGCATCGAAATGTGCTTAAAGTAAACCCAAAGTTAAAGTACTGCAATATGCAGAATATGCAGTAATGCAGAATGTCTCATTTCAAGTTTTCAAATGTATACAAATATTTAACAGATCTACAAGCTCACTATGCGTCACGATGCGACGCATTGTGAGCTTGCGGATCGTCTATTTTCAAATGGCCGAAATGTGCTGAAGTGGTTAATGTATGCTTTGTAATAATAATCAAAATGTACAAAGTAACTATAGTAACTAAAGTTGTCAAATAATTGTAGTGAAGTAAAAGTACAACATTTGCCTCTGAAATAAATGTAGTGGAGCAGAAGTAAAAGCACTGAAAAGTTGACATACTCAAGTCAAGTACAAATACCTCAAAATTGTACTTAAGTGCAGTACTTGAATAAAGGTTACTTTCCACCACTGCAGAACTGCCACGTTGAGTTGATGGCGGGAGCTGGAGCTCTGTGCCAATGTGCCATAAGCCTTCCAGCTGGAGCTCTGTGCCAATGTGCCATAAGCCTTCCAGCTGGAGCTCTGTGCCAATGTGCCATAAGCCTTCCAGCTGGAGCTCTGTGCCAATGTGCCATAAGCCTTCCAGCTGGAGCTCTGTGCCAATGTGCCATAAGCCTTCCAGCTGGAGCTCTGTGCCAATGTGCCATAAGCCTTCCAGCTGGAGCTCTGTGCCAATGTGCCATAAGCCTTCCAGCTGGAGTTCTGTGCCAATGTGCCATAAGCCTTCCAGCTGGAGCTCTGTGCCAATGTGCCATAAGCCTTCCAGCTGGAGCTCTGTGCCAATGTGCCATAAGCCTTCCAGCTGGAGCTCTGTGCCAATGTGCCATAAGCCTTCCGGGTCCACTTGGGTCAGTGTCAACATACTCACAGTTAAATTAACTGACGGCTTTACTGTGTGTGGTATTTGGATTCTAATGCCCAAACCACACCAGTTGCAACTCCTTGCAACAAGTGGTTGCATTGGTGTGGTTGACCTTAATACGGTTTTGTTGCTGCAAGTAGTTGCATTTGTCTGGTTGACCTTAAAACGGTTTTGTTGCTGCAAGGAGTTGCAACTGGTGTGTTTTGGGCTTAAATCCTCAGTCTTAAAGGGGAATACTACTCATTTTCAACATTGAACTATGTCATTAATATACCTTAGAGACTGTGGAAATAATTTAAAAAAAGGCCCCCCATTCTGTTCTACCAAGAACTGGAGGTCTAGAAGTTGGGGTCATGTGATCAGTGACATAGTTGTTGTTTGTGACATCAGTGACGTGTGGGTCCACTTGGACCTCGCAGAGTCGCAGCGCCAGCATCTTGTGTGCAGGCTTCTCTCTGACTCTGTCCATGTTGTCGTCATGTCTTTGAAGTAGCCTCCGTGTGCTTCTCTGACTCTGTCTATGTTGTCGTCATGTCTTTGAAGTAGCCTCCGTGTGCTTCTCTGACTCTGTCCATGTTGTCGTCATGTCTTTGAAGTAGCCTCCGTGTGCTTCTCTCTGACTCTGTCCATGTTGTCGTCATGTCTTTGAAGTAGCCTCCGTGTGCTTCTCTGACTCTGTTCATGTTGTCGTCATGTCTTTGAAGTAGCCTCCGTGTGCTTCTCTGACTCTGTCCATGTTGTCGTCATGTCTTTGAAGTAGCCTCCGTGTGCTTCTCTGACTCTGTTCATGTTGTCGTCATGTCTTTGAAGTAGCCTCCGTGTGCTTCTCTCTGACTCTGTCCATGTTGTCGTCATGTCTTTGAAGTAGCCTCCGTGTGCTGCTGAAAGGGTCAAAGGACACATGGTTCTGAAGATGAAAGACTTGACAGTGTGAGAACGACGTTATGTACGCAAGAGAACGAGAGAGTGCAGTATAGGAGGAGAGGATGTGAAAATATCATATGCAAAATGTCTGACGTTATTCATGGAGATGTACGTACAGTACATGGCTACACGCATGATATGTACTGTAATGTACTGTACTGTACTGTGTACACTACACTACACACACACACACACACACACACACACACACACACACACACACACACACACACACACACACACACACAAGCAGCCTCCTGTCTGCTACAGTATACTTAACTTCAAACCTCTAGTTATAGTAGTTAACTTTTCATCACTTCCCTCTCGCTTCTTTCTTCTTTTTTTGTGAAAGAGGGCTAGATTCCAATCGGGTGTCATCACAAAAAGTGTCTCTTTGTCTTGTCTGCCTAAGTGCCTACACCCTACAGTATGTGTCTTTTCTTTCTGCCTGTGGGTGTTTGCGTGCGTCGCATACATTGCAAAATGCAGCAGAGAAGTGGCGCAATTTATGTCCTGGGAATAGATTATTTTGAATTGGCAATATTTACCTTTTGAAAAATGTACATCAACAAAAATCTGTTC
Organism: Protomyctophum bolini; assembly: GCF_963924005.1. Taxonomy (NCBI): domain Eukaryota; kingdom Metazoa; phylum Chordata; class Actinopteri; order Myctophiformes; family Myctophidae; genus Protomyctophum; species Protomyctophum bolini. The sequence goes on from NC_137864.1 coordinate 14,334,573, forward strand.
GGGGCTCTCCTCAGGCAAAGGAAGAGTTGCGCCCAGGATTACAGTTTATTCAATTGGCACCTGGTGAAAATATGGGTTGCAAAATCGTGGGATAAAATATTTAAAATTGAGATTAAAAAACGGTGACAACTTTAGTTCACAACAGTGACCACCAGCACTGAGGCTAATTATACATCTTTGTATGACCACGGCACTCTCTAAAAGCAAAAATAGCAGATTTTCAACCGTTTCAACAGTGATTTACGGAGAGCAGCGTGATCTTACCATAAGACTTTAGTCCACACTCCCAGTCATTAACCTAGTGACTGTGTGTGACTGTGTGTGTGTGTGTGTGTGTGTGTGTGTGTGTGTGTGTGTGTGTGTGTGTGTGTGTGTGTGTGTGTGTGTGTGTGTGTGTGTGTGTGTGTGTGTGTGTGTGGGGGGGGGGGGGGGGGGGGTGGGTGTTTTAAAGAGAATGCTGGGTACGCTATTAATAATGGTTATGTTTCAGAATGTGACTGATGATTGTTTGTCTCCCTTGTTTCCAGCAGGAGTTTGGCCTCTGCAGCCATGCTGATGTATGACTACGCACTGAAGACAGAAATGGAGGTACGAGTGCTTTTCATGTTTTCCTCTGTTGTCGCTGAGGGAGCACACAATTTAACCTCTTTGTAACCTGGCGTCTTCCTGTTCTGGGCATGTCATGATTATGGGTGACAATAGCGGAACTATACGGTCTCACAATGTGCCCCGATGTGATGCATTGTGTAGATCTGTTTTCATGAAGTATATTATAGGACTTAAGTGTTTAAGTGAGGGTGTAAAACGGACAAAATTGACTATTAGGTGTGCATTTGGTACTATGTTGTACAAAGCACAACAGGCCTGGACATGTTTCTTACCACCATACAGTAAACCTAACCTGCTTAATCTCACACGTGCACACACACACACACACACACACACACGCACGCATGCACGTGCGCAGCCGCGCACACACACGCACATGCGTACACACGCACACAACCACCATGTGTCTAGACAGGCTGGTTCCCACATTCCAGCTCTTCCTGGACAAACAGGCTTCTGAACACCGGACATTTGCATACAATGGATGCACGCTGCCAGCCAGTAGGCTAATAACACACACATGCTCATAGACATAACTGTTGGACAGTCGTAAACACACATGTTCTGGCTGCCTCGGCTTCTTTCCAGTTTTTTTGTTTAAGCCATTTTGACCTGGTGCAACGTTGTTATGCCTTTGAATCCGGGAGCTACCTCTGTGTCTCATTAGTTATTGCTATACTGTACATGTAGCAACATAATTATTATTTCTTTAATATTTTTCACTATGTCCATAGTGTGTGCACAAACTTTGTCCTACACAAACATTAAAATTCCATTGACAATGAATGGACAATTTTGAGTGTTTGTGTAAACACAAACATTGATGACGAAGGTAAGGACGCAAAATTGTGATTGGCCGGAATGATGTATGAGAATTTCAATGTTTTCAGAAACCTTAGGTTAGGTTTTAGAAGGCGTTTTTTCGGCCTTAGGTCTAAATTCAATGTGAAACAGAAATGTGAAAGTTTCCTCTCTCTCTCTCTCTCTCTCTCTCTCTCTCTCTCCTTCAGTCACTATACCCATCATTAGTGAAGACCCCGGAGGCCTACGGAGTGATCTACTCCCACCTGGCCGGCACGGCCCACCTCTACCACCCCACGCACACACAGGCGTACACGGCGGCCGTGCGGCACACGCAGGCGCGCGGCGGTAGCCCCGCGGCGGGCGTGCACGGCCAGATGGAGCCGGTGGACCTGTCGCTCAGCAAGCGCTCCTCCTCCTCCTCCTCCTCGGCCGCGTCGTCCCCGCCCTGCTCCTCCGCCTCCTCCCCGGACTCCTCGCGGAGCTCCCCGCCGTCGCCCTACAGTCCCAGGAGGGGCCGCGAGTCCCCGGCGGCCGCGGCGCGCCGCAGCCCCCCGGGGCAGCTCCATCTGCAGCAGCATCAGCACCATCACCACCACCACCCGCAGCACTCTCCCCCCATCACGCTGCACCCCGCCTCCTCCCTCCAGTACCCCACCATGCTGATCGGATCGGGCTCCCGGGTCATCCAGGTAGGGCTTTTCACTGAGCAAAACCAAACAAACACTAAGCTATGATGACCAATTTTGCCAACCAATAAAGCCTAGGCTAAAATGTTAGGGAGGGATTAGTGGAGAAGAGATCCAGTAGAACTAACAGACAAGTCATTTCATTTCATGCATGCTTGCATGCTGAAAATAGCCGAGCTTGTAGATCAGCTATTTTCAGCATGAAAACCAAGTGCAAAATCAGCCAATATGACGACATCAAGGCCCGCCGAGATACATTTTAGTCGGCTAAATCAACTGTAGATTCAGTCGACTAAAATCCTATGTGACATTTAGTTGACTAAAACCAGACTAACATTTCAGATGACCAAAATATAACTCAAACTAAATTTACGTTTCATTCAAAAGACTATGACTAAACTAAAAAATCTAAATGTTTCCACACTGATTCCTTCCCCCAGGGGTCGGGGGTCATGCTGTCTCCGGTGGTGCTGCAGTCCCTGCCCGTGCTCTACCCCTCGCCGCTGCACCTGCATCAGCCCATCATGCTCACCGGCGTCGCCCCCGGCAACGACGACGAGCATCACCATCACCATCATCATCATCACCACCACCAACGGCAGCAGGGAGGAGGAGGCCGCGAGCACAAGACGGGTAGGACAGACAGAAATCCTTTATTTACCCAGGGTAGTAGCTGAGCACAAGTGCTCATTTTCACATGTGCACATAGAGACACACACATTAGAACCTGGGAGCTGACCAGTATAACCACAGTCTTTAGGCTGTTGACTAAGCAGCTCCACTGGAGTAGTTGGGGGGTTCAGTGCCTTGTTCAAGGGCACTTCGGCGGTGTTGGTGAGTGATGACCATCACTTCCCGACCCAGATTCTTCCTGCCCGTCTGGGGAATCGAACCGGCAACCTTTCGGCAACAAGGGCGCTCCTCTGACCCTTAGGCCACCGCTGCCCTGTTCCCTGTCATGGGAACAGGTCATTTGGTCTGGGAACAGGTCATGGGAACAGGTCTGGGAACGGGTCATGGTGGTCATATTCTATAACTTATAATTGGCTGTTGATGGTGACGTAATTAAGATATGTTTCAATGGCGGGTGGGAAAAAGGTTATGTATGTATGTATACATCTGAGTATAAAGATGTAACTTGAAAGTAGTATCAACAGCCAATTATGAGTTATACAATATGACCACCATGACTTCCACGACCACCATACATACACCACAATACTTGAGCGCTTTGCTTGCGCAAGTAATAACATAGTCAATAATTTAACATTCATTCACATTAACATGTTAAAAAGGATTTAATGTTAACATTCATTTCACATTAAATAATTTAAAGGTATGTTGTTTTTTCATAAATGCAATTGATCACCTCAATACGTCAATAGTCCAATCTGATCTCGCCACCCCCCCCCTCCCCCCCCTGATGTAAGCATCCACTCATGGCTTAATGTAACAGTCCTTGACCAACAGTATCTTTTTGTGTGTGATCTTTCCAGCACTCTGTATGAAGGCCATGGAAGACGACGCCCCCGAACTTCAGAAGCCAATCAAAACAGAGCCTCGCCCTGAGCACACTCATGACTCCTACAACAGCCACGAGATGACATCACACCCAGTCATCAGTATACCACGTACCTATAGCGAGTGAGTCACTCAGTGGTATACACACGCACGCACGCACACACACACACACACACACACACACACAGCGTACGTGTGCGAAAATCGGTTATTTGTGGGGTAATTTGGCATGGTTCTGGCACGGTTCTATATGTTACTTTGCCCAAATATTTACCTACACGCTCATTCATCAGCAGCATCACATGTGCTGCAGTGCAGAATGTGAAAGATGGTAAAAGTCTTGTGTACAGTATATTCCTTTTGTCCAGTCTGGTGGTGTGGTGTTGTTATGTTTTACACACGTTGACAGGTTCGAGGGGGCTCCCGACGGCCGGGCGTCGCTTCCTCCTCCTGTCAGTGACTGGAGGAGGCCACGTCACTGACGGGAGGAGGAAGCGACTCCAGGACACCGGGGGCCCCCTAGCCCCCTATTGCAACCCTATGCAAGTTTCGCCTCTGCCAGTGTCTCTTTCTTGTCATGTAGACACCAGTGTCTTTTGTTGAGATTCTGAATTCTTAACCCCACTGAGTCCCCATCTTTAAACCAATCCAGTAACTTTGGTAGGCACAGGGCTGGGCATGGATGAGATTGTAAATACCACAATTTATTGATTTCACTGGCATTCTTTGAGCTTTTGGACAGGCTTGTCTTTCGGCTCGGCTTCAAAGTGTTTGGTAGAATTCGCAAGTAATAGCAAGTGTTAACAAGTATTACTTGACAGGGATCGCGACGTGAACGCTTCTACCTTGTTGAACTTGCAGAGTTCAACAATAATGCAAAAGACTGTGTAAAGAAATGGGTAACTGTCATCTAACCAGGCACATGCTTTAAAGGCACGAAAAGAAGAAGATTGATTTCACTGCAGATAGTCTACATATTACATTTAATCATCCTTAACCCCTGAATTCATTATTTCAATAGAGTAAAAATCTATTTGATGGCCTTCCTGCCCTGACATTTGGCCTTTGTGCCCTAAAAAAATGCACAACTCCTGGTCAGGAGAGATATGGCTAAGTGCTATCATTTCATTTCAGTTCCGATTCTTCATCTTTTTATCTTCTTTCTATAGCAGGGCAGACCGTTTTCTTGTACTGATACGCTGCAGTAGTTAGTCCCTCACCTGGCCCATGTTAAGTTGATTAGTCCCTCACCTGGCCCATGTTAAGTTGATTAGTCTCTCACCTGGCCCATGTTAAGTTGATTAGTCCCTCACCTGGCCCATGTTAAGTTGATTAGTCCCTCACCTGGCCCATGTTAAGTTGATTAGTCCCTCACCTGGCCCATGTTAAGTTGATTAGTCCCTCACCTGGCCCATGTTAAGTTGATTAGTCCCTCACCTGGCCCATGTTAAGTTGATTAGTCCCTCACCTGGCCCATGTTAAGTTGATTAGTCCCTCACCTGGCCCATGTTAAGTTGATTAGTCCCTCACCTGGCCCATGTTAAGTTGACGCTTTCTGTCACAGTGTTGAAAGGAATGCGAGGTGAGGTGACTTTAGAATAATTTAACAACACAAAGGGCTATAGAGAATAGCTGTCACAACAATAACACACTTCACTTGAAATACCAACATAGACCCTGCATTCCCAGACACATATACCAACAAGTCTATGTGTACAGTCACCCACTACTCTTATTCTTCTGTACACATACCTGTACAGTAAACAAAATGCACACGTTATGTATTTGTTTTGTATTTAAAATCTTACGGTTGGGACATAGTCAAATCCTGAGCAATCAATTCATTCTCACTTCCCTGAATGTAGACATGAACCCATGTGAAGGCCTTTCTGACAACCTCCTCCTACGCTTCCTGCTTCTTCCACCTCCACTTCCTGCTGGTTCGGGACTTCCTGCCTGTTTCATTGTCCTGACTTTACCCCCCCCACCCCAACCCCCCCCCCCATCCTTCCATTTTGTACTTCCTCCTCATCATCACTTCCTCTTCCTCCTCGTGCTACTCGGCTCCTCTTCATCTTCCTCTTAATCTCTGTTCCTTCATGTTGTTCTCCCGTCGACGTCGCCACGCACTGAACATACCCAATCTACAAGCCCACGACACGTCGCGGACACGCCACGCTGTCGGCTTGTAGATCAGGTATGGCCGACATGTGACACCGCCATAGAACGAAGTTTATTTCCTAGAAAGAGCAATTATGGGGAGAGGGAGACCGTAATGATGGAATGTTGCCAGTTGGTTCTTGTTTTTCTGTGTGTGGTTGGGTGGGGGGTTGGGTTGGGCAGGGCTGGGTTGGGGTCATGTGTTGTTTGTGTGTGAGTGAGTGGAAGGACTTCCTTATTTGGGTTTACATTCGTGTGCTACTTGTAGAGCTATCTTTATGAGAACCAAACGTCCTCAGAAGGATAGAAGGATGTGATAAATTATGCAAAGTGAGGACATTTCTGCTCACTTTTCAAGAGGCTGTTTTAGGGTTCAGACTTTTGGTCTGCACACTGTCACACCGTGTTTTATTTCTTATTTTACTTTATTCACGTTGGTTTAAACAGCTGTTTGTGTCATAAGTACTTCCAAACAGAGTGTGAATATTACGGAATATTATGGTCGATAATGTGATGATTTATTGATTGATATGTTTATTAACAAAAAATACATACATCCCCATCGAAAGGATAAAACACAAAAATACTGAAAGCATAGTCTCCATTGCAGTCGCTTATACAATGTGAGATGTGTATGAAGAGTGATAATGAGTATGTGTCATCGTAGGTCAGTGGTTCTCAACCTTTTCAGGCCGTGATCCCCCAAAAGAATCAGATACCGGGGGGCGGGGTCCCACCCTGACAAGCACTTGGAATGTAGAAGTTGAGGCATTACATTTAGTTTGACTCGGTTCCACAGATATTGTGAAAACAGCAGTTCTACAGTATGCGTTGTGAGCTTGTAGATCTGCTATTGCTAATGTTTGCCTCTTCCTTAGCTTTTCATGCAATAATGATTTTCTTTTTGTATTAAAAGGGTCTTAAAAGTGCTTAAATTGTCTCATGTGGGGACCCCTCCAAGATCATGTGGTGATCAACAGTTTGCAAACCACTGGTTCCCAAACACTGGGTCACGGACCCATTTTTATGGCTCACTTTATTCTTTGTTTCCTAGATTTAGTTTCTAATTATTACTATTTCAAAACATTTTAAAAAAACATTTTAAAAAAAGCAAAAATGTTCATGAATTAAAAAGAAAGTTCAATGATTTCTTTCAGTAATTTAATGAAGAATAGGAATTAAGGAAAGGAAATTCCATAAATTAGAAAACAAATGTTTAAAGCAGTACTGAAAATAGCCGATCTACTACAGTACGGTTGTTTACCCCAGTCACTGATACTAAAATCTGATATTTTATTTTTCTATGAATCTGTGACTTGACACCCATACTGTTATAAAACGAAAATGAAAAGATTTTGAAAAGAAAGAAAATAGCCGATCTACAAGCTCACAACGTGGCGCGCAGCGACGTGTTGTGAGCTTGTAGATCGGCTATTTTCACTAGTTTGGGTCCCAGGGAGACATCAAATTTCTCTTTTGGGTCACGGGCTAAAAAGTTTGAGAACCGCTGGTCGTGTAAGCGGTACAGAAAACATGTACATAGGTGTGCGTGTGTGCAGGCTCTGTTCTCCCTCCTGAGGTTGTCAGGGTATCGTGGCTGTTCTACCGGCTGCCCACGTTGTCACTATGCCAGATAACTGGATCCTTAACAGGAAGTGGGCGTGTACATGGCTGTCACAATTCCGCCCTTCAAAACACAGTCACACATCATCGACAATGTAAACATGAGGGTATTGAGAAATAGGTCAGGTTGTAATGTATGTAATGTAATGTATGTAATGATCGGTTCCGGGAAATAAGTGTAGTGTGTGTGTGTGTGTGTGTGTGTGTGTGTGTGTGTGTGTGTGTGTGTGTGTGTGTGTGTGTGTGTGTGTGTGTGTGTGTGTGTGTGTGTGTGTGTGTGTGTGTGTGTGTGTGTGTGTGTGTGTGTGTGTGTGTGTGCGTGTGCGTGCGTGTGCGTGTGTGCGTGTGCGACCGTGCGTGTGCGCGCGGCCGCGCGCGTCTCTCTCTCTCTGATATTCTCTTTATTATATATATCTCTATTTTTACACAGAACTGTACTGTGAAGGATTCATATTTCAACACTTAACGTCTTACACATGTACACGTGCACGCACACATTATTATCTCACACACACACACACACACACGCGCGCGCGCGCGCTCGTGCGCGAGCAATGTGCATAAGCAGTGTGGAAGAAGAGTGCTTCGTTGGCCATTGGATGTGTATTATTGCACTATGTTATTTTATTCTGTTGTATGGGGGTTATTGCGCTGACAAGCAGTGTTTCTACTCAGCATTTGCCAGGTTATTGTGTGGGTGGAATAGGCTATCTCTCACTCCACCCCCCCCCCCCTCTCTCTCACACAATCTCTAGATAGAGATCAGCGATGGCTTTGATCAACACACTAGAATTACACACCAGCACCCCCTGCTGTTCAAAGACAACACCTGAATAGAAAGCCATAATCTATTCTAATCTCTCTCTCTCTCTCTCTCTCTCTCTCTCTCACCAGGGGTAACAACCCATCAGTAATAGTCCACTCTGGCAGTAAGCACCCGCTCCCAGTCGACTCTCCAGATTCACTGAAGAAGCGACGAATTCACTGCTGTGATTTTGGAGGCTGTAATAAAGTGTACACTAAAAGCTCCCACCTCAAAGCACACCGCAGGACACACACAGGTGAGATCCTACTGTAAGGTAGAAAAGACAGTTATCGAAAGTAATATTTAATATTAAAATAAACACTTTTTATAGGCAGCTTTCTGTGTCTGTGAGTACCACAGTTTTACACCCTTACTAACCTTCTGTCCATCTCCCTTCCTTGTCTGCTGTGTGTTCTGCCTACTGTCCTTCTCAAGGCGAGAAGCCGTACAAGTGCATGTGGGAAGGCTGCACGTGGAAGTTTGCCCGGTCGGACGAACTGACGAGACACTTCCGCAAGCACACGGGCGTCAAACCGTTCCAATGTCCCGACTGCGAGCGCAGCTTCTCCCGCTCTGACCACCTGGCGCTGCACAAGAAACGCCACCTCTTGGTGTAAAGACATGCGCAGCGCGACCACCTGGGAACGCCACGTGACTGTAGCACAGCTCATGCCAGACGTCGTGGTGGTGGACTGCACAACGTTTTAGGAGCCAGGAGGAGTTTAGGATCTGACTTTGACCATGGGACCGGCGCAGAGTTAGAGGAGGAGTTCCTCAGGGTGCAGGTCCAAGCCCTTTTCACCTCTTTTAAGAGCTGGCGTCACCCAACCATCCATCCATCCATCCATTCCTCCATCCACCTGCTCTATCATGTAGTAGTTACCTTTTTGGTTCCCTGAGTACATTTTAGTAGGAGATCCTTCTGACATTATGAACAGGAGGAGGCGCTAAACTCTGACCTCTGACGCAAAGAAGAGCCCGGGCAAGTTTTAGCAGAGAGGCTGCAGGATCTCAGCTGGTCTGAGAGCAGCACCCTCTTCAGGCCAGAGAACCAAACTACAGTACATCAATGTCCCATTTACAGTATGACACAGACACACACACACACACACACACACACACACAGCATTCTTAAGCTTCACAAATAAGCTCTTATTTTTCTTCAAGCAGATGAACTCGTTCAAAATTATATTTTATACGTAAAGCTTCATTAAACACGCACGCACACGCACACACATTTCTTTATGCCAGCTAAACCAGTATAATGTGAAATGGCTATGTTTTCCTGAGCAGGAAAACTTTTTCAGAATGTATATGTCACATGATACTTACTGTATACATTGTGTCATACACAAACATCACCAGTACTTTCCCTGTATTGCTAGTAGTACTGCACAGCTCATCTGCCTCTATACCAGCTCAATGCAGTACCATGAAGAATGTCATCAAACTTGTACGCGTATTAGACTGTATACACACTTTTGAGCTGTGTCTATCTCTTCCTCTTTCTCTCGTGTACATGTACAGTACATGCAGTGCAGTCGTGCACGCACGCACACACATACTCATACGCGCACACCTACACAATCAACAGAAAGCGGGCACTTAGTTGTAGTAGTCTCCTTGGTTTTTGTTAGTTGGGTTGAAATTGGGATCTCTTCCGTTCACAGAGTGAAGTGTTCTTATCGTTGCGTTGAGAAATGTGAAATCTAAGTTGATATACGCAGGGGCATTATTGTACGGTAAGGAAAGAGACCAGTCGCTTGGTTTTAGGGTAAAGGCAAAGAAATGTATATGTTTTATGTCAAGTGTATGTATCTATGATATATCTTTGTTTTGGAGTTTTTTTTTATGTGGCACAGTGGTATTCTTTTTCTATCTTATGACACTTTTTATAAAGGGGGGTGGGGTGCAAGGTGCAAAGCAGGGAATGTTGCTCTTGATTTGTGTATTTTTTTTGGGGGGGGGGGGGGGGGGGGGTCACCAGAAGGTGCAGGGTTTTATTCCAAACCACTATTCAGTACGTCCATTTTGGAAAGCAAAGCAAGTCCCTGTGTCATTAGCCTGTTTCAAGGGTTAGGGTTACCCTAACCCTAATCCTAACCCATGTTTTGTAAATTGTATGTAATTAACATACATCTCAAGGTAGGTAGGAAAAGTGTTTTCACTTTGATGTGAGCGAAATTATAAATTATTACAACAAATAGCAAGAGAAAGTGGCAATGTTTTGGAGCAAAACTATATATATATTTGTTTTCAACTTCTGTTGAACAAAACAAACTTTGTACACAAGAGCTTAATTGTACGTATGTCTTCAGGAGAATGTGCACTTTATTAAAAAAAAAAACATTCCCAAAGCCAAACATTTATTAATAGTCACATAAATTTAGCTTTATTGATGGTTTGATCGATCGGCTTGATTTGAAATATTCACCAGGGTAATTCTTAATATTGTGTCATTTTCTGGCATTTTTATTCCAGGAGAGGGAGAGACCCATTTTCCATGCCTCACATCCTCATGAAATCTCTCTTTCTTACTCTTGCACACACACACACGCACTCTCTCCCTCTCTCCCTCTCTGAATGTAGCATCTTAAGTGATCTATATCCTCTCCTGGTAATTTTTACAGTTTAGTGTGTAAGTTTGTCTTTTTGTATCTCCCTAAATTCTATAAGTTGTAATATATTTTATAAGTGATTATTAGACTGAAAGGGCAATTAAAGGTTTTTTATTAAGCATGGTTTTGATCATAACAATGGATATTATACATTTCTATAAAGTTGTGACTATATGTGACTATATGAAATCTCTCTTAATCTAAGTTGGCAATTCAAAGGGAACATATTAAACTGTGAACATATACTGTACAGATTTATTTGCAGTTTTGCATATCATTTTATCATTTAAGATATTCATACATTTAATAAAAATGACAATATTTGCAGAACTTTAATGCATCCCCACTTTGGTTTGTGTGTGTTTGTGTGTGTGTGTGTGTGTGTGTGCGTGCATGTGTGCGTGCGTGCACTCGCAAGCACGATAAAATATTGCATGAACAATGATTTAATGTACTACAAATTCCCAGCAAACTTTTTTGCATATCATTTTATCATTTAAGATATTCATACATTTAATAGAAGTGACAATATTTGCAGAACTTCAATGCATCCCCACTTTGGTGTGTGTGTGTGTGTGTGTGTGTGTGTGTGTGTGTGTGTGTGTGTGTGTGTGTGTGTTGTTTATTTCATATTAACATATTGAGACAGACAATATATTTATTGTATGAAAAACGAATCCACTATTATAACTGGTAATTCAGTCAGAAACACTGCAACACATGGAATACGAAGTTTAACTTGGCGTGGGGTGACAACAAGCTATCACTACACCTGCATGGGAAAAACTGAATCCATTCTCTTCGGATCAAATAGTAATCTCAGCCAGGCAGACGGCTTCTCAGTTAAAGTGGGGGTGACAATATTATCACAGAAAAATATGAAATTACCTACCTATAGGTTCCATCCTGGAGGCAAATTTCCTGTGATAAAATGGCCACCAATGTAATCAAAAAAAGTCCTGTACAGGATCTCCTCACTGTCACATTAATCAAAACAAAAATGTTTGAATAAAGTGCTCTACACAAACATTAAAAGTCCATAGACGTGGCTATAGTATAGTCTACCATATGACATAATAAAGTGCTATAAACAAACATTAAAAGTCCATAGACTTGGCTTCTATTACCATTATGACATCTATCTAGTGTAGAGGACAGAGTAAAGCAACTATACACAGGACCATGAAAATCTTTGTGTTGTCCTTTTAGCACCATTGTATAATCGTACACGGCACTATTTGCAAACTGTTAATAAAGTATTAAATACAAATAAAAACACAAATCAAAAGAGTCTATGTTTATTACGGTTATCAATGAAAAACGAGGGCTCGTCCGGGATTTGAACCCGGGACCTCTCGCACCCTAAGCGAGAATCATACCCCTAGACCAACGAGCCAGTGTGTTTGCAGGAGGAAATACAATTATTGAAACTGTCAAACACAAACTTTGTAAACGGAATGGTGGCAGCGTTTATTCCATTGAGTACTTAATATGTTCATTAACACACGCATCGCTTTGTTCAAAAGAACATAATAATATGGTCTCACTCGACTCACTGTCTGCTATAGCGTTCTTGCTGACGTCATGCGCCGTGCTGCTGGCCGGCCTGCCGACGTGGCGGGCGGAAGCAGCGGCACACAGACAGCGCGCTGTGTGGAGCTGTCACGACAGACACGGTGAGTTGCGCTGTCATTTCCATACAAACAAAACAACCTTAGTTTCAGCTGCTTTGTTTATTGTTTGCCTCGAATTACATGGAAAAAACACCAACAACAACAACAAATTAATCTTCTGCCTGTTCTGCCACGAAGTTATCATACGTTCGTCACCGGACACCGGCGGGGGTGTTTATTCATAGGCGTGCAGACAGTGCTCTGATTCTGAAGTAAGAATCCGAAGAATCACATTTTTCCACACATTTGTTTAGGAATGAAAAGCGATAAGCTGGTGGATAGAAGTTCTATGTTGTCATGTTATCATAATGGACTAGTGTCCAGAGGGAAGGAGGTAATATGAGATTGTGAAGTCATGGCTTGCCATTTAGATGATGTGATGTGAGCTCATTCTTTTTGTCTACTCTCTGACTCTGGGCTTATATTTTCATCACAATCACTTGCCAGACTGTGTGTGTAGACTGAGAGCTGTTGATGTTTGTGAAGGTATCTCCCAAATCAATTAAATGCAAACTATAGTATAGTCTAGTGTAACAATGAAGCCATTGTAACTTTTGAGAATGCTATTAAAATGTGCTGTGTTTGTCCTTTGTTTTTATGCAGAAACGCATTTTATTACTTTGTAGGTTGCTTTTTCTCACGGTTTGTTCTGGTTCACCTCTAAATAATGTATTGTTCTCAGTGGGATAGTGGTGTGAACAGAATGTATAAAATAATAATAAACAGTACTTACGGACTATAGTGACAGAGCCCAAGAGAAGACAGTAATCAGCTGGATGCGTTTGCAACATCTGACCTCTGGAGGGCACTGATGTACCAGCAGTGGTTAACCCACCTTTAATCTGCAGGATTCTTTTCACCATCTTTATTCCAGAATCCAGATCATGATCCAATTCCAGATGCAGTCCAAATGAACTAAATGAACAAAATAATCACACTCATGTGAAGTGAGGGGTGCTCTTATCATCATACATCATCCCATTCCGGCCAATCACAATTGGTGTCCTCACTTTACTGTCCTCAATTTTTGTCCTCAATTCCTGGTACACACAGACACAGAAAGCTGGACATGCTCAGCCAATCAAATCATTGCTATGGGGTACTCACATTGCTGCTCAACCAATCAAATCATCGCTATGGTGTACTCTCATTGCTCAGCCAATCAAGTCATCGCTATGGGGTACACACAAAGCTGGGCATAGGAGGCCCCTCAAAAAACCATTTGAAGCCTTGTCAATAATAGATACTCATATTGTATTACTGGTGTTGTGCGTGTCTCTGTCCAGATCAGAATGTCCGAGACTGCTCCCACCGTCACGGAGCCCTTTACGGACCCCCCTTCTCCACACGATGCCCAACCCCCCAACACTGAGCCTGACTCATCTGAGATCCCCAAGGATGGCAGTGGCTGTGAGGCCCCCGGGGTGGCTAGTGGAGACGCTAAGGGAGAGGCCACCAGTCCCAGAGACGCTGAGGGAGAGGCCACCAGTCCCAGAGACGCTGAGGGAGAGGCCACCAGTCCCAGAGACGCTGAGGGAGAGGCTACCAGCCCCAGAGACGCTGAGGGAGAGGCCACCAGTCCCAGAGACGCTGAGGGAGAGGCCACCAGTCCCAGAGACGCTGAGGGAGAGGCCACCAGTCCCAGAGACGCTGAGGGAGAGGCTAGCGGAGAGGCAACTGGACCGGAAGCAGCTCAGGGAACCCTCTCTGAAGGTCTGGCTGAGCAGCCAGGAGGACGTGACTGCGAGGGTCACATGGTTGTGTCTCAGCAACCAGGACGTGGCAGTGAGGCCCCTCTGGTTGACTGTGACCAACCCGTGAGTCTGGAGCCAGAAACGCCAGCTGGAGAGGAGGAAGCGGAGGTAACTGTGTGTGTGTGTGTGTGTGTGTGTGTGTGTGTGTGTGTGTGTGTGTCATGGATGATTGACTGTACTAAACAGCTAAATACTACTGACCCTTACGTTCAGATAGATTACAATATATTTGTTACTAGTGTGCAAACTTTAAGGGACTATTACTGGTGGTTAGGGGTGCACGATATTGATATTTTGGCTGATAATAAATTGCATGGTCGAGTAGATCAACACCAGTACCGATATATTGCTGTACAATTTTCCAGTTGTGTTTAAATTTATACCATACATGGGCAGCTGGTGACATACGGCCCTCACCTTCACTTACTATACAGTAAAGGCCTATTCATAGTCTGGATTTTCGGTGGTGAGGTGACCACCGCTCCGGTGGTGAGCTGAAATAACGTTGAGCGATGGTGAGTAAAAACAGAGAAGGGCTAGAGCGGTGGCGGTGGTTTTCTCTTCACCGCGGCTCGTGACGTCATGTTGTAGTTCGGTGGTGACCTCACCTAACCACCGAAAATCCAGACTATGTATGAGCCTTGAGGCCCACTGGTTAATATCGGAATACTGATATTTATATTGTATCTTTAGGAAAAAATGATGCATTGTACCTGATTTATTAGGCCTAATGATGGCCAAGTGTCTGCTTTCACTTCTGAAGGACATGAGCATTGTTTGCTTTTATTTGTACTACAGGTAGACCCTATTGAAAGCTTCCTGAGAAAAAGCTGATAAAAAATGCTGTCGTCAATCATCACAAAAGGCTTTTTCAGCTTCACATTCAAACATAAACATTATAACAAAACATCATCTAAGAATATTAGGATTATATTAAAGGTAGGGTATTTTCTTTAAAAAGAAAATGCTTTTTCAACAATTATAATTTATCCAATCAGGATAGAGAACTCAGACAGGATACAGATTAAGTGTCTGACATTTTGCAACTCACCTGAAAATGTATTTTCTGTTTATTGAAGAGCTAGAGAGATGGAGATACTCCTAACAAACACTATACTAGCAATGATTACTATCAGAAAATAGTGCTTTAACCTTTTAACAAAAAAAAGTGTTATTTTAACCAAAAAATATCAATTACCCTACCTTTTTACATAGGTTGAAGGTTTGATAACAATATTAAGTAAATATTGACCGATGCTGAATGATATATTGTGCATCTCTACCGATGGTCTGGTATGTTTAGCCTTTACTACGTCTCACGTAATTGATTTGTGTTTCACTCTGTTTAATACCCTGTCGTTTCTTGACTGGGGTTCACACCACTTACTCTGATCGTGCACTTTGTAAGACACTCTGGATAAGACTAAGAGCATCTGCTAAATGCCTAAATTGTAAATATCTATATTTGTCATTTTTCTGCTGATCAGCATATCATGGAAGCCATTGTTCCATTCAGTTCTAACAGGGTATGAAAATCAACTTGCAGAATCGTAAAATGTGCTTTGCAGAGTATAGTCAGGACAGGTTCAGGGCAGCAGGAAGTGCTGCAATGCATCACGCAGACACATTTTACTTCTAGTGTTTAATCAAGTTGTTTTGTTGTTTGTTTGTGTGTATGTGTCTGTGTGCGCGTGCGTGTAGGATACCAACCAGGCAAAAGACAAAGGTTGGGGAGGCTGGGGCTCGTGGGGAAAGTCTCTATTGAACAGCGCCTCCAGTTCAATGGGTATGCTTCCTTACCCTTTCACCTTGTCTTCCTTCTGTTTCCCTGGGTTAGTTCATTATATAGGATCTTTATTGAAAGGATAGCCCCTTGAGTCTTGAACCCCAGCATTCCAGCGTGGGTGAACATTCGCCCAAAACTAGTCGATCTACATGCGCACAGCATGTGCATTGGCAAAGAGATTTGGTGTACACCCACAAAAGCACTACAGTTGCAACTAGTGTCTGTTTCACTAAGACTAGAGGGTTTAATTGGTTAACCGATCAGTGCAAGCTTATCACACACACACACACACACACACACACACACACACACACACAGGGGAAATAAAGACTTCATATACTGTATACCGCGCTAAGTGCAGATGGCGAGATCAGACTTTATGTCTACCTATTTTTTTATATACTGTATATATTTTATCATTATTGCAGTGTCAATTTATTTTGTTATTAATCTTAGTTGTATCACTTAGATTGTCTGTTTTCCATTTATTGTTAATGCCATGTTGGGATGACACCTTGAATTTCCATCAATCAATAATCAATAAAGGTCTATCTGTCTGTAGACCTATCGATCGTCGTACATTTGCTTTACATCTGCTTACATGACCTCAGGTCAGCTGAAGTGTGTGTGTGTGTGTGTGTGTGTGTGTGTGTGTGTGTGTGTGTGTGTGTGCATGCAGGTCAGAGCCTGAGTTCGGTGAAGGATAAGGCAGGAGAGGCCCTGCGCTTCCACAAGACATCAGTGGGAGAGGAGGCACAGGAAGAGGAGGGGGAGGCGCAGCACCAGGAGGAGGAGGAGGTAGGAGGAGGAGGAGACGACGACAGAGGAGAGACTGGCCAGTCTGACCTCAGTCAGTCTCCTTCAACTCCTCCTAGCAGAGGAGTCTTCTCCACCTTCACAAACGCTGTACAGAACACGGTGAGTGAGTGGGCAGACGCACGCACACACACACACACACACACACACCTGACCTGACTGTAGGCAACCAAAAGCGGCAGAAGCAAGCAAGGTGGATGCAGGCTTGGATATCGTGGCATCAACATCATGGCAACTGTCTGAGAGGATGCTGTCGAGGTACTTGAAGTGTGGTACAGTTTGCAGAGGGCTGTTGTCAATGTAGATTAGAAGACCGGTGTGGGAGGGAGTCTGGGCAGAGCTTGGTTGGTAGACTATTTTGTGTCTTCTTGATGTTAACTTGTAGGTGGCAGCTACCACATTGAGGGCACGCTGAAGGTTCTTCAGATGTTTTTGGGAGATGAGTGTAATTCCATCCATCTTTAACCGCTTATCCGTAGTCAGGTCATAGGGGCAACAGAGAGCTCCAGACTTCCCTCTCCAGAGCAACATTAGTAACTTCCTCCTGGCGGAGGCACACACACACACACACACACACACACACACACACACACACACACACACACACACACACACACACACACACCATCATCATCTGTTTGTCTGCTATTAGGGGAAGTCTATGATCAGTGGTGGTCTGGATGCCTTGGAATTCATTGGGAAGAAAACCATGACTGTTCTGGCAGAGACTGATCCAGGCTTCAAGAAGACCAAGATTCTGATGCAAAAGACTGTATCATTGAGCCAGGTACGTATGCACGCACTATCTCACCCAAACATGTAAATATCGTAATAAAAATAAACCTATGACCACTTTCCTCATTTTCGACAGAATCACATAACGTTTGTTTACAATGTAATTATATGTTTGTGTTAGAGATAGCTGTTCAACAACAGTGTCTCATTGATTGGCTAGTTGCTGAAAGAAGCCAAAGAGAAGGAGCGCGAACGTCTTAGCAACCATCCAATCAGCGAGCCCACAGCCCACTACGGGATCCTGTTTGACGACTACCAGGGCCTATCACACCTCGAGGCACTGGAGATACTGTCCAATGAGAGCGAGGCTAAGGTGAGGCTTACAAACACTGTTGAAACACACTAGCAAGTAAACTACAGTTCCAGACCCACACACATAGCTCCGTAAGGGAGTGGTTGCAACACTCAAAAAGGGCATATGCATGACGTTGTCTTATTGATTCCCGCTATCCTCCACTGTCTTTTTAACCACCTGATGATAAACCCGGCCTATATTCTTAGTAAAATGGAGTTGGAACGGTACTGCACTCCTCTTTCCATTTCCACAAGATCTCTTCACTGAAACTAGCCCATTTACAAGCTTGTGGGCTTGTAGATCTGCTATTTTCGGTGAATGTTCCTCCCACAATAGGGATGCTGGGGCTCAAGTGGTTAAAGCCCGAAACATAAGTACAGTATGCAAACACAAATGACCACACCTTGCTCAACCGGCACAAACCTCAGTGCTCTTTTGCAGCATAAAGGAGGTATTAAACCCACATTTGAGATTTAGAGCACAAATCAAAGAAGACAGCTTCATTGTGTTGTTGCCTCTTATAGAAACACTCGCTGCATGCTTGCACAGAGTTACGATTTTCAGGTGACATTTTCCGGAACGCAGCGACGTGTGAAATCAATCTTGTATAGCTTGTAGCATCTGCGTCCACGTAGTCTGAATATTCTGTCTTCTATGACCTTGTGGGTTCTGTCTCCCTGTCTGTTTGTCTCCACATCTTCTGTCTTCTATGACCTTGTGGGTTCTGTCTCCCTGTCTGTTTGTCTCCACATCTTCTGTCTTCCATGACCTTGTGGGTTCTGTCTCCCTGTCTGTTTGTCTCCACATCTTCTGTCTTCTATGACCTTGTGGGTTCTGTCTCCCTGTCTGTTTGTCTCCACATCTTCTGTCTTCCATGACCTTGTGGGTTCTGTCTCCCTGTCTGTTTGTCTCCACATCTTCTGTCTTCCATGACCTTGTGGGTTCTGTCTCCCTGTCTGTTTGTCTCCACATCTTCTCAGGTCCAAGCGTTCCTCTCCTCACTGGAGGAGGAAGAGCAGGACGAGGTGAAGAAGGAGCTCATCGCCATCAAGGACGTCTTCATCAGTCGAGAGGAAGAGGGCAGTGAGGTGGCGGAGAGCCAGGAAAGGGAGACAGAGGATAAGGGTGATCTAAGTTCCCAAATACAGTGTTCTACCCCCCTGTGTGAGTGAGTCGGTCCGAACCCGCTGGAAGCAGAGGTGTCCCCTGAGCACTAGCACAGGACTCAGATATTAGGGAGAGGAGGCAAAGGATCTTGATCCAGTAACAATGTGTTCCTTATGATCTTCAAAATCCTTACTCCTTCCCAACAGCAGATATCTCTGCTGTCGGGAAGAAACCACCTAACTCCAAAATGTTGGAGTTGATTTATGGGGGGAAAACATGCATTTACAGTCACACAGAGGCCTTGTCCTTCTGCCTGTCTACTCGGGGACTAGCGAAGGCAATTGATTTCCCAGGAGAAAATCAAACCAACGGGTTTGATTTTAGGATAGGCTTTTGGGACTCTGTCTGATAACCCTGTCCAGGTGTCTGATCCTGCAATGGTGCTCAGCGGCGACTAACCTTGACTGTGGAGATTATAAGAACAACACATTGGTTAAATCATGTGTTAAATCGTGTCATCAAAATCTGCATGATTATTGCACAAAATTCCTGTTAATCTAAGCACCAAGATGATTTGATTCATGGAGGATTTGATGCCAGCATGGACTGGCGTAAAATGTTCATTGAATGCTGACTTTTGTGTGTGTGTGTGCGTGTGTGTGTGTGTGTGTGTGTGTGTGTGTGTGTGTGTGTGTGTGTGTGCGCGCGTGCGCGTCTCCCCCACCAACAGCTACTGATGGGGAAGAATTTGTTAGTACTTTGACTGAGCTACTCTTTGAGCTTCATGTCGCTGCCACACCAGACAAACTCAATAAGGTAACGTCACTCCCTCTCTGTCTCGCTTTCATCATCATGCCTCTTCTCACGCAGATCTTCTTTTTGTGGAATCACGCCGCATAATAATTAGCCGCCTGAACCCTAGCGTCCCTATTTTGGGCATGTCACAGTCTGCAAACATTCTGTGAAAATAGTAGATCTACAAGCTCAACACATGATCGTGGCACGATAGTTTTGAGCTTGTAGATCACTCTTTTCACTAATTGACGTACAATAAAGTATACAGCGCTTAAGGGTTTAACAGCTTGCATTAGGAAACTACTGAATTAGACAGAGTCGGAATAAACCACATTTTGGTGGTCAAATGCAGAAGTGCAACCGAGCGCTCAATGTTAAAGCCCAGATGCACGAGTGCTTCAACATAGGAGAGCCTCCCTGGGGGCTTGAGTGGGTCCAATTCGTGGCTCCATCGTTTTCACTTACTGTAGTAAAGAGGAACATGTCAACCATAGGCAGAATCCAAAGGCATCTACATACAAATATAAATATATATTTTGGAATTGTAAAAATATCCAAAAAGGTAGAAGATCCAATCTTTTTTATAAAAGTACTCACTAGAAGGTCCTGGGTTCGATTCCGGCTCGGGGCACTGTGGGTGCTGGCGGCGTGTTTCCTCCTCCGCGTCATCAGTGCCCATACCCGAAGGCGGGGTTGGCGAAAGGGCCTTTCTGTGTGGAGTTTGCATGTTCTCCCCGTTTCCCCTAGGGTAGGTACCCTCACAAAAACATGCAGTAATCCTGGTCTCTAAACTGCCTCCCCCTGGCCAGCCGGGGCGCCTGATGGAGGGGAAAGGAACTGGTTGGAATACGTGTTCCTTTCACGCGCTACGTCCAACCAGGGAAACTCCCCCCTGTCAGGTGTAAAGGAGCAACTTGGACACTCAAGCATGAAGGAAGCATGAGTTAAGTCCGTTGCTCTCCCCAGGTTGGCGGAGGGTGTGTAGAGCCCAGGATCACAGTAGATGATTGACACAGGGGTGAAAAATGGGTTACAAAATTTAAATTTAATTTATTGGCACACACACCAAAAAAGGAACGCGTTTCGGCTATGAGCCTTCATCAGAGCATGTCAGTACAGTTTCCTGATCTCCTGCCTGACGGACACTCATTGTATACTGTACGTCTCTCCAGGCTCGAATGAGGGCCCACAATTGGGTGAAGGAGGTGGAGCATCAACCCACGCTTTGTGTCGACTTAGATGAAGAGCCGAGCACGGAGGAGGAGGCTGCTTCTCCCGGAGAAAACATGGAGGACAAGAAAGAAGATGAAGAAGGGCAGGCGAAAGGAGGAAAGAAGGAGGATGACTCCAGATCAGTAGACGTAAGCTGAACTAACTTACCATATACATGGAGGATGACTCCAGATCAGTAGACGTAAGCTGAACTAACTTATACCATATACAACAATGCTTACACACTGTAGAGAAGCAGGTGTATTCCTATATTCCTATCACAGCTGCGGTGTGTGAGTTCGTGCAGTGGTGGAAGTACTGTACTTTTTTTTTTGTACATTTTTGTACAAATGTTTAGGTATATTTGTACTTTACTTTCCAATCTGCAATACTTTTACTTCTACTCCACTACATGCATAGTACTTTTACTTTTGGTACTTCAAGTACATTTTGATGCCAATACTTTTTTACTTTCACGCAAGTACACTTTGAAATCCTGACTTTGTTTTCTCCCCGAAAGAATGTAATGCGAGTACTTTTTCCACCACTGCCTGCGTGCGTGCATGTGTACTGTATCTCTACACGTGCGGACGCGGTTGTGTTTAAGTTTGCTCATGCGTGACCGTGGTCTTCTCTCCAGGCTGTGTACCTGTCATCAGTAGGTAGTCTGGCAGAGGTGACAGCTCGCAGTATCGAGCAGCTCCACAAGGTGGCAGAGTTGATCCTCCATGGCCAAGAGCTGGAGAAGCCAGCCAGGGACCAGGCACACATTCTCACCAGGTGTTTGTTTGTATAGTCTGTTTTCTGTGTGTGTGTGTGTGTGTGTGTGTGTGTGTTTGTGTGACTGAGCTGATCTTTGTAGAACATATTTGTGCATTTTGAGTCCTTTAAAAGGAGTGCGGTTCACTGAAATCCACCTTTGTATTACAGGTTGACGTGTGCTATGTGTAAGGAGGTGGGCTGTTTGGCTCAGAAATTCTCAGATACACTGCTTACCATTGGGGTAAGTGTGTGTGTGTGTGTGCGCGCGCGCGCATATTAGTTTTACGATACAGATCCTGAAGACCTCGATTTTTAAGCGTACATTGTCATCTTTCTTTTTCTTACGCTCCTATCTCACCTTCCCTCTCATCTCTCTCTCTCTCTCTGTCTCTCTCTCTCAGATCCAGAAAAAAGCAGAGGATTTGAATCCACTAGTAGACAGTGTGCTGCTAGAGGTGAGACTAAGGATCTCTCCCAGGCTGTGTTCTTTTAAAAATAATGCAAATAATCACTAGCTAAATGATGATACATAATACAGTATACATGTAGTAGGCTCTATGATGATACCAACGATGATGATGTCAGTGTGAACGGGGGACTGTTATGACGACGAGGATGTTTGTTTGCAGTGTTGTGACCCGTGGTGTAAATTTACTCAAGTAATAAGTGCTGTACTTAAGTACAGTTTTGAGCTATTTGTACTTTTTCCAATAATTTTACTTCTAGTTCACTACATCTCAGATCTATATATTGTACTTTTACTCCCACTATGCTTGTTTGAAAACTTTAGTTACTTTGTACAGTTTTTAAATTGTAGATTTAGATTATTATTACAAAACATACAGTAACCACTTCAGTGCTACTGTATATACATTTTGGCCATTTGAAAAAGCTCACAATGTGTTGCGATGCGATGATTGTGAGCTTGTAGATCTGCTATTTTCAAAAGTGTTTACCGTATACATTTGATAACTTGAATTGGGACATTCTGCATTGTGAATACTTTTTACTTACTTTCTTTTACGTACTTTAAGTACATTTTAATACTAATATGTTTGTACTTTTACGCAAGTACATTTGAATTCTGGACTTTTTAGTAGAGTAGTTCTACATTGCAGTATCAATAATTACAGTAAGTGAAACAATTGAGTACTTTTTCCCGCCACTGGTTGTGACAGCCGAACATGTGGGTGCTTATTGTCAGTCAGTGGTATTGATGGTGACGGCATATCACTCTTTGGGTTCCCTGCAGGGTTCCAACAGCACCAACTACATTCAGAATGCCTTCCTGCTGCTGCTGCCAGTGTTGCAGATCTCCCACCTCCAGACCCTGGGCTCCAGAAGCAGCACCACAGAACCACCAGCTCAGATACAGCATTAGCCGTGCCTTCCTGCTGCCTGTGTGAAATGCACACATACAGGTCCTTCTCCAAAAATGTTAATATCGTGGGAAAAGTTCATTTTCCTCATAATTCAAAAAGTGAAACTTTCATATGTTCTAGATTCATTTGCATACAGTGAAATATTTAAAACATTTTTGTTTTCATCTTATGGCTCACAAAAATCCATGTCTCGAAATATTCTAATATTTCATGAGACCACTATACAGAAATGTCGACCATCTGAAAAGTATATTAATGTATGCAGTCAATACTTGGTCTGGGCTACTTTTGAACAAATTATTTCTTCAATGGGGCGTGGCGTGGAGGTGATAAGCCTGTGGCACTGTTGAGGTGTTATGGAAGCCCATGGTTTGGTTTGCTTTGATGAAGCCGTAAACTCATTTGTGTTGTTGAATCTAGTTTTCTCACACCTTCCTCTTGACAATACAACCTAGATTATTTGTGGGGTTCAAATCAGGCCAGTTGGGCTGGTCAGTTAAACACAGTAATACCATGGTCAGTACACCTATTAGTAGTAGTGTTGGGCTCTGTGGGCAGGAGCCAATTGCTGCTGGAAGGAAATCAGTATATCCATAAAGCTTGTCAGCGAAAGCACACAGTGCTGTAAAATATCCTAATAGATGGTTGTGTTGACTCTGGAATTGATAAAACACAGTGATGATTTGGGGCCATGTTATCTACACACACCCATGAATCTACCAGTATATCTTAGAGCACTTTGTGCTTCTGTATGTCGACAAGCTTTTTGGAGATGCTGATTTTCCTTTCCAGCTGGATTTGGCTCCTGCCCACAGAGAATCTAGGTTGTATTGTCAAGAGGAAGTTGTGAGACTAGGTTTATCACCTCCATGCCATGCGCCATTGATGAAATAATTTGTTCAAAATTAGCCCAGGTCAAGTATTGAGTGCATAAATTAACGTACTTTTCAGATGGTTGACATTTCTGTACTATAAATATGTTTTTTTTAGTGGTCTCGTGAAATATAATATTTTGAGAGTTGTATGCCATAAACATCAAGATTAAAATAAAATATTAAAGTTTCACTTTTTGAATTATATTACAGAAGAAAATGAACTTCATGGTGGGGGGGGGGGGGGGGGGGGGGCTTTCTTAACCACTTATGCCCAATATCCTTGATCTTACAACATATTAAATAAATTGATGATTTGTATCACATATCAGAGTCTCAACATTTCATTTTGACCAGAAGCAGGGATACAACATATAGAGGGGATGATATCAGAAGCAGAGGCATCCCCCCCCAGCAAATCAAACCCTGCACATGCATACACACACACTGTACCTATTCAGACAGTCCCACACACACACTGCTTGTCTTACTATAACTATTGTTGTACAGTAAGGTATATAATTATAGTATAGATTGGGAGAAACTAAATTAAGTACCATGACTACAGACAGAAGGTACAGTATATACTCTTGAAGTAAACCGCTGAATATAGACGGGTATAATGTAGTAATGGGCTCATCATGCACAGGCCTATTCCATCTCACGTGTCATTGCT
This sequence comes from Protomyctophum bolini, assembly GCF_963924005.1. Taxonomy (NCBI): domain Eukaryota; kingdom Metazoa; phylum Chordata; class Actinopteri; order Myctophiformes; family Myctophidae; genus Protomyctophum; species Protomyctophum bolini. The sequence continues at coordinate 14,359,324 of NC_137864.1, forward strand.
TGTAGGAGTATCTACTCTACCTACTTTAGAGGTTAATTGAGGTTAGCTGCCAGGTTACCAACTCTAGACCTTGTCCTATCTTTTCACTCCAAAACACACACGAGTTCTGGTTTTCCTTTTTTTTTCTTTTGAAGGGATTTTCACATTCCCGCATATGTTTGCACTTATGTTAAGAATTGTCCAATGTTGTAACTAGACTAGAACGTTGAAATGAATTTGAAGAAATATTTACACACTATTAATTTTCTTTCTTTCTCTTTGGAGGTGGGGGTTACTTTGGATTGTTAAATTGAATGAAGTGGCATTACTATGTCCATCTAGGTTGATTATAGAAAACAAACGTTACTGATCATCGTTGTTTATTTCACCCACAGCCTTGTATTCTATTCTATTCTATTCTGGATATAATGTGGAAGAAGTATCTATAACTGTTTGTATATATGCTGCTATTGTATTCATAACAAAGCCACAATGCCTTATGTCTGCTCCTTAGTCAGATCCTTGGTTCCAGCCCATCAGTCACCTAAAAACTTGTTGGAGAGAAAGTGTGAATTAAATGATAGTGGACATGAACGTACGCTAATCCCGTAAACAAACATTTTACCATTGTAATATCCTTTGCTTACTAAAAACAACTACTGAGAAGGGAGCCTTCTGTATTTAACTAATGAGCGAGTAATTTCATTCCACACTTAATATATTGTGTTATTAAGTATTTTGGATTGATTTATATTTAATTCTGCCCATTCCAAACCATATTGAATTTCAACAGCCTTAGACTGAGAGCCAAGTGAAGGAAGGAAAATAATGGCCATATCTGTCCAGTGTTATGAGATCCGTCATGCAACCAAAATCAATAAGCCCAGTTATGGGCTATGTTTCTGCCTTATTAGACGACCACAGACTAACTCATTTAGTGGGCTGGAAAATGTGCGGGAGCCACCTCATTATGTAGGATTCAATATAGCTTCCAAATGTAATGTTTATTATTCTAGCCCTCTGATCAAGTGCCCTTTGACTGTGAGAGATGACCGAAATGCCAAAAATAAGAATAAACATTTAAACCAACGTCAATGTGAGTGATTCATTTATTTATTATGTTGTGATCATAATGGCAGCCAGGTGAAGGTCCGTTATTTCTTTCACCGTGTCCTTTTCTAGTATCTTGGCAGATGCAGTTTTCTACGCTTCCTCCTCGCTGATAGAGGACACGGCGGAACGGACGCGATGGGGCAGGCAGGCTGGAGCGGATAAACGGGACAACGCCAGGAAGAGAAGAATGGACCATATATAAGTACATTCTCTTTGTTTCTACAATATGAACACTGCGTGTTGTGGAAAATGGGAAATGTTGGAAATGTCCCACATTTAAAGAAGCATTCAGTGATTTGGGTGATTTGGAAAGGCCCGCCTCCGCTCTATCTGATTGGATGAAGGATGGGCCCTCTAGCCAAAAACAAAACCTACGCTTTTTTTTTTTACCCCAGGGGTGAACTGGGGACAGAGAGGAACTCCTTATAATATGTATAATAGGATAAGGAGTTCCTCTCTGTCCCCAGTTCACCCCTGGGGTAAAAAAAATACTGACCATATTATGGTCAGCACACTATAGTAAGGAGGATTATCACAAAAAATATAAGTGATATTTTAATTAAGTGGCAAATGTTTCTACTTAAACATAAGTTATGTTTATATTCCCTGGTAAGTAGAAACATTTGCCAGAAATTTCCAATATTTCCCATTTTCCGATACATTTACCATAACACACAGTTTTGGTCAAAGTTATATGTTAACAATCGGTTGCAAAATGTGGGTAATTCCCCACATTAACCATGCAGGAAAATGGTCTTCAACATCCACGTTTTTATTTACCCAACTTTGATGGCATACGTTTAAAAGCATTGCTTTTCATTTTCAGTGATTGGACCGTATCGACTTACATTCATGGATTTAGTTCTTAATCCTTGAAGTTAGTTAGTTCCTACACAGTAAAATCATTCATTTAACTCTGAGAATGTACAAATGTAACCAAATGCATGTTACGTTTGTACTTTCTCAGAGTTACAAATGGTTATATTCACCAATATAGCCTCCAGTTCTTAAGACTCTTGGCCTGTGTCTCCATCCAGCAGCAAGTCAGGGAGTACAATATGCACACGCACACGCACGCACACACGCACACACACACACACACACACACACACACACACACACACACACACACACACACACACACACACACACACACACACACAAAAACCTCAGATCTCTGTCTCTACGGTGTTAACGTTCAGTGGTGTGTGTGTGTGTGCGCGCTTTGATTAATATTGAGTTCAGAATCTTCTGTTCTCTCTCTCTGTGTGGGTGTATTACTTTATGGTCAGATGTGTGAAATTCTCTACCTGGAAATTCGGGAACGGGTGACAGTCCTGTCCATTTGAAGACAAAACAAGACCAGAAAACATCAATACGTTTAATAAAAGGCATTGGAGTATAGATTTATTTTAACTCACCAGTCCAATAACAGTGGTGGAAAGTTTACTTAAGTACAATTTTGAATTTTCCTATACTTTACTTCTACTCCACTACATCTCAGATCCAAATATTGTACTTTTACTCCACTACAATTATTTGACAACTTTAGTTACTAGTTAATTTGTAGATTATTATTACAAAACATAGGCTACATTAACCACTTCAGCCCCATTCCTTTAACTCACCAGTCCAATAGTGGGACCAGGGGGGCAGTCAGACGGATATTTTGTGAAGCCACTAAGGAAATGAAAGTTCATATAATGGCGTCATATAATGTTGTGGCGCTGTCACTGGACCCAGAAAAACCCATAGCCCCATAGAAGTCCATGTATTTTGGCCCAACTTCACCTAGACTGTATTACCTTAATAAACATGGTCATGAATACTTTTTGCTTTCAGTCACTAGTTTAAAGTCTCATTTATAATGTCATAATATTCTTTTTGGAAAATTATGGTCCCATTTATAAAAAAAATGACCATAAAGTTGCGCATGTTCTGAGGGGCGTGGCTACCGTTACAGTCTATGAACGGGATCCCCCTCCCACTCGAGTCAAAATAAAAACCAACGAAGAAGAAGGGGGGAAGTCCCGCCTCGTTGTCTGGGCCAGCCAATGGGCCAGCTGGCCTGAACTGGGCCAAAACGGATCTTGAAAGATGGCGACTTCCATTGCAAGGACTGACAGACATTTTAAGTTCATGTTAGACCCGCGGAACGCTTTGTCCATATTTTTTACAGTCTATGAGTGGGACCCAGAGGAGCGAACTCCCACCCCTAGTGAATGACACAAAACTCAGCTGTCACTTCTGACATCACCATGACATCACTTATGTAGGTCAGTGGTTCCTTCTGACATCACCTGTGTCGGTCAGTGGTTCCCCAAACACTTTCATGTCAAGGACCCCCACATTAATCAATGTATTTGGCCACGGACCCCAAATGAAAATATTTGTGTTCCAAAAAGATATATTTATTTTTCTCCAAGAATGTTTTAAAATAGCAGATCTAGGCTACTCAGGACAATTCATGAAGTGAATCATGTGAATGAGAACGTGATGCTGATGCGGCCCAATGAACAGCGCCAGCAACTGCACTGAGTTTCCTGACTGAACTTGCTTTGTGCATGTCTGACAGGCGCAACGCTCATTTCGTCATTTGTGTTGCGCTAGTGTTTTCTTCTGGCTTGCATAGTAGTTTGTGGAGATGTCTTTTCCTGTCGGTTAGGCCTGAGCTTTCAGAATTCTCTCCATGTTTCCACAATGTGTTGTGGGCTTGTAGATAGGCTATTTTCACACTACACTGTAGTGTATATTATGGTTGTGGTTCAACTGATATTGATGGTATGTTAACAAATTTCGCTGAGGATTGGGGAACCCCCTCAAGGACCCCTGGGGGACGCGGACCCCACTTTGAGAACCACGTGATACTAGTTACTGTACAGAGCCATTTCAGTGAATGATGAAAATTTTAAATTGCATGACTTTAGTTTAGAATAGTGAACTTTAATGGAGAAGTAGTGAAATATACCGGTCATATGGCTGCCTCTTTGAATGGTTGTCTCTGCACGCATCTCTCCACCTATGGAAAATATGATATGGTATGGACTTATTTATGCCTATAACTATAATATATATTTAAAAAAAAACTATTACTGAAAGGGTTATATACGTGGAGAACGTAGAAACTAGAGAGTGAAATGTAAATGGCGATAAATCTCAGTAAAATGGAAGAGAAGTGTAAGTAAATACACTTATACACTGTATATACACTGTATGACATCATATAGAATTAAGAATGGATGTGTAAGAAGCACTGGTGTAGCGTGTCAGGTGCATGACTTTGTGAAGTGCAGGGTAGGGTACTGCTGTTATAGGAAATGTGACTGCATGCGTGGAGGCCTGGCTAACATTTCCCTTACCACTCAAGTCTGGACCACAGCAGCCACAGCCCCCCCCCCCCGAAGCGGCTGCTTCGTCGGCCTGTAGGAAGGGCCGGGCCTGTGTGTGCATGCGTACCTACCATGCCAGTCTTGGTTGATCTTTCCCATCACTGCAGTCAGTACAGTCAGCAGCAGCACCACAAGCAGTACAGCCAGACACGGGACTGTGAACACAATCCACCACTCTACTGCAGAACAGAAAACAGAACAGACAACACTTAACACAATCCACCACTCTACTGCAGAACAGAAAACAGAACAGACAACACTTAACACAATCCACCACTCTACTGCAGAACAGAAAACAGAACAGACAACACTTAACACAATCCACCACTCTACTGCAGAACAGAAAACAGAACAGACAACACTTAACACAATCCACCACTCTACTGCAGAACAGACAACACTTAACACAATCCACCACTCTACTGCAGAACAGAAAACAGAACAGAACACTTAACACAATCCACCACTCTACTGCAGAACAGAAAACAGAACAGAACACTTAACACAATCCACCACTCTACTGCAGAACAGACAACACTGAACACACTGCTGCTCTAACCTACAAGCTCTCGTGTACAAAGACAACACAGATACTAAAGCTCAACTAATGTTCGTTGTATTGAGTTATGCTTCAATACCTTATGGGAATAGTATAACCTCTCTAGAGTGTATCACACACGTTCACCAGAGAGAGAGAGAGAGAGAGAGAGAGAGAGAGAAAATAGAGGTTAGAGAGATCTCATTTGTCTGCAAGTGAGGGTAGAGAAATAGGAAGAGTGCTGAGTATAATAAATAATAAGTGAGAAGATGATTGATGGGGAGGAGAGGTTGTGACATAGAGGATATGGAGAAGCAAAACCAAGAAAGTATGTTGAAGAAGAGAAAAAGAGAAAGTAAAGTAAAGCAGCAGTGGATATCAGGTTGGAAAGATGAAAGTGAGGTGGATATTGTCAATGAAAAAGGGGTCAGTACAGTAGTATCCCCCCCCCTCTCTTATGCACATTCATTGTCTAAAAAAGTGTGTGAAGTTTGTTTTTGTGTGTGGCTGTTATGTTTGTATTACCATGTACCAGTCAAGGTTGCGTCCAAGGAAATGTGTCAGGTTTTCATCACCCCACACTCGCTTTGTGAGTCCATCGTGACAAGAAGATCGGTCTGTTCCTTACTTTGAATGTAATTGACATTATGACTACACTACACTTGACCGTTCTAATGTGTAGATCCCTTAAGCCAGACAGACAAGCTTGGCGGGACGCGTATCCCAAGGCCCAAACACAAATATGCAAAAGAAAGATACTGTAAGACACAAATATGACAGTACAGTTGTCATTGACCGATTTGAAAAACAGTTGAGAATTGAGGTTCTTGTCCTGCTATCGGTGTACACAAGACATTATGTTTATGGGCCTTGGATTATGTAAAATTATAGCTGCAGACAGACACAGAGACAGAGGGTAAATGAATGTATTATCTCCTGAAGGAGATAATCATGAGTGAGTGTGCTATATTGGCAAACAGTGCTACAGTGTTCGTTGTCAGTGTGACTGAGGAAGCATAGGAGAGCAGAACAGAATCTTGCCTGCCGTGTTTCTTGTATGTTTATGTTTCTCTATGAAAAGAGAAGGGAACCCGCACACTCATATGCTCCAAAAGATACATTTATTGACGACGTTTCGAGCCAAGGCTCTTCATCTGGTCGAGTTTGACCAGATGAAGAGCCTTGGCTCGAAACGTCGTCAATACATTTATCTTTTGGAGCATATGAGTGTGCAGGTTCCCTTCTCTTTTCATAATGTTACTTTTTGAACCCAGCACCTCCATGAAGTGATGAGCGTATTTTACTATAGTTTCTGTATCGAGTCCGCTACAGCTTCAGTGGCAGATTATGTAATAATACTGTGTGATGTTCTGAGTGATAGCAGGAGGCAAGGGAACATACTGCGACAACTTAAGGTGTGAAGAGAGTTCAGGAGGAGGCTGGCGTCGAGGTGTTTGCGCTTAATTCTATTGATTCGGTTAGCAACATGGCACCTTTGAGCAAAATGGAATCAGTCTGAAGCATGATGACATTAGTTAACCAATTTCCTTTTCCTCGTCTAGTCTCGTCTCCTCTCCTCACCAACAGTTTTCCGTTTGTTTTTTACCTATTATTATACTCAATGAGACCACAAGGATTCAGACACTATTTAGTCGAGCAAGACGTGAATTAGACTAAACAATTTCAGATGACTAAAATAGGACTAGAAGTAAATTGTGTGTTGTTCAAAATATTAATAGTAAGACTAAATATTTTCTGTCTGCATTAAGACTGGTCAAGACCTACTGTACGCTGTAGAGAGTGTATCGCTCAAGGAAATTACGTTGACGCTTTACAAATCTGTTTACACATGTTTTCTGGAATTGTGCAAAAATACAACCTTTCTGGGTGATAATGCATACAGACATATGTGAGGAAATAGGATACGACATTCCCTGTTCTTGCTTTGTAATGTATTTGGGTCTTATAGAAGAATCTGTGCATCCGAGAGACCAATACCTGGTCAAAATCCTTTTAGCTGCCGGAAAGAAAGCAATCACAAAAAACTGGCTCAAGACTGACATACCAGACTATAAACAATACATATGATGGATGTTCCGGCCCGACCTAAGGCCGATACCGTCTCTGCCTTAGGTCCGTGACCAGGCTTTTCTCTTCGCAGATGATGACTAAGGCTAATTAAGACTAAGTCGACTAAGTCGACTAAGTCTTAGATTTAGTCGACTAAGACTATAAACAATTTCAGATGACTAAACTAGGACTATTAAAACTAATTTGTGTTATTCAAAAGACTGAGACTAAGACTAAATAATAATTTGCAGTCAAAATGAACACTTCTGCAGAGAGAGAGAGAGAGACATGCTCCTTCCTCTGCACCGGTACTGCACCGGTGCACCCTACCTTTTAATGTCTGTTTCCATTGCAGCTTTCTGTTCACTGTGGCATTCAGGATGGTTTGGTTGGCTAGTTGAAGGACACAGTGCTGTGTGTTATTGCCTGACTCTATGGTGATCTTGCCAGGAAGATAGCAGTAGAGTGGTCTCTGCCCTTCACCCTGCTCCTCATCCTCCTCCTCCTTGGCTGGGTGGAGATACAGAGAGCTGTGCAGTGGTGGAATAAGTACACTCGCGTAGTATCAATACTGTGATATAGAAATACTCTGTTACAAGTAAAAGTCCGGAATTAAAAATGTGTTTGAGTAAAAGTACAAACGTATTGGCAAACATTTTTTACTTAAAGTACCAAAAGTAAAAAGTACTCATTATGAAGAATGTCTCATTTCAAGTTTTAAAATGTCTAACAATCTTCTTAAAATAGCCGATAAAATAAAGCTCACAATGCATCGCATTGCGACGCATTGTGAGCTTGTAGATCGGCTATTTTCAAATGGCCGAAATAGCACTGAAGTGGTTACTGTAGCCTATGTTTTGTAATAGTAATCACAAAGTCTACATTCGTCCACGCACGCCAGCCAGGAGCTAGTCTACAAATAAACAAATGTAACTAACGTTTTCAAATAATATAAATGTAGTGTAAAAGTACACAAATATTTGCCCCTGAGCGGATGTAGTGGAGTAGAAGTAAAAGTACTGGATATTGGAAATATGAATTCAAGTACAAGTACAAATAACTCAAAATTGTACAGCACTTGTACTTGTAACAAATGTACTTAGTTACTTACTTTACACCACTGGAGCTGTGGTTGACGTGGCCATGCAGAGTGAGGTTCACAGAGCCCGCTTTGCTGAGCCGGACCTCCACCGACACCTCCAGAGTCAACTCCACACCTGCAGACGGGTAGATAGATAAACACAGATTAACTCTTCCTACTTCCGGCCGCTTTCCTTACTTCCTTCACAGGTGTTACCAATGATACTAATTAAGGCTCTGTTCCATTTAGTGTGCAGTGGTTCTCAAACCTTTTTAATTTCAAGAACTTACAGTACGTTTTAACAGCATAGCATAGCATTATTTGCCTATGGGAAATAATGATAATAATAGCCCGTTCGACTACCGGCGAACGAGCGATGGTCGAAAAGTGGGCGGGGCAACGTCGCCCGAAAATATACAAAAATTCATATTTTTGGGCGATGTGTCGGCCGATGCTCGCCCGCTGTTAAAACGTACTGTGAGAGTACTGAGACGAGACCTGCAAGGGTCCATTTGGTTCCATTTGTACACTCTCAGAGTTACACGCCTGTACAGGGCCATTTGGAACCCACTCAAGGACACTTTGATACCCACTGAGTGTTTCCAGTGAGCATGCGCACGCATACACACACACACACACACACACACACACACACACACACACACACACACACACACACACACACACACCATCTGAAAATGTTTTGTTCCATCGACCCCCCAGAAGCAAATATTTGAGTTAAAAACCCTGTGAAAGAATATATATTCCAAGATTTGCACACATTTTCACGATGTTTCAAAAATCAGCACATGCAGAGTGCAGGACTACGAGCTTGTGGGTCTGCTATTCTTCCACAGCTAAAGTATAAAATAATGGTTAAAAGCTATGAGGCGACACAGATCTAAGTGGGTTCCAACAGCCATGCGGCTCACCTGACGGAGGCCGCTTGTCATGTAGACATGTCATGTCTGTGTCTGTCTCACACAGGAACCAACTGGTGCCTGATTCACCACTGATGTTGAATTCTGACCAAGAAGCAGCACCGTTGCTCCTCCTGGTGCACTCATAGTCCCGTGTCTCACTTCCTGGCGTCAGACAAGGGTCACACAAACCCCTCGGCTTCGCCTCTGCGTCCTCTTTCCTTTCACCAGTCCATTCTTCACAGGCTTCGTATGGTACGCAGAGGAAATTGGCTCTCCAAACTAAAGTTTCAGAGGAGGTATAAGATTTTCAATCAATCGTCCCGTTTAGTGAAATGTGTGGGTTTGTGAAGAAGCATGTGCATAGTACATGTGACTACAGCATTGAAATGTTCTCACTCTGACACACACCAGAAAGGGAATGGAAGTATGGCTGCTAGATGAAACGTACATTGTCTTTGGTTTTCCATCATTCGGCAGACAGAGCGAGTGAACACACACACACACAGGCACCCAGTATAGGGATCATAAGCTGTGTGGATCACCCACCTCTGTGTGACATGAAGAATTCTGGGAGGCAGATGATGAAGGCGAGGATGATGAGGATGAGAAGTTTAGTAAGTGCCACTCTCACCATAGTTATATCCCAGGAGCAAAAATTCACAAAATTCAATGTCTCAAAGCCTTTTTGACTTGGATGATTTCTCATGTCTTCATCTAGTCTCGGAAATCGGTCTCAAAACACACACATACTGTACATACAATACTAGCTCGCCACTTCAGCTCCTATTCCTCTTCCTGTCATTTTCTCAGAAAGTGACACTGAAACTACTCATACTGTCACACACACACACACACACACACACACACACACACACAATGTGTGTGTGTGTGTGTGTGTGTGTGTGTGTGTGTGTGTGGGTGTGTGTGGGTGCGCGTGAGAGAGAGAGAGAGAGAGCATGAGAAAGATATTACTTTATGTAGGCAAGCACAAATTGAATTCAACACCTTCCCTCACCTTTTCGATTGTTGGTGTGAAAAAGATGACGGGCCTATGTTAGTGATATAGTGGTTCATTACCTCACTGACACATCCTGAGTGCTAATTTATCTCCAAAGAGTGTACAACATTTGTACACTCTGGAGTTAAATAAGGATTTATTTTACTGTGCACGTTGTTTTGAAACTAGTATCTGTACCCTGCATTTAAATCCTTCTGCTTAGTTATTATTGTAATTAATTCCCTAGTAGCCCTGTGATTTGCATGTTTCATTAAAACAGGGCAATGCACTATATATTTATGTACTTCTCTATTAAAATATGCAATTTAGGAGTGAAAGCCAGCTTGCTTCTCCAGAGGCTCGAGGCTTGACTATAGGTACTGTAGGCTACCTGGACTTCCAGCATTAAATATGGAGCATATGCAGCCATTGGGTGGCCACTGGCACGAGAAATCTAATTAATTTCAGTTAAGATTCCACTTTCTTTGGGGTATTTCTTGGACACTGTACATAAATTTGCACATTCTGTACATCCTCCCATATCCATAACTATCGGTATTAGTGTAGCCTCGGCCGGGAGGCGAATCCTGGCCCAATAGGCATGCAACAACGCAGCACCGTATAGCCTACATTCGTCCACGCACGCCAGCCAGGAGCTAGGCTCGACTGACTGGGGTGACCTCCACAACCAGGCAGGTAACGTGCTGTCGACTATACTGGAATAGGTACCCCTGGTTCTTCAAATCGGCATGTCACATTGTTATATCCCTAATGATACATATTATGATGTAATTAGACTATATTGAGGACATCAGGGGACTGAGAGGGCAGCCTGTGATTAAAGGACCACTTTTCAACTTATCTTTATTATAATTGGTCTTCACTAATGTTCATGATAAAATATCACATTTCTTTCCTACTCTGTGTCTCATACTGTAGTAGGGCAGTGGGCAGTTCAGAAACCCGTCCACCAGTGACATCACCGTTAGGCCGATTGTTTTTTGAACAAGATTAGATTTTTATTATGAGAACGATGCGGCTTCCATTATTGCATTGCACAAAGTCCTTTGTCAGGCCTGCCGAAATATGAAGTCTATATGGTCTATGCAGATGTCAGAACAGGCCAGCTCCATATCGAGATATAGGGGTGATCAGGTCCAGAGCCCAGGCAGAGGCTTTTGTGCTGGTTCTGGACAACCAGCTATCCAACAGACTCGACACAGGGCACTGCACTCCCTGTGGGGGTGTGGAATGAGCGCATCGAATTTGAAGTCGGTGGGGCGACCAGTTCTCGGATTACGTTGATTACAGACATACACGTACATATATGTACGTACACACAGATACTTGGTGCATTTATAGATAGCCTGCAGTTTCTATTAGCTTGGATCCCCCATCGATGATGTCACTGGCCGGACGGGTTTATGAACTTCCCACAGCCCTCCTATGAGACAGACCGACTGACCGAGTGCCCACAGCCCTCCTATGAGACAGACCGAGTGTCCACAGCCCTCCTATGAGACAGACCGAGTGCCCACAGCCCTCCTATGAGACAGACCGAGTGCCCACAGCCCTCCTATGGCTATGAGACAGACCGACTGACCGAGTGCCCACAGCCCTCCTATGAGACAGACCGAGTGCCCACAGCCCTCCTATGAGACAGACCGACTGACCGAGTGTCCACAGCCCTCCTATGAGACAGACCGAGTGCCCACAGCCCTCCTATGAGACAGACCGAGTGTCCACAGCCCTCCTATGAGACAGACCGAGTGCCCACAGCCCTCCTATGAGACAGACCGACTGACCGAGTGCCCACAGCCCTCCTATGAGACTGACCGAGTGCCCACAGCCCTCCTATGAGACAGACCGACTGACCGAGTGCCCACAGCCCTCCTATGAGACAGACTGACTGACCGAGTGCCCACAGCCCTCCTATGAGACTGACCGAGTGCCCACAGCCCTCCTATGAGACTGACCGAGTGCCCACAGCCCTCCTATGAGACTGACCGAGTGCCCACAGCCCTCCTATGAGACAGACCGAGTAGATTTTCTTTGGCATTTTATCAGGAAAATTTGTGGACCCTGAGGAGGACCAATTATGTGAAGGTGGTGAAGTGGTCCTTTAAACAAAAGGCTGATTATAATTAGCCTAGTTGAAATGGCTAGACTATAAGCAATTAAAACAAATGCATTTTAAATGTAATTTCTGGTTTAACTACCACCCGTAATATTTCAGACATAAATAATGTTGTGGGTGCTGCTGCGGGTCACTGGGACTGCCTGGATACAGTAGCTTTCTAATCTAGATTTGGTGTTTGACAAGCCATAAATTGACAAGACAAACGTGCGCGCGCCACACGTACACAACCACACAGTGCACACGCACACCTAGCAGGTGGGGGTCTTATCTCACCTCCACAGCAGATTGCCTCTCAGAGCTCAGCTGCCCTCAGCAGCAGCAACAGCTTAGAAAATGGGATCGTTTTCAGTGTTCAGTAGCTCTGGTCCATATCCTTATTACTAGTATTCTGTAACATGCATTCAAAGGCGCCCACGACGTCACTTCCCCACCCCCCCCCAAAAAGCACACAGTAAGGCAAAATAACATGTTGCAATCATACAAATTAGTTGATTTGCTTGATAGGCTATATTATTATTGTTGCAAGTTAAAGTTGCAATAGTACATGTTGCTTGCTGGTGTGCTGTGTGCAGAGAATAGCCCATGGAGCTAGAGGACTTGACGCGTTTGTGATTGTTAGCTAAAGCTTGTGATTGTGTCGTGCTATTTCTGTCCCCATAGCTCACCCTCTCACAGACCAAAAGAATAAAGAACCAAAGAATAAGGAGACGTTCTTTCCACTACACACACCGCAAATAAGGTAAGGTGTTTCCTAGGCTGTCGCCAAAACACACATGAATGATATGAATTGTTAAATATCAAACAAATAATTCCTCAAAGAAGATTAGAAGAAGTGCTGTGCCGACTTGTGCGTGCATATGAACCCTGAAACAGGAACTGTTCGAGCCTGCAAGGGATGTCTCTCCATCGGTTGTAACTTAGAGGAAAGATTGGTGTTTTAGACGGCCTCTGTCATTTCAGTCCATTTCCACGTACACGTAAAAACTCACTTGTTTACAATGCGCTTATTCGCTTATTTTGTACCGAAGACGTTTCCTTCTTAGTATAGCGACGATAATGGCCTGGATTTGTGCAGCTCAAGAAGCCAGTGTTGCCAACTCTCCAGTAACGGAAGTAGCTAGTGGCTCCTCGAAAAGTCGCCAAAAGTCGCCAGGGGTGGGATATGCGCGCGCGTAGCGCGCGCCGCCCCTAGCGACTTTTTTGCGTCCCTAGCGACTTTTAGGCGCCCCTTAGTGCACTTAGTTTGTATCATCTCTTCATTTGATAACACATCGTTTAAACTCATTGTAATATTTAAAAAAAACATACCTCAATTTAACTAATGTTTAGAACGCTATTTTGTTCCGATCCATACAGGAATTAGAAGGTTAATACTTTATGCATCCGAGTGTGTATTTTATTTTTTACTAGCAGACTAAACTGAGCTGCCAGTGCTTCCTCCTTTCTTGCTCTGTCGAGCTCGAGGGGCGCGTTCGGAAATACCGCACCGGAGCGCACTCGCCTAGGCAGAGCAAGAAAGGAGGAAGCACTGGTAGACAGTCTGTGCAGTGTGCACATAACCGAGCCGAGGAAGCCACTGAGCCTGCTGTGACCTGTGAGCCAGACCAGACGCGCCGACCACTTTTAGTTTTGCCAATTTCGCGGATTTGAGGCTGAGAAAAAAAAAAAAAAGATTTTATCTCTGGCGCATATCTGGCGCCTGTCAACACGATTTGTCCCCAATTCACCAGGGGAAAAAAGCTAGATTTCTCGCCAGAAGCTTTTCACTAATTCAGTCGCTAGGGGGGTCTGGAAAGAAGCTAAATATGACGACAAATCCGCTAAGTTGGCAACACTGCAAGAAGCAGGATCTATCAGCTGATCAAACGCTGCTGTTTGTGAACTGTTTGGGGGTGAGAGAGAGAGAGAGAGAGAGAGAGAGAGAGAGACACACAGAGAGACAGAGAGATAGAGAGACAGACAGACAGACAGACAGACACAGAGATAATTCCTTTAATCCGGATATTTCTCTCTGTGCAGTATTTTAGCCTGTCCTGAAAACAAACATGAATAATCACACACACAAGGAGTATATACGTCTCATGTTTTCACATGAGCTGTATCCTGTGTATCTACTCTGCACAAAAGTGCACATAATATAATTTAACCATGAAGTTATGACGACTCCATTTGCGTCATACCCACTCACTCATATAACTAAAGCTACCATTTTTTTTCTTCAGTAGTGATGTAAAATAAAGTGATTTTAGATTATAATTTTTCCATTTGAGGTGTCCATATTGGATTTTCTTAAATGTATTATTATTATTATTATTGATTTTTCTTTATTAAAGTGTCTTGCTTCCAAGGAAGCCCAGGCCATATGGACTTACAGGACACTTTTCCTGTTCATTATCATCATTAAAACCGACACCAATTTATCACAAACAATGAACAATGGTCAGAAACACCCAAGATTCTTACATGGCAATTATAATAACATAACGACCCTCATAATTGGACCTGTTGTTACCTCACACAGACACACACATCTTGAAAGGAATTGGAATCTGTTTTTAATCACACAGCCTGAAAAGACAATTCTTAGAAAGCAGTAGTGGTGGTCTTGACTCTTTTGTACTGACTGGCGTGCTGCAGCTATAGTGAAAACGTCACAGACTAGAGTCTAGAGTATTCACAAAATACAACCGCACAGAGAACAGGACATTGTCTAGTCACTAGACAATGTCCTGTTCTCTGTGCGGTTGTATTTTGTGGAGGAGGTAGTATTGCTGCTTTTGAAGTTATTTGAACACAAATTACACACAGTTGAGGGACTAATTCTCACCGATATTTATATGTTTATTATAGAACACTTATGCCATATCATATCACAATAGTACAATATCCAAAATCACAGACAATCCAGTCGTCTAATGTCATGATATGGATATAATGTCCCTATCACGTTTTTTTTTGCTCCTGATCTGATTCTGATCATTTGAAAATGACGGGATCGCCCCCGATTTCCGATCACGTGATCGGATCGGGACAACCCTAGTTAGGATGTGTCTGTTAAAGGTTAGGGCGGGACCGGTAAGGGCATATTGATCTAGAAAGGGGGCTTCACGAGAGCATACATCTCCTCCTCCTCTAACCAGAATGCTCACCTTAAAACACACTTGCCCTCATTTTCTTCCGCCGAGGCGGTTCTTGTATTCTTGTATTCTTGTATTTGTTTTACTGAGAATAATGTCAGAAAGAAGTTTAAGGTTAGTTTAGGAATATAGGGTTAGGTTTTGGCACAGTTTTACAGAGGTTAAGGTTAGGAATAAGGTTATGATGACGATACAGTACAGTACAGATTCCAGTTCCTGTCAAGATGTTGTGTGAGGTAACAGGCCAACCCTACATAATGGAGCCTTGTCTGTCTGTCTGTCTGTCTGTCTGTCTGTCTTGTTTGGTTTGATTTGGTTGCTGATGTAAATTTGGCTTGTTTTCTCACACATTCATAACTTGCGTCACTGATTTACTGATTACATGCTTTTCTTACTTTCTCATTATAAATGAATGTACTTGTCCGGTTTTGAGCCAAGTTGTTACCGGGGGTAAATTGCATTGTCACACAACAATGCAACTTTTTGCATTTGTGGCACTTGCTATGGGCACTTACTTGCTATGGGAAGAAGTGAAAGTGCTAAGCACTATGCAATTCTATTTTGGGGTTGGTTGGATTCGATATAGTGTGGACGTGTTGTGTATGTATATGTGTATAACATTACACCTTAGATAATGTATTGCCATTTGTGTGAGTCTGGGACATAATCCATAGGGAGTAGTAGCAAAAAAGTGTGTGTGTGTGACTGTGTGTGTGTGTGTGTGCGCACACACACACACCTGTGTGTGCGTGCGTGCGTGTGTGCGTGCGTGTGCATGCGCGTGTGGGCCGGTGTGATAGAGAGGCAAGGCAATCTGCCAAAGGGATAAAGACTGCTTTAGAATGGATGAAAAATAAAGAACAAAGGAGGAGAGACAAATTGAGGAGCGACAGTGACAAGCAAAGCTGATCTCTGCGAGAGGAAGAGGAGGTGTGATGGAGTAGTAGGAGGACGAGGAGCAGTAGAGAGGAGGTGGACTCACTGAGTGGGTCTTTCTGCTGAAGGTGATTTAGTGCTGTGTCAGCGCTATGGCGGCGTCTGGCTCTCCCCAGGGATGAAGCCACTGCAAAGCTTTACGACTCTTTATGGAGAGATTATGACGCTTTGCAAAGAGGAGGATGTGGCTTGATGAACACGCGTATAAGGGTGATGATGAAGGCTCTTAGTTTTATGATCCTCACGGACCAATTCGTCTTTTTAGATCCCCGCGCCTTACAATCTGTCACAAGCCCTCAAAGTGTTAATTTATCCATTTGTACACTCTCTGGGAGTTAAATTATCACTCAGGACTTTGTGTGCTCTGAATAGAGAGATGTTCCTTTCTCTTTGTCCTGTGACTGTCTGCCTTGCCCTCGTTATTTTTGCTGTGCTGTCCACGTGGCTGTTTTCTCTCTCTAAAGCCTTGCACTCTCAGTTCTAGCGGTGATATTCAAGGTTGTCAACTCTGCAACATCGTGTGCGTGCGTGCGTGCACGCGCGGTGTGCATGTGTTTGTTTGTGCTCAGGGACAGTTCTGTGTGTTTTCAAAGGAAGATGCATTAAGTGCACACTGAGTGATGCTGCTGTGATGTTCTTGTTTTGGTCTTTGTATTTTCTTCCCTTTTCACATCCGGTTCCAACCATTATGTTTTCTTTTCACGCTGTCTTGAGCAGAAATGAATTCTTGATTGCACCTCTTTTTTTCAACCATTTCCATTTTCCAAAGAGCATATAAATATTACAATATTACGTTCTGTACAGCAGCCTAGACAAGACCCTTTTCTGTGTGGTGAGAACAGACTACTCTCAGACCCTTATATATTAAGTTGCAGACTACAGCCCCTTATATTATGTTTTAAAAACTGGCAAAAACAGTTAAAACGACAGAGGCGTGCCATCGACTTGAGCCACGAGAGGCAGAATTTCGCGAAGTCAGCTTCAGCCGACTCAACGCCGTTCGAGTTTCGTCGAACGGCGAAAACTCATCTCGTCTCCCTGAGATGCTTGAGACGCCAAACTTGTCCGAGTAGGTTCTTGTAGACAGAAATAATAATAATTATTATTATTAGACTGAGCCGACAGTTCTGAGGTCGCCAGATTTGACACGGTACGACTAGGTTGTTTTACTGAGCGTTCTTGTATTCAGCAGACTAAAGGGAAAATAATTAAAGCTTTTTCAGTTGGTGCTGCCACTGAAGTCTAGCCGAGTAGTATCTATGAGAGTGTCATTCTGTCTGGCTGTGTGGCCGTAGTTGATCTCACAAACCACTGGACCGATCCACACCCAATATTTTCTGCACACTACCAGTAAGCAGTTTATTTACTTTTAAATTAATTATAAAGGTTGAAATTAAATGAAATGAAATATAACAGAAGTCTATGGGGCTCTCTGACTGACTCTGAGACTTAAACCTTGCCCAAATTTGGTCATACGTCATAGATGAGTGGCCACATGATGTCTGAGATCCAAACTGGAGCAACCTGGTTGACTGGAGACACACTAACACACACAGTGTGTTTGTGTGTGCGGACTGTGCTGTGCTGTGCGCATGCTTTTTGACATTTGTTTTAGCTAATGACATGGCTGTTATTTCATCTAACTCTTCAGGCCTGTACTCGCCAAAAGATTATGTAAAGAAATGAACACTGATTTTACACATGACACATCTTTCTTCTTTCTACTTTTGTCATTCCTCTTCTCAGTCTTTCTAGCTGGGAAAAAATGAAGCACTTTTCTGGAGTTGATTATTCTTGTCACGTCTTGTAGCACAGCGTGTACAATGAGAATCAAATGGGCCCACGATCTGATGCCATATTGGAAATGGAAAGAGCAAACACACAAATGCACAAAAACCTATGCACACACACACACACACACACACACACACACACACACACACACACACACACACACACACACACACACACACACACACACACACACACACACTCTCTCTCTCATGCAAAATACACTTTTTAAGATAATGTTATTCATGGGCATGCTATGAAAGGAGCAAGTGTGTCACTTGGGAGGAACCAGGCTACTAGACCTGACATTACAGTGACATTGACAATTTCTATGCAAGTTTGTTTTTCTTTTGTTAATGTATATTTCTATTCCTTGGATATCATGGCAGCATATAGGCTATTAGGCTAGGTGCAGCTGTACAGGTTGTGTGTGTAGTTCTACTGTGGTGTGCTTAGAACGAATGATTATAATTCTACTTTAGTAATCTAGGTTAATTAAAACCATTAGACCACATTCGTGCTCTCACTTGTCCATGTGCTGGAGTATAGTCTCTCTCTCTCTCTGTCTATCAAGCACGCATGCACGCAAGCGTGTGAGAGAGAGAGAGAGAGAGAGAGAGAGAGAGAGAGAGAATTTTAGAAAGTAAAAGCTCTCTTGTGTCATTTGATTTATTCTCTCCCCCCCCCCCCCCATCTCATAGACACCCTCTGAAAGCACTCTTATTTCATTGCTAAGACATGAAGAACGCAAGGCCAATTATGAGGTGATGAACTGCTGTGTCAGCGTCCTCTAAACACCCTCCTGTAATTAGGCTACCTGCTGATTAATGCTGAGTCACTCTGCCTGATGAGGCCCCCCTGCCTGCGCCCCCCTCTCCTCGTCCTTGTGTCTGCTCAGTTACAGCTCCATTCCAAAGCTAATTCTGCTTCCTCCCTAAATGGTCTATATTTAACAACAGCCGGCGGGGGGATTGTGTCCTTCTCGCTTAATTCATTAGCGACTCCTACTGGTTAGTTGGGACACCTCATGGTAGCATCAATAGCTGCTTGTGTTCACAATCCTGTACACAAGTCATAGACCGTGATATGCGCGGAGTACGCAGAACTATTCATAGTCACCGAAAACTGGACTATGAATAGGGCTTAAGCTTCTGCTCTGCCTTTGCTCTGACATCACTCACTTCCCCTCGTTTTCAACCGAGCTTTTCTGCTGTTTCCGTTTTCGTCCTGCACTTTCCGCTTCCGGTCGCGGCAGCTTCTGTTTTTTTTAAAGCGGCCATTAGACTCGCTCCCTCTGTCTTAAACATCTACTTCTCTTCAGAAGCGTTAATATTGCAACCTCGACACAGCATAACGTCAGAAATTATCCCAGAACATCCGCGTTCTGTTCACTCATGTGGATGCAGACTACAGCGAGCAAACAGCCTTTTAATATGGCCCAGAACCAGGAACACAAGATTCAAACAGAAAAATGTATATATACGTCAACAGCAGACAATGTATTAACATTGCCAAAGCAAAAGTGGAACAATACAATCTAGACAAATTAATCTATGTACAATTGAAAGGGAATATTAATGAGTTGTTACATTGCAACTGAGGTAAATCTAACTTGTACAACCATGAGAATTGTGCATTTGCTGTCAGAAATAGTTGGCCTATATATCCATAGGTTAGCTTGGGACAAGCTTTTGCAAAGTCTAGGATAAAAAATAAACTAAACAGTAGAATATCCAAGAATTTCTGTCACTCGATGCAGACAGTACATGAATACACTCAATAATTAGTAGTCTTTAGATGTTTGTGTTCCATTTGATATCCTTCTCCTATCACAGCAGTTCACTCATCTTGCTGCTGTGTTTGCACATTGTTGTACTTCGCCCAGCAGATATGGGAGTTTTTTGTCATTAGTCATCTTTTCAAACTCTTTGTGGGTGATTGTAATCTGTGGGAAGTATGTGTCTCTGATGTCTTGGTACAGTGGACAGTCAGTTTTCACTTCATTTTGTGCAGTGGATGCATCCTGCTATGTCATGACGATAATCCTGGGCGCTACTCTCCCTCTGCCAACCTGGGGAGAGCCCAGAACTGAGCTCATGCATGCTTCCTTCAATACATGAGGAGTGAGCAGGACTCTTCTTAACGTCAACTAAATCTAGTGGAGTAAAAGTACCACATTTACCTCTGAGATGTAGTGGAGTAGAAGTAAAAGTACTCGATAATGGAAATACCCAAGTAAAGTACAAATACCTCCAAATCGTACTTAAGTACAGTACTTAAGTAAATCTACTTAGTTACTTTTAGAACAGTGCCCTCTCTCTGTCCATCCCTGGTTTTGTCTCTCTGTTTTTCCCTGTCTTTGATCTTTAGATGTTTAATATCAGTGATTGGTACAGTAGCAGGGGAAAAGGTGACCTTCTTTGGAGCCAATCGGAGAGCTAGCAGCTGAATGAGGGCAGACTGCTGTCTCATCCAGACAATGAAAATGCTTTTCAGGCATTATCTAGTCCACACACACCTGCAATTTTCAGGGAATAGCATTGTGTACGTGCGTGCGTGCGTGCGTGCGTGCCCACTATCGGGGATGTGTGCTTGCTTGTGCATAAATTAACTCCGGATAAATTGTGATAGGGCAGCACAATGAATCTGTAAAAATCAATATTGCAATATTGCAGTGTGCCTTCCTATCAAAGTCAAACGTGTACAGTAAGTAGGCCTTCTATATGGATTCTAGTTCTTCTAGTTCTATGCAAAATTACAAGTTAAGTTACCCATGTTTTCCTACCTGACACGTCGATCACCGTGTGGCGGAAGTCTCCCTCCCTCCCTTTCTGTCTATCTGCCGCGAGGGACCTCAGTATATGGGCATGTGATGTGACATCATTCAGACATTGTTGACTAACAACACTGATTTGCACTGAGTACAAAATATCAGTATATAGACCTATTTAACACTTATTTTAACAAGTGTACACACAAGTATCTCGTCAATATCATCTAGCACTCACATTTGTTCAGATGGGTGTTCATGTCTGTTCAATCTTGTGCTGTCTGTGGCTATTCATCAAAACAAATAAAAAATGAATAGATTTGGCTCATGATGTGAATGTTGCAGAGCATTAAGAGTAAGACCACCATAAGGTCATGATGTGAATGTTGCAGAGCATTAAGAGTAAGACCACCATAAGGTCATGATGTGAATGTTGCAGAGCATTAAGAGTAAGACCACCATAAGGTCATGATGTGAATGTTGCAGAGCATTAAGAGTAAGACCACCATAAGGTCATGATGTGAATGTTGCAGAGCATTAAGAGTAAGACCACCATAAGGTCATGATGTGAATGTTGCAGAGCATTAAGAGTAAGACCACCATAAGGTCATGATGTGAATGTTGCAGAGCATTAAGAGTAAGACCACCATAAGGTCATGATGTGAATGTTGCAGAGCATTAAGAGTAAGACCACCATAAGGTCATGATGTGAATGTTGCAGAGCATTAAGAGTAAGACCACCATAAGGTCATGATGTGAATGTTGCAGAGCATTAAGAGTAAGACCACCATAAGGTCATGATGTGAATGTTGCAGAGCATTAAGAGACAACTCAAGCAACATAAATCACATAATCCAGGTCAGGAACATTTAGGCTGCCAGTGTAGCAGCCTCTCACTTTTCATCACTCTTTCTCTCATTCTGTGGGATTAATGGGCTGTGATTGGCTTGTGGCTGAAGGGCTGAGTAAATTATTAAAACCTGCTCTTTATTTGGCTGTGGTTGGTACACTGTGTGCATGTGCGTCTGTCTGTCTGTCTGTCTGTCTGTTTTTGTCGTCTCTCTCCCCCAACACAGTGCCCAACCATCTGTGGCGAGTGGAAGAGAAAGAATACATTTGAAAGAAGGTGCTGCAAAGAGAGAGAGAGGGGGGTGTAGACAGATGTTGTTTGCTGTGATGGACAGAGATGGAGAAAGAGAACATGGCCGTGTTACTGGAATGGGAATGAGAGCTGTGGACCATTACAGTGGGAGAGGCAGAGGAGTGACAGAGAGACGGAGGGGACGAGAGCAGGTGAATTGCAAAGGAAAGCACTTTCCTTCTGCTACACACCTGCTGCCACCCTGCCTGCACTGAGACCCACCTCAGTACTGTGTCCCAGAAGAGAACACACCCATATACATGCTTGTACGCGCATATATGTACAGCACGCAAACCTTAAAGTGCATATTCTGTACTGTACGATTTACAATTTAGGCACTTAATCCAGAGGCTGTAGGCTACATGGACAGTATAAGTGTGTACGTACGTGCGTGCGTGCGTGCACACTGACTTCAGTGTCCATTTTTATACTGAGTTAAATTAATGTAACACTCACTCTCATAAGTTACAGTGTTGTTAATGTGACAGAACGCTGGAACAATAAACCTGCATTATTAGGGAGCTAGCCAGAGCAAATTACCGTCTATCGTTTTCCATCAATAATTCAGGGTTTGTTTTATCTCCCGTTGTTTGCTGTAGCACACTTTACGGCTCAGCAATTTAGCGGTGGGAAATGGGCCAACGCGTACAATATGCACAAATCTGTACGACGCAGTTAAATATGGAAGTACAGTATATGAGACTGTGACTACAGAGAAGCCTGATCCCCGCCTGTCATCAGGCTGTCCAACTTTACTTTCCCTTGTGGATTTTAACTGTCAGCCTGTCAACAGGCTGCACATGGACTTTGCTTTTCCTGCATGTGGATCTACCGTGTGCATTTTACAAGTGATAAGTTACATCCCTTTGTAGACTATTTGAACCTGACAATATTGCACTTTATCTCATGTACAATGCGACACACTCTTTATTATGTGCATAATTTTGTCCGGCCGGCCTTTCCAGGAAGGCCTGTTATAGCGCCACCAGGAGGCCGACTTTTGTAAAACAATTTTCTTTATATTACTCCTCCAGATTCTGTCCAAAGATCACGCAAATCGTTACAGAGTATCTCTATAGTCATTTGTTCAAGAAGGATCTGTCCGATATTTCATATTCCATCCTAATTGGCTAACATTGGCTTTCAAAGTTTGCAGGATTGGCCCGTTTTGAACAAAATGCCTCAAATCATGAACGCAGCGTGCAATTTACGTGGAATCTTTCACGGACGTTCCTACTAGGCTGAGGAATATATCCCACCCTTTTCACATTGGCCTATTATAGCGTCAACAGGAGGCCACAACCTGACCTGCCCTGGTGGAGACCTGTGCCTAGTTGTTGCTTATATTGCCTGCAACCTCACAGTATATATGTATCACGATACAGAGGCCCACAACACGATATATATCGATATTTATCGATTATACATTGATTCCAAATAATGACCATTAGGGCTGGGTATTGACAACAACCTCACAATCGGTACATATCACCATACAAAGTCCTAGACCACCGATTGCCGATGTTTTTTTCAAATACATTTGAAAAACTTTGTTGATAATATTTAAACAAAAAGCAAGGGAAAAAAATAAAACAAAGAATAAATAACGTTTTGATGGATAAATGCAAAATATATATATATATATTAATCATATATATCGTAACTGTCAGACAGA
Source organism: Protomyctophum bolini (assembly GCF_963924005.1). Classification (NCBI taxonomy): domain Eukaryota; kingdom Metazoa; phylum Chordata; class Actinopteri; order Myctophiformes; family Myctophidae; genus Protomyctophum; species Protomyctophum bolini. The sequence goes on from NC_137864.1 coordinate 14,383,004, forward strand.
AACTGATTCTGATGTTTGGTTTTTTTAAGCTGCGTCACACATTTCCTGCGGTATCGATATGGTACGATACGCTTATCGGCAAGGAATACGATATAGGATTATTGCCATCATAGGAGAGTGTGGACTCTGTGGAGGGCAGCGATTCTGGAGTCCAGAGTTGTTGCCTATAGACCGCACTCTCACATTGCATCGAGCTTCGCCCCACATGTCCCTGTTAATTGTCATATTACTGTATACGATACCACATTTCTGTCTAACAGGAGTTCAAAGTGACCACCATGGAGCAATATCTCCAAGTTTAGTGCGTTTATATCCTGATTGAGTTTAATGTCCTCAGAGATCAATAGCTTTATTGTTTGAAAAGGCTTTTAGAGTTGATTGGTGATTGGAATCGGGTTGTGCTCCTGCCATTTGCTAGAGGGTGCTATGTGATTTGTTGGGGGTCATATAACGGGGCAACGCCACCCATAAACTCCTGTTTTGTCTTGCTCCGGTCGAATTTAATGTCAGGATTAAATGGGTAAACGCCAAGGTCAAATGGTGGGCCCAGATCGATTGGTCTGTCTAGTGTGTATGTGTGTTTTGTGTGTGGGTGTGCGCGCAACTGCATGCGTGCGTGCGTGCGACCCGTGCGTGCGTGATATAAGTTGTAGTTTCATTGGACATATACAGATGACTCATCACAATGTTTGTAAGACTCGGACACATGCGTTATTATCAACGTAAGTCCTACGATAGGCCTATGCTAGTATACTTCATGGATACTTTGTCATACGATGAATAGCAAAATAGCCAATCTATGAGTTCACAACAATGTAACATTGTCGTGAACTTTTTGTTATTTCGAGAGAATGTAACATTTTCACCTAAATTGACACACCCAAAAAAATGAGTTTTGAAGTGGTTAAACAATATAGGATCTCAAACCGTTTTCCCGATTCTTTTCTACCTCTCTCTCTCTCTCTCTCTCTCTCTCTCTTTCTCATTCTCTCTCTCTCCATCCTTGCTCCCTCTCTTACTCTATCTCCCTTTGTCAGCCTCTTAAGCAATTAGAGGACCCAGAGCTGGCAGGGCCGAGCCATGGTCATTACTGTGTGTGTGTGTGTGTGTGTGTGTGTGTGAGAGACGTGCATGCATGCATTTGTGTTTGTGTGGTGGGGTGATGCATTTTAAGCCATGAAAAAAAAAATCATCCCAGGAACAGACATGAATCAAAGTAATTGGACAGTTTGATTCATTTTGTTGTGAATTGTAAGGCTTTGCTGTGTTTGTGCGTGCGTGCATGCATGCATGCGTGCGTGCATGGCATGCGTGCGTGCATGGCATGCTTGCATGCATGGCATGCGTGCGTGCATGCATGCATGCGTGCGTGCGTTTAGTAAATGGGTGTCTGTACTAAATCCAAGCAGTTGCTCTCTGGTCTGGGTGTGGGTGGCATCACTCTCACAAAGGGATGCATGATACACGAGAACATGCATGCTGCATGTTTCTCTATAGCATCGTGTTCTGTGACGGGACTTTTGTGTTGAATAAAACATTATACGCTAAAAGTATGTCACAGTGCATGGGAGATCAGAGGCGAGGCTTCTGTTGTTTGTGTGCGTGTGTGTGTGCAATGCATGCACGCTCGTGGCAAGAAACCCAGATGATCTTGGCTCTCTCCGTGTGCGCTAGGCATGTAATTGGGGGCAGTTGAGGTGTTTTGGTTGTTGTTTACAACTCTCTCTCTCTCTGTCTGTTCTGTCTGTCATGTTCCAGTGGTGGAAGTACATTTACATACTTAAGTGCAGTATTTAAGTGTCTGTTCCGGGATGAGTATTTCCAATTTCCAATACTTTTACTTACTATTTTCAAAAGATTATTATACATTTGAAAACTTGAAAGGGCACATTCTGGACAATGACTACGTTCACCTTTAGCACTTTAAGTAGATTTTACTTCCAATACTTTTGTACCTTTACTTGTAACGGAGTAGTTCTACATTGCAGTATTGATACTTTTACCTAAGTAATGTGAGTATACTTTACAACCTCCCTGGACAGAAGCACTCCCCGTGCTGCCCAGACTACAAGCCATATCTAATTAGCTCAGACCATCAACATACTGTAGAAGTTTCTCTCTGAGGAAAAGACATCAAAAGCAGGACGAAATGGATGAGGAAAGGAAACTTTGCAATGGACATTAAGAGGGGAAGAGACGAGAGGAAACGGTTGGGAAGCAATAGAAAGATGAAGGAAGCGGGTAGTCAGTCACACCGGGGGGGGGGGGGGGGTTACTGTATCCATAGACATATGATGAGAAGGAATATTAAAGGGAATGAAAGGCCTGGACCCTCGAGTGGACAGTGATGTAATGAGTCCCGGGATGCAGGGATGGTCTTTGAGAATTTAGATGAATCCCAGGGACATTTTCCCACTTCATCGATGTTAGGAGTCATATTTTGCAATTTGTTTTACAAATTGCAGCATTTAACTCCCATTTCATTTTATATGGGTTATAATGTGGTTATATTCACGGATAAACAGAAGAAGAAATGGTTATTATAACTGAAGCTATAGCAAAATAAACTAGAATAAAAAACAGTACAGTGTAGTGCATCCCGTGGATGCAGAGGTTGTTGTTTTATTGCGTCCCTTAACTATGAACTGCATTTTGGGATGCAAAATGCCCCCTGTTTTAATCTCTGGGCTTATTGAGCTGAGGCGTGATGGGTTTGAATCTAAGACTCAAGGCGCGTTTATTTGTTTAATCGCTTTTCCTCCCTGTGTGTGCCGTCTGTCTCTCCAGTGTGTAACACCACACAGAGTTAAAGTTTTGGGCGTGCCGTCTAGTCAGGAAGAGTGTTTTTGTGTTTGTGTGCAGTGTGCCCTGCACTGCAAATCTCACAAACCACTGGGCTGAGTTTCTTGTGCACACTGTCAGTACTATAGACCAATATTTTTCACACATTGTGAATGCATCCCACCCCGTTTTTTTTAATTGTTGCTATTTATACCACAATTTAGTTATGCCAATGAATTCCTCCCCACACACATTGTCTGTGTGTCGTCACTGCTGTCTGCTGTTGTATCATACTGACTCACCTATCGTACTGGAGCCCCCACCGGGAGGACTGGAGCCCCCACCTCGTGTGATATACTGATATTGATACCTAACTCCAGAATCCAGACACGCACAGTCTCATACATAACCTCAGTGCCACTCACATCTCTCTCTCTCTCTCTCTCTCTCGCGCCCCCTGCTCTCTCATAATGTCTCTCGCTCGCTCAATCCCTGGCATTTGTTGGGGAAAGGAGAGAGCCAAGTACGTCAGTGTGTAGAGAGGTAATTATTTGCTTGGCCAGTCTGAGCCTGCTCTGAGTCTCAAGGACAGACTAGCCGACAGCTAGCGCCGGCCAACACACTGATTACACCAGAGGAACAGGCAGTTCCCTGTGCACACGCATATGTGCACGGCACGCACGGCGCAGGCGTGTGTCTATGAATGTGGTGGGAAGACGTAAGGGCCGTGATCAGAATGAGATTGTACATCTTTGTGTGTTCATGTTTATGCAGCCGGTATGTCATGCATGAGATATGTTTTTTGTGTGTGCGCGTGTGTGCGTGCGTGCGTGTGCGCGCTGTTCGCCTGTAAACCATGATGTGTGTGTGTGTGCTGATATAGAACAACAGCTCTTGCAGTTTAATCCCTGCAGGTGTCTACTGCAGGAAATCACTGCGTGCACACTTATATTAACACACACACACACACACACACACATAAACACACACACACGCACACACTCCCATGTGTGTCATAACATAATAGCAGCGATGGGAACAGGAAATTGAGGTGTGTGTGTGTGGGGGGTGGGGGGGCAGAGAGTGTCTGATGAGGGCGGCAGCTGGCTGGGGGGGGGGGTTAGACAATGAGCAGTGAAAGGAATAAAAAGGAGAAGAAGAAAGAAGGGCGGTGAAGGGTAAAGAAATAATGGTGGCGGAGAGAGGCAAGGCAGAGACAGTAAAAGGTATTTAGAAACAGAGGTGTGTAAGGTACCATAAAGGGAGGATGGAGATAGATGGAGAGGATAGCGGCAGCAGACAGGGACCTCGGGGAGATAAACATTAGTCATAAACTAGAGATATAGGCCCATGATCATCACTTCTGCGATAGACAGGTAATGTTTCACTTTCTGGACCCATGCATAAAACCTCCATGACAGCTCCTCCAGATGGCTGCAGCCTACTTTTATTTCAGTCTGCATCTGTGCATTATAATATGTCTGTGGTGGTCGTGTGTGCACGCGCGTGTGCGACTGCATGTGTGTGTGTGTGTGTGTGTGTGTGCGCGCGTGTGTGTGTGTGTGTGTGTGTGTGTGTGTGTGTGTGTGTGTGTTATGCAGTATAGCAACATAATCTTTTTCATGTGCGTTTGTGCTTCCATGTATGTTATGGGCCACATATCATGTAGTGATGCGTGCATCTGTAAATGGCATTGAGGGCCTGCTGCTATATGCGGTTTGTTCGTCCCCACAGAACCTGCTCTCATAAAGCACTGCCAGAGAATTGTTGAATAATGGCCCATGAAGGCCACAGCCGAGAGACCAATAAAATTAGGCGGCTGAGAAAGTGCCTTGCCAAGTGACCAATGAATGGGTCCGTCTGAAGGAGGCCATGGCTGAATAGCCAGTCACCTATCAGCTTAATTTCTTCTCAGAGCCACATCTCCCATTCAGTGTTGCCAACTCTCCAGTAACGGAAGTAGCTAGTGGCTCCTCGAAAAGTCGCTAAAAGTCGCCAGGGGTGGGATATGCGCGCGCGTAGCGCGCGCCGCCCCTAGCGACTTTTTTGCGTCCCTAGCGACTTTTAGGCGCCCCTAGCAACGAAAATATGTAGCCCAGAAAAACATTTGTCATTTATGTGCACTTAGTTTGTATCATCTCTTCATTTGATAACACATCGTTTAAACTCATTGTAATATTTAAAAAAAACATACCTCAATTCAACTAATGTTTAGTTAGAACGCTATTTTGTTCCGATCCATACAGGAATTAGAAGGTTAATACTTTATGCATCCGAGTGTGTATTTTATTTTTACTAGCAGACTAAACTGAGCTGCCAGTGCTTCCTCCTTTCTTGCTCTGTCGAGCTCGAGGGGCGCGTTCGGAAATACCGCACCGGAGCGCACTCGCCTAGGCAAGTAGGCAGAGCAAGAAAGGAGGAAGCACTGGTAGACAGTCTGTGCAGTGTGCACATAACCGAGCCGAGGAAGCCACTGAGCCTGCTGTGACCTGTGAGCCAGACTAGACGCGCCGACCACTTTTAGTTTTGCCAATTTCGCGGATTTGAGGCTGAGAAAAAAAAAAAAAAGATTTTATCTCTGGCGCATATCTGGCGCCTGTCAACACGATTTGTCCCCAATTCACCAGGGGAAAAAAGCTAGATTTCTCGCCAGAAGCTTTTCACTAATTCAGTCGCTAGGGGGGTCTGGAAAGAAGCTAAATATGACGACAAATCCGCTAAGTTGGCAACACTGCTCCCATTCCCATGCAGCCTCCCCATGCAAAAAGGTGACATTTCCTGTGTGTGTGAAGTATAAATGCATTGCTCTCCTCCTCGCGGGTATTTGTTATTCTGCAGTGGTGTAAAGTAACTACAGTAAGTACTTTTACTTAAGATACTGTACTTGTCTTAAGTGCAACATAGAGGTATTTGTACTTTACTTGAGTATTTCCAATTTCCAATACTTTTACTACACTACATATCAGAGGCAAATATTGTGCTTTTACTCCACTACATTTATTTTAAAACTTGAGTTACTAATTACTTTGATTATTATTACAAAACATACTGTACATTAAACAATTTTGGCCATTTGGAAATAGCCAATCTACAAGTGACGCATTGTGAACTTTTAGACATTTGTAAACTTGAAATGGGACATTTTTGTACTTTTACTCAAGTACATTTTGAATTCCAGACTTTTACGGTACTTAACGGAGTAGTTGCAGTTGCAGTGACACTGATGATACTTAAGTAAAACAATTGAGTACTTTTTCCGCCACTGTTATTTTGCCATGTCGTACAGTTGGTTGTATGAGGGAGAAATGTGGCTCTGGGTACACTTCTCCGGGGTTAAAAGAGGCAGAATTAACTCTAAAACTCTGGTAACTCTCTAAAACAGGGTCTTTCAAACGTATTGAGCTTGTTAGCCAATTAGGCAATGCGTTATTCTGTCCCAGGACACTATAGCTAACTCCAGAGCTCGATCTCTGAGCCCGGTCTAACCCTCCTCTTTGCTTTACACATCCTATTACCTATGCTTTACCCATCTCCTTATTATGGTGTGTGCGTGTGTGTGTGTGTGTGTGTGTGTGTGTGTGTGTGTGTGTGTGTGTGTGTGTGTGTGTGTGTGTGTGTGTGTGTGTGTGTGTGTGTGTGTGTGTGTGTGTGTGTGTGTGTGTGTGTGTGTGTGTGTGTGTGTGTGTGTGTGTGTGTGTGTGTGTGTGTGTGTGTGTGTGTGTGTGTGTGTGTGTGTGTGTGTGTGGGGGGTATAGCTAGAACGCATATTGACTTGACTATTGATCAGAGACAGACTCAGAGCAGTGGGGTGCTCTCAGACCCAGGCCCAGTGGTCAGGACATCCTGAAACTCTAGCATAGCCCCTGCATGCTTCCTGGCAAGAGGAAGACAGGAACACTCAATAAGGTCTTCATCTGCTGCTCCATTCAGTCCTTTGTTTGACAACCTAAGGCCTTTGCAGTAGGCCTACCGGTATATCTGCTATTTTTCAATAGCCAATGCAAAAACCTATAAACTGACACAGATGCTTGTAGGATATAGATTTGAAAATGTTCTTGAAAATCATAATGACGCCTATACAAGGACAGCAGGTTGAAAGTGTTTAATATTCATTTAAAACCTAGTTTTCATGTCTTCAAACCATAACTCCCTCCCTATATCAGCGGGCACTCCATCTGGAAAGCCCTGCATGCATGCCTCTTTGACAGTGGAATCCCGGTGGTGGCCGACCGTTCAGAGGGGTTATACTCCGGAAGGTGAGGAAGGTTCTGGCTGGCTGGCCGGGGTCTGCCTGCCGGCCGGGGGGGGCGCCTGGAAGCGTCTGGAATGAGATGGGTCCTCTGGGACCCCCGCTCACTGATCACCATCATTCTCTGGGAATGCTGCTGCATTGCAGATGGAGGGGATGAGAAGTGATGAAGGTGCACAGGAAAGAAAGTATTCAGTATTGCAACGGATGGACGGACGGCGGGAAAGCAATGTTTCTGCGGCACAGCATGCATATACTGTATATACTTTTAACCTGGCTTCCCTGCTATTCTTGCCACGTGACGCTCCAGATGACGTATGATAGTGCATGCTTATAAGAGTGGTTAAACACAAGATAAGCAATGGCGAGAGGAAGTGGAGGTGACGGAGTGGAGCTGAGGGGCGGGGAGGGTTTCAAGGACACCGAGGTCCCCCCGGGGTGGCTCGCTGTGTGCTCTGTGTCTCTTCTATAACAATAAGCCCACACATCTGCCTATTGCAGCCAGTTACTGCTGCTCCCACCTAAATACAACCTCCTAGTGAAGCAGGTGAAGCAGAGCCTGCATGAGAGAAACATGCAGATTATTGACAAAGACAAGGGAGGGGAGGGGGTGGGGGGTCGACCATCACTCTGCTGCGCCTCTCTCTCGATGCTGCCGGCCAGAAACCTCTTTTCTCAATATTTAAACTTTTTGTGTGTTTTCTTATTTTATTTTTTTCTTATTTCATTTTTAATTTTTTGGTAAATGAATGCCCTGCTACTTCCTACAGTGTCACACAAAAGCATCTGAAACATGGTTTTGAGCTTGTTGATCTGCTAATGTAGCTATTTTTTTATTTGAGTAACACTTTTGGATATAATGAGGGCTCCACCCGACAGAGACGATCTCTTTGATCGTGATTACCAGTAAGACACCTGAGGGCGTGCACGCATCCGCCTGGGTGACTTTGCTTTGGCATGGGGGGTTAGATCAACATGGAATTAGTGAGTGTACAGGGTTCGATGAGGTCAGAACAACATATGGAATGTCAGAACAGGTCAGATGCATATATCGATATACGTATGGAGATCTAAGGGTGGCAGTGTCTTGAGTGTACAGGGTTTGATACAGGGCTGGGCCTTAATTTTCGGGCCTGTTGAGAACTCTATAGTTCATATGGAGATCTAAGGGTTTGAGGTTTGAGCCATGCAGGTAAGCTGTAGAGTTGCTGGCCAATATTGATGACATCAGGGATCTCCATATATGGGCTTAATATTGATGACGTCACGTGATGTCACGAGGCATGACCATATATGGGGCGTGACTGACTGACGGGAAATGCACAATTTCATAGTTAACTGTGACCTGAAGTCACAATGAACACAACATGTGCAATGCATGGCCTGTACATGCATTGCACACATCCAGAAGATGGGTCTTTAAAATGGCTGTTGAGTGCCATGGCCTGATGGCCCATGTTGTTGGGAGTCTGTGAAAATAATGTAATTGACAATATCCTGCAGGCCTTGGCATGCTCTAGATATGGAGATGTTAACAATTGCATTGTATTTTTTTCTTTTGGAGAATAGTTGTGGCCTGCGCACATCATTACTTGGCAGAGAAACGGGCTGGAATGTAACTATTTTGTTCAGGTTTTGGACCAGGCAGGAGATCATTATCTCTCTCTCTCTCTTTCTCAGTCACTCACTCTCATGCACAAGCACACACACTGACACACGCACGTCGCACGCACGCACACACACACACACACACACACACACACACACACAGGCACGCACGCACGCACGCACGCACACACACACACACACACACACACACACACACACACACACATGCACGTCGCACGCACGCACGCACACACACACACACACACACACACACACACACGTGCGTGTAGGGAGGTACATTTTGCTTGCTCAACCAACCACTCTTTATTCTCTCTCTCTCTCTCTCTCTCTCTCTTCTCTTCTCTCGCTCTCTCTCTCTCTCTCTCTCTCTCTCTCCTTCTCTCTCTCTCTCTCTCTCTCTCTCTCTCTCTCTCTCTCTCTCTCTCTCTCTCTCTCTCTCTCCTTGCTTCCAGTCCAGATGTAGTAGCCAACTCGGTCCTTCTCTGGTCGCAGTTAGTTACGCGTGCGGTTGCCAAGCGAGAGACGCGCGCACAGCTCTCCTCCTGTACAACAGTATAGCCTACCGTTTTTGAACCGTAGAGAGCGGCACGCGCACCCCCGCCATTACCAACACCTCGGAACAGTCAATAAGCTGGCATGTCGAGCGGCGGCTCGGGCTCATCATCCACCTCGCGGAAGGAGTTCGACGTGAAGCAGATCCTCAGGATCCGATGGAGGTGGTTCGGACACCCCGCCGCGGCCACTCCGCCCCACTCCCCGCCGCCGCTAGGCGACTACTTGGCAGGGCGAGGAGGAGGAGGAGGAACGACGGGCGACAGCCCCGGAGACAGAGCCTCGGTTAGCGGCTGCGGCAGCAACGGGAACGCCGGCGCCGGTCGCTCCCGCACGGGCAGCCACAGCACCCTGGTGGCCAGCGGCAGCGCCGGCTCCAATCTGTGCAACCTCAGCAACAACAACAGAAAGTTTACAGATAATAACCACCGGGTGGCGGCCGGAGGGGGAGCGGTGGCGGCGGCGGCGGCGGCCACCGGGAGTTCGTGTCCCCGGTCCCTCAGCCAGCCCGAGTGCCGGAGCTCCGCGGCGCTGTCGTGGGTCTCCGTCTCGAAGCACCCGGCGTCCTCTGCTTCTCGCCCGGTGAAGGACATGGAACCCCCCGCGGAGGGTCCCGAGCTCTCTGGACCGCCCGGCGCCGAGGAGGGGGAGGTGGCGGCGGCGGCGACGGGGGGCGCAGAGGAGAATAATAACAACCAGCCACCGGACACTGATTCCAGCTCCTGCAGGTAGATAGGCATGATGAGAGACGGAATGTTAAACAAATGTCTTTCACCAGAGAGAGAAAGAAAGAAAGAACTGTTCAGAAAGAGCATGCATGCCCGCCGTTAACAATGTTTTATGTCTGCTTGTTTTTTGTTGTTGCAATGCCAAACATAATTGCAATTTAAATATGACATGCACCTGAACAACTCATGGTTGGGAAAAACATAATTGATTAGTTGCCAGATTTCCTATAAGAACATATGTGAATATCTGTGGATCTGTGGTTGATATACAGTAGCCTATGTTTCCATATTCTGTATCATAGTCTTTTTTACCCCCATTTTCTCCCCAATGTTTGGCAATTTGGGGTCCCGACTCTAAGGGCCGATTCATACTCCTATTTTAGAGCCGAATAAAAGTCGGTTCGGCGCTGTACAGCCTACAATTTGACGTCATTTGAGGTTCGGGGGGGGGGGGGGGGGGGGGGGCGGGTACCGTCCTAAAGTCGGCTCTTCGGTGCTACTGAAAATTTCTGACGAGCCGAAATCATTTCGGCACTACAGCACCGAAACAGGAGTATGAATCGGCCCTAAGTTGTATCCTGCCACTGAGGAGTCCCCACCGGAAGGATGTACTCCTCCCGCCAAACACTCCTTCTACTACTGTAGAATTACATGCAGAGAAGTATTACCGGCAGGACCAGATTAACTCTTCATGGTGCCTGCAAGCATGCATGGTGCTATGACGCATTTCGTCCGTACCATAGGGGGTGCTATGACCCCCCCCCCCCCCGGCCGTTTTGTCAGCACAGGGGGTTTCACCAACGGTGGTTTCACTGGCGTGTTGTTTTCTGCGATCCTGACTGGCAATAGTTTCTTTCACTTTCTCTCTGCCATATGGCACGCCACCGAGGTTGGTGCCCTGCAGTGCAGCCTATACAGCCCTTCCATTAAGCGCCGCCCAGCTTGCCTCCCCCGAACACAGGCCAATTGTGTTCGCGCAGACGCCCGACAAAGCCGCATGCACCACGATGGATTCGAACCTGCAACCTCCGTGGTGGTGGACTTAAGCTCGATTCATACTCCTATTTTAGAGCCGAATAAAAGTCGGTTCGGCGCTGTAGAGCCTACAATTTGACGTCATTTGAGGTTCGGGGGGGCGGGTACCGTCCTAAAGTCGGCTCTTCGGTGCTACTGAAAATTTCTGACGAGCCGAAATCATTTCGGCACTACAGCACCGAAACAGGAGTATGAATCGGCCCTTAGCCTTATCATTGTAGCCTTTTGACACGATAACCACAACCAACCTTACACCCCACTGTTTCTCATTAATCTTGTTGCATTCTGCTTTCTCGACTGGTATCATTATCGTCATTATCATCCCACGCTAATGGAAACCAGCTAGGACGGAACCCCCTCCCACACACACGCACGCCCACACCACAGGTGGAATTCATTGGCCTCCATCAGTGAGTGTTTTGTAGCTATTATAATATGGTATTCATTGGATGGGGACGGTTGGCCATTGAAGAGAGAATGACAAACATGATGATGCATGTTGTGTAGCTCTGGAACATCATGCCTTCCACACTGATACTCCTTGTAATGAAGCAACACCAACACTATACCACACAGTCAGACACACCATGAGTCAGACACCCTCCCCAAACCCTCACCCCAACCTCCATGGGTCATTTTTAACCCACAGCACAGATTAGTTTTAACCCGCCACGCATGTTGGGAGTCACGGGTTTGTCTAACTAATGACTGTAGGACTGTTGGTATGTCTAACCAACGTATTCCCTTAGTTGCGTGCCGGTGTCATGCTCAGTAAATAGCAGATCTACAAGCTTGTAGATCTGCTATTTAATGCATGCAACACAAGCATGCAACTAAAATCATATAAATCAAGCCTTAGCTTTGCTGCACATGAAGTATTTATATTGTGCTGCTTTCACTGAGTGACAATCGTGTGTGTGTGTGTGTGTGTGTGTGTGTGTGTGTGTGTGTGTTTACTAGTGAGTGCATGTGTTGTGCACTCACAGGGTGGATAAATGCTGTGTGTTGCTTTGCCAACGTAACGTGTCATGTAAATAGTGCATTCTGAATTGAAAGGGAGAGGCAGAGTGTTGCCAATTATTAAAATGCATGTTACATAAAGGCATGCATCCTGAAATAGGGTTGGCACAAAATGATCCAAGACTTATTTTCAGAGAGAGAGAGAGAGAGAGAGAGAGAGAAAAGAGAGGGGGAGAGAAACCTTACTGCTATTGAAAGATGCTTAATTAGGGTAACAGTTGGCATGGAGACATTAAGACTATCATATCATCTCATGACTCTGTTAAAGTCTCTTTGCTTTCAGAACCCAGTGTGTGGGTATGCAGACCTGCTGTGCAATGTGTGCATGCTACCCTAATGATGCAGCTTTTATAGGCTGCTATTACGCTCTATGGTCCCAAGACACACATCACAATATATTATATAAATGATTCATCACGCACAGACACGCACGCACACACACACGGCACACGATTGATTGTTTATTAATATGGTATGTCTTCCACTCTTCTTGGTCAGTAATCTTCATGCTTTGTAACAGTGTGCATGTGTATGTGTGTGTATGTGTGTGTGTGTGAGAGAGAGAGAGAGAGAGAGAGAGAGAGAGAGAGAGAGAGAGAGAGAGAGTGGGGGGAGGGAGAGCGAGAGAAACAGAAGTAATGGAGGTCGATTTGGAAAATGAATGTACTGTATTGATTGAAATGCAATACATGACCATACATTCTTGAGAGCATGTGACTGTCACCAGAAATCTTTATTTTTTTAGTAGAAAGATAAATACTCTGCACACGTATGTGTGTGCACCGTCGTGCACAACCACGCCTAGATGCACACCACACACGTATGCACGCACGCACGTGTGCACACACACACACACACACACACACACACACACACACACACACACACACACACACACTTATACATATATGCATGTTTATGCTATCGCACATTATTTTCTATGCATGATGATGATGTTGTTTACATCTCATATAGCTGTGTCCTTGACTTGTACAAGATTACCATACCAACACAGTGATTTGTTTCTGCAGCATGTACAACTCTTCTTAGGATAATAAGATAAGATAACATCTTATGTTCAGGCGCCAAAGACAGTACAGCGGTTAAGAAGAGGTACTGTAACGGGACAAGGAGAAACAAAAGTACAGTAGATACAGCATAATGGAGAAACATCACATTCAAGGCAGCAAGAAAAGAAGAAGAAAATATATATATAAGTTAGATTGTGGCATACAATATACAATATATACGTCTGCATATTGCTACTCTCCCCTGTCCTGACTCTAATATATACGTCTGCATATTGCTACTCTCCCCTGTCCTGACTCTAATATATACGTCTGCATATTGCTACTCTCCCCTGTCCTGACTCTAAGTCACATCATCACACTCTGTGCCATCTTTCCTTGACAACACTAACAAGGACCATACTTTGAACCCATTTTGGGCGGGAATCCCTTTTGGTGTTAGCATTATGTTATGCCTTAGTTATTTAAAAATAGCAGATCTACGAGTAAGACGCGCAAACGCGGGAAGCGAACGCAGCTCGTACATATTTGGGTTTTGGACGTATAACTGCTTTGGGGACTCCTTATATGGTGCCCCTTTTGTGCCCATATATGGAGCTGAGTGGACCTGGCCCCTTTTGTGCCCATATATGGAGCTGAGTGATTGCTGATGCAACACACTCCATATTTGGATAGCGGGACAGACACACAGACAGACAGACACACACACACACACACACAGACAGACATGATCTGCTAGGTCTCATAGTAAGTGCTCACTGCATCTGCTATTTTTGAAAAATCAAAGAACGACTGACATAGAAACATAGCTTTTTCAGAAAACTGTCAGGATGTAGAAGACATTTTTAGAATCTGATCTCAGGCCTAATACTGCCATTTTAAAATGCTCATCGTTTTTTCCAGTAAGATTACTTAAAACATTCCTTTTTCAAAAGCATACGATTCATAACCAAACCTTAGCTACTTTGTATGCAAATGAATTAAGACAACTCTCATTGTTTCCGTTTTGGTCAACGGAGAATGTGCTTCACTTTCATCCTAAGTGACCAAACTACCAATAATAACATTGGGGGAAACGGCAGTGCCACCAACTTTCTTGTTGTGCGTTTTTGCGTGCGTCATCGTAGAACCGAATCAATCGGCGTCTCTGTCTGACTGCATATTCAAGCCCATATGGTTGATATTCCAAGAGCAGGGGTCACTGAATCTCAATTGGTATCCGATCCGATCCTCGGGGGACGCAGTCAGAATACTGGCAGGAGTATCTGACTCCGCTCATATTTTCCTCTCTCCTCCTCCTTTGACTCCTTGCCTTCATTTATCCCATTCTGGCTCATGTCTCTCGATCTGCTCTCACTCCATCCATCGTCCTTCATTTGCTTTGTGGGTGGGTGTGCATTCTGTGCAACAATGTTGATTTTGACAGCAAATGGTTGGTTTTAGTTGAGTCTCTTGCATAGTTTTCATTTAGTTTTAGTCACATGGAATGTTTTAGTGTCTAGTTTTAGTCGACTAAATATCATAAGATTTTAGTCGACTAAATCCACCGTTGATTTAGTTGAGTAAAATGTATTTTGGCGACCTTTATGCCGTCATAATGACTAACCAATCAGGAAGCAGACAGGCAAATCGACCAATGACAAAGCTTCTAGGAAGATATTTGAATGCAGATTGTGGCCCCTACTGTAGATGTGTCACAGAGAGTAACATTGTTTTGGGAGCGTTGTACCCATTGCTGGCTGTCTGAATACCAAAAAAATAAAAAGGTCATTAAAATTGACATTATTGCTCATAGCAGCTTTAACACAGATGATTTATTAGTGCAGTGTGTGAGAACGTACAGTGTGTGACCGGGGAAATGAATGCATGTCAGATGTCAGTGTATACTGCACAAGCATTCTCCGCTGTCCTATCACTTCTAATCAATTGGCTAATGGAGGTTAATGACAAATGACAAATACTGTGTGTGTGTGTGTGTGTGTGTGTGTGTGTGTGTGTGTGTGTGTGTGTGTGTGTGTGTGTGTGTGTGTGTGTGTGTGTGTGTGTGTGTGTGTGTGTGTGTGTGTGTGTGTGTGTGTGTGTGTGTGTGTGTGTGTGTGTGTGTGTGCGCGTGTGTGCATGCACGCGTGTGTGGGTCCTTGCTCAGTGCTGGCATGTGCACAAGCTGGCTCCACGCTGCTGATTGCCTGGTGCACAAACACCCTCTCTCTCTGTGTCCATGTTGAGAAGCTGCCAGGCTCAATTAAGGGAACTGGAAGGAAGACCGCGTTCCCTACTTCAAAGCATCTCTTCTGGCAGCATTTAGCAACACCACACATTACACACACACACGCACAGTCACACGCACGCACGCATGCACGCACGCACGCACGCACGCACGCACGCACGCACGCACGCACGCACATACTTATAAATGCACACATGCAAAGATGGCAAACACATGCACATTCAGGCACACACATAAATGCACACACACGTGCACTCAAACATGCAGGCACTCTTTCATAATATGTGCACATGCACTCCAGCACACTGTGGGAGAGAGTATTATGAGATGTAGAGAGAGGTGGTGGAAATGGAAAGTAACATTTTGAGGTACTTTTCCATTACTGGAGTATTTCCAATTTCAATTACTTTTACTTCTACTCCTCAGATCCAAATATTGTACTTTTACTCCACTACAATTATTTGAAAAGTTTAGTTAATAGTTACTATTGATGTTAACAATCAATCGTTAATCGATTAATCGCTGTTAAGAAATTCTTCAATTAAACTTAACAGTTAACAGAGCAGTTAACATTTGAAAACTTGAAAAGGGACATTCTGTACAATGACTACTTTCTACTTTTGGTACTTCTTTACGCACGCACGCACCCGCGCGCGCGCACACACCATTCATTGTCATACTTTATGTTTCTGTTGTTTTTTCATTTGAGAATATTCTCAAATTAGATTTTTTTACACTGCTGGGTCCTGAGTGTTCATTTAACTCTGAGAATGTAAAGGTTGACCCGTGAGGGTCCATAAATTGATATGCTTAGGATTTTGCAGTGTATGGAGGTGAAATATTTTGCTTTTAAATTGTGTTTCCATTCCACCCACGCCATGCATACGCAATTCATCTTCCAGGGACCTTTCCTGGAATGCCTGTGTAATTTGTGTGTGTGTGTGTATGCGTGCGCGTGCACAGTGCGCACACACACACACACACACACACACACACACACACACACACACACACACACACACACACACACACACGTGCGTGCGTGTCTGCGCTGTGTGTTGTGTACTTCCTTAGACTCACTAAATTGAGAACGGACGTAATCATGTCACCCTCCGGGGGTCGTGAGATGCAATGCTGTGCTCAGTACTGTACTCTAACATCGTTGAACTAGGACTCATATTAAATGTCCCTGGCTGGGACCCATCTAAAAGAGCACCCCTGGGTCCCGGGACCCATTACATTGAAAACCTTTTTTCATCACTAGATTTATGTTGCAACAGACGCTTGTCTTTTCTTTCACCCACGGTGACGGTCCAGCGGTTCTTTAGTTGTGGGACGTTGAGTAAAGGTTGTTGTGACCAGGGGCGCAATCTGGGAAAGAACATTTGGAAAAATGTAAACAACTCGACGTGGACACACGCACGGCCCTCTATAGCAAGGCGAGTATAGGGGTGATGTGATGGCCCCATTCAACGCCATAAATTAGCATTTCAAAAAAAAAAAAATAGCATTTCTAAAACAAATCTTTAAAAATAAAACCCCAAATATGAATATGTACGAGCTGCGTTTGCGCATCTTACTTGTTAAGGTAATACAGTCTAGGTGAAGTTGGGCCCAAATACATGGACTTCTATGGGGCTATGGGTTTTTCTGGGTCCAATGACAGCGCCACAACAGGCCATTATATGAACTTTCAGGAAATCCAGATTTCCTCAGTGGCTTCACAAAATATCTGTCTGACTGCCCCCCTGCTTCAAACATGCAGTCACGTCACTGTTGCAACACTGTGTGGGTTTATAGGTCAGCTGAGCTGTATTCTACACGAGAAAAAGCAGCAGGTTGCTCTGAACCGGAGCGCGCTGCAGAGGCATGAAGTGGTGTTTTTAATACAGTACCTGCAAGGCGAGTATAGGGGTGATGTGATGGCCCCATTCAACGTCATGAATTAGCATTTCTACGGCCGAGGGTAGCTTCACTAAATGGATAGGCGATTGTCTGTGTGTCCGTGATGGACGAGTTGTCAATGGGATGCAGCGCAGCTACAGTGTTGTTGTCCGGGGAGGTGTTACATTCCATTTCTTTGCCGGCACACTTGGGCATTTCAGGCGGCACACTAAAGTGCCGCGGCACACAGGTTGGGAATCACTGCTCTATAGCCCTCTATATAGCCTAGCAACCCAGAGCTAATGTTGCATGCGATCGCGATGTATCATAAACCACTATAAAGACCATTGTATTGGATTGTATTCGATGTAAATTTACGTGCATGGTGCACGTCAGTGGTGCATGGTTAATGTGTTAACTTTTTGCCAACTACGTAAATATCTGTACTATGGGACGTTATATGCCAGCTACGGATATTTCCGTTTGAGCTGAAAATCAGCTTTTAACATTGGTCCGGTTGCTAGGCAACGCTTCTGGATCTTTGTACACGGCCCCCATAGACCTCCGTTCAAAGTGGGATTTTCAAAGCCTCGTCGTCATCCATCCAAGGTTTGGATGTTCGGATGTCATTTGTGATTTTTGTACCGCATCGCTCCCCACATGTTAACGTTTCTGGCGAAAGATAAACAGTGTGAGCTAACGCTAATAATAGGCTCCAGGTCTCCAGGCTGGGAAACCGGAAATGAACATGAGCAAAAATAGAAGAATTCCCCTGGCAGGGTTTTGCCTACACTCTGCTGCCACCTAGCGTGGCACAGAAAGAATTAACAGCAAACAGTCTCATGTAGGTTCAGAGTCCCACATAACCTTGATATGTTTGGGCCTCAGATTGGGATGAACGAACCGGGAATCATTCTACCGTACACTCACTGACTCGTGCACGCACACACGCCGTTCACACATTCTTCCTAATACACAGACACTGACTTAAGACAGCATCACTAGAGAGGTGCACTCAGTAGAGCGCAGAAAGGCATACGGCACACAGGTATGCCCTAATAATTAAAGAATAGCAATGTGTGCAGTTAGATTTCTACCTTCAGCCACACAAGAGTGTGATTAACACTCTGTACTGTACATCCAGATCCAACCGAACTCTCTTCCATCCTCTCTCTAATACACATTCATTATAGAATGAATCCCACTCTCAGGCTTTCTCTCGGATTTATGTCATTCACATTTCTCTGTAATCCGCAGGTTACGATTTGAGATGTAGGTGTCCTCTGCCAGTGATCTGTGTGAAACGCAGAACGAGTAGCAACAGAGGCAGGGAAGTACTGCTATAGCCATTACCTGTTCTATCCCTTTCAAATGGGACAAAAACGTAGTTGAGAAATTACTAAAACTTTACTTGTTTAAGATTGGAGGGAGTATGGTACTTTATAGTAGTATTCATACAACAACACCAGCTAACGAGTCCCATTTATTCCTAGGCCTTTTATGGCAATCGGATGCTACATTCATGATTTGAGGCATTTTGTTCCAAAAAAGTGTTTTGCAAAAATCGACCTGCTGGTGGCGCTATAACAGACCAATGTGAAAAGCTTTGCATTTTCTTGGAAATGTGCATGCAAAATGTCATGGAAATTTGAGGCATTTTGTTCAAAACTGACCAATTCTGCAAACTTTGGAAGCCAATGGTATAGGCAAACAGGATGGGATATGAAAAATCTGACAAAAACTTCGGACGGACGGACAGGTTGCAAAACATAGTCTCAGCCTGGCCAACGACCTGGCGGAGATAATTATGATTAGAAAAACATTCTAGAATTGAGGTCTTGGCCTGCTGACAGCGTGCACAAAAACATGACACTGAATTGCAAAACAGTACTCACACATGCACACACGCACGCGCACACGCACAGGCTCAACGGGTGCATGATATCCTGGCAGGTGTAATGATGAAAATGATTAGTATGGTATACAGCGCTATGTCCCAGAACAGTGTGCTAATTTGATACTTATTACCCTCAATATTGTGAATACGCACAGGCACAATTATCCACTCATGTCTCTCTCCCCCATTCCAGCTACCTAAAGTGTGCCTAAATTCCCTG
Source organism: Protomyctophum bolini (assembly GCF_963924005.1). NCBI lineage: Eukaryota > Metazoa > Chordata > Actinopteri > Myctophiformes > Myctophidae > Protomyctophum > Protomyctophum bolini. The sequence goes on from NC_137864.1 coordinate 14,402,254, forward strand.
TCTCTCTCAGCCAGTGTGTTGTAGGGCTGCCACTGTTGTTGCTGAAGAGAATATCGGACTTCAGCTCTCTGGCTGTAGAAAATGAAATGCTGGTTTGGGAGCCATGATATACAGTACAGTATGTGATGATTGATGGGCCACAAGGCAGCCATGCTTGTAAAACATACTCTCCCATGCTCCTTGTGAGTTTGAACAAATACGATTTTAAAAACTTTTGAAAATGTAAAATGTTTTGTTCTTTGGTGTTCTTTGCCTTGTTTTAAAAAGATTGTATGGGGACTACACATGGAAATTATCGTTAGATTGAATCAACCAATCTGGAGAAACCGATCATTTATACCATTTTAGTGGTATAAAGGTCAATCAAATATATAGTATAATATCGTTTTGCATCATTGTAAAGGCCTAAAGATTCTCTTCTTCCTTGTCACACACACAGGAACAGTTCTGACGTGGGTTTTGATAATCCCTTCAGAAATATTGGAATGTTCCCCTTACGCACTAGATCGGCCGATCGTGAGAAAAACAATCTGTGATCGATTCGGGATCGGTCCCAAAAAACCTGATGGGAGCACCTCTATCCGTTGTATTCACATAAAAATTCGCTATCTCGTAAAAGAAATAAAAGAAAACTGTGAAAATACTAGTTAACCTCAAAGATTCAACACCTCCACCTCCGCTCACGAATAGAAAATGTTGAAGTCACACACCAGTGCTCCGGCTCAGTTTCCCCATTCTTGCTACTGTATTAGGAAACAGAGTTCTTGGTGGAGCTGAGTAAATTACAGCTTCTCCTATGGGGCTGACTGCCATAGCAATGTAAATGGCAGCTTCTCTTTTAAGTGGTCTAAATTTATCTGGCCATTTACCTCTAGTAATTGGACCATTAAATAGCCTTTGTCTGCTGCTGGGCCCGGCGCCATACTAATAACCCTGTTGAAATGTGTGATAGTGTGTGTGAATGTGTCCCTGTGCACATACTGGACTTTCTCGCTCACTTATGTGCACGGGGACACACCTATAGATCTTTTTTACAAGCAGAGCGACCAAGTACCGTAATAATACAGCTGCTATGTCGGTGGTGTCGCTCGGCCAATCGGGGACCAAGAATGGCGATTGGCTGGGTATGTACTGTATGTCGGTACATTCTACCAGCCAATGAGAAACCACTGTTCTCGATGATGTAACTAAAGTACGTTTCAAAGTTAATATGTATCAGCTGGGTAATGGGTATGTGTGTATGTCAGTGTACTCCACCGGGCAATGAGGGACCACTGACCACTGTTGGTGTATTTCAAACCTAGACAGCAGCAGAGAGCTTTTGGACTCAGCGCAGCAGTTGTACCCAGACAGCAGCAGAAAGCTTTAGGACTCAGAGCAGCAGACGTACCCAGACAGCAGCAGAGAGCTTTAGGACTCAGAGCAGCAGACGTACCCAGACAGCAGCAGAGAGCTTTAGGACTCAGAGCAGCAGACGTACCCAGACAGCAGCAGAGAGCTTTAGGACTCAGAGCAGCAGACGTACCCAGACAGCAGCAGAGAGCTTTAGGACTCAGAGCAGCAGACGTACCCAGACAGCAGCAGAGAGCTTTAGGACTCAGAGCAGCAGACGTACCCAGACAGCAGCAGAGAGCTTTAGGACTCAGAGCAGCAGACGTACCCAGACAGCAGCAGAGAGCTTTAGGACTCAGAGCAGCAGACGTACCCAGACAGCAGCAGAGAGCTTTAGGACTCAGAGCAGCAGTCGTTTATACAATTATACATTAATTAATGAATATGATAATACCTTTTATATAATCACCAACATGAATTATGTTTGTTATTTACAGCTAGGTAGAGTAGTGGGGCGAGATGGAAAAGGGACCGTACCTGTTACCGGCCATACATGTCAAGTTGGCAGTTCGACAGAGTGCATTTCTTATTTCTGTCACCTTGCCTTTAACACAATTCCTCCTTAAGTACAGTACTTGAATAAGTTGACTTATAGTTACTTTACACCACAGGAGTGTAGCCCCTTCCTACTGTACATCACAGACATTTTAACTTTGTCTAGTCGCTAGACGGAGCTGTGCCTTAAAAATAATCAATACAATCTGGAAGTCTAATGTGAGTAGATAACCATTGAACGGAATAAGGGATGCTAAAATTGGTCTTAGGAAACGGTCTGCACTCATTTACCGCAAACGGACGCTTTTTGGCTCGTTCGCAGTCCTTCATCAGCATTATGCTAAAATTGGTTTTGATGTGCTCTGCTCAGGTTTTAGTTATAACATTCTGTCTGCTGTGTTCTGAGCTAATTGGAGATGGGGTAGGTTTTTCTGTTTGAGGCAAGGGTATTTGGAGATGCACTAATTTACAATTTAGGCATTTAGAAGAGGCTCTTTTTTTAAAAAAGGAACAAAAAAAGGAAGACAAAAACAAAACAAAACAAAAGACAAGGCTGCATTTTTCATATTACAAAATACATTCATTGAAATAGCAGAGGCTCTTAAAGGGACACTTCACCATTTTTGCAAAAAGATATGTTAATGAGGTTTAGAAGATTTAGAACACTTTCCTGGGGGTCTTTATGTGTGTAAGATGTGGTTTTAGATATTTTAGATTTTAGCAGTGAGCCCAGTGTCTATGAGGTCATGGACACTGGCCTCACTTACTTCCTGGACTACATGTTGTCTCAGTAAGACAGCCCTCCCCCTATCCACAAGGAGGAGCAGTGCGCCAAAGCATTATGGGAATTGTAGTCCAGGAAGGAAGTGAGCCCAGGAGTAAAAAATAGTCATCATAGTTAGTTAGTTAGTTACTTTATTGACACAAATGTATAAAACATTGGGTCCAAACAATAATAAAAAACCCATGAATCAAAAACTTTAAAAAGGTACAATACATTAAAATATACAATACACAATACAGAAACCCTTTACAACAGGAGCTTTCTATTGCTCCACAAGTGACAGGCAGGCATGTAGCATATGCAAAGTCTCTCTGTTAGTGCCCACAAAGAGTGAGCTCAAATCAATACCCTCATGTTCATATTTCTCTCTGATATCTTGTGTGAGGGGACAAACCAGTATGTGCTGTTCGTTTTGTATACCAGTCTCACATTGGCAAAACCGCTGTTCAGGTGGTATGCGGCTCCATCTTCCCATTTCCACACGCAGTCTATGAGCGGACAACCGAAACCGTGTAAAGGTTATCCTCAAATAGTCCTCAATGTAAGGTGTACTGCTGGTGCTGGTATAGAGTGGGTGAACAGATAGATCTGGGTTGATGGCTTGGTATGTCTTATATCTTGTTCCCTCTTTGGATTGTAATTTATGAATCATGTCCCTTCGGTCACTCATACATATAAGCTAAGAAACTTCAACCTAACAGTGGAATATCTATATAATGAAACTATATGCATAGCATATATACTGTCTGGGCCACCATATATATTTGTGTGTTGAATAATGAGTGTTGATGATGGTCTGAGGAGTGAACCTTCTTTGCACTATATGTCACTTTTTATACTTTTGTAATTAAATAAACTAGACCGGTGCCCAGCTTTAGAGCACATAGTCGGTAACGATGGAAGTTGGAGATCCATGCCCCATGCACACGGCTATGCCCGTTGTTCCGGTGTCAGAGTACCTGTTCCACCCATCTGTCTGTACCCTTTTATGCCCATATATGGAGATTTCTGTATCTGTCTCTCTGTGTCCCTTTATTCCTATATATGGAGTTCTGTGTCAGGCATGCTCAAATATGGAGTGTGTGATGCCAGAACAGGCCAGCTCCATATATGGACTCTGGGCAGGGGCACGTGTGTCGAATTTGAAGTCGGTGGGGCGAACGGTTCTCGAGTTACGTGCATTACAGCCGTACACACGTACGTACAGACAGACAGACAGACAGAGACATGGTATATTTATGGGATCCGGACGCAATTCCGACGGAGCATTAGTCCGACATGCGGGAACAACGGTCGGACTAGCGCTCGAACATGCGCTGCTCCCGTGCTTGGGTTATGGTTAGGTTAGGAACAGAGGTAGGTTGTCGGTCGAATGACCGTCGGACCGAAACGCGTGTCGGAACTTAGTACTATTTGTACTAGATGATGTATATGTTTGCACCCAAAGAGCCTCCACGTCTTTATGTCAGCGGGCGAGCCTCGTCTATTGTGTTGGACTTCATTTCTGGCCTCTCGCACCTGGCTGTAATTTACTGTGTTGAATAATAATAACCATGTCCCTTTTGTGTGTGTGTGTGTGTGTGTGTGTGTGTGTAGGACGTCCAATAGCAGTGCCACGCTGTCCTCATGCGTGTCGATGGAGCCGTGCGTGTGTCCAGAGGAGTGTGTGTTCAGCGCTCTGACGCACGCCGACGCCACCTTCCGCAAAATGGAGGGCTACCTGAAGTCACGGCAGCTGTGTGACGTCACGCTGGTGGCGGGGGAACGCAGGATACCGGCCCACAGGTAGCCATGGAAGCTCTCATCTCCACATTTTAACCATTTGTTAAGACGCTCAAAACGCAGCTTGACGCTTGTGGTTCTGCTACTTTTGCAGTTTTAGACAGATTTGGCTTCCACCCAACAGAGACGATATGTACCTACAGTATACGCACGCACGCACGCACGCATACTGGTATTCATATTTTCTCCCAAACACATGCTAACATATAGACATGATAAATGATAGTCATAGTCACACGCATGCACACACCAGAAGCACACTCATAAAAGTCCCCAGTTACTTTCATAGTTTGAAACTCTGACTCACTCACACACACACACACACACACACACACACACACACGCACACGTGCATCTGCTTCTCATTCATCACATAGTGTATAGTGTATACAGTAGATCACAGTGTGATATTCTGTTGCTGTCTGGCTTCCTGGCAGCTCTCTGGTACGCAGCAACAGTAGGGTTCATGTGTACGAGGATGAGACCAAGGAGGGGGTCCACCGAAGGCTGACGTCATCGGTAGAGGGCGCCAAGTCCACAGGTTCATGTACTTTTTATTTGCTGTGGTTGAAAAATAAACAAATCATCCCGGCCGTTTCACACATATGGATATGAAGAATCAACTGACTGAGAGAAAATGCAAATGTTACCGCTACTGAATTTGTTACATTTTCGCTAGCTCAAATATGAGGGACGTCAATAACTAATTGAATGAATGAAAAATACAAATAATGAATGTCCCTCCACAGAATTCATTTCCTGAGACACCTCCCCGACAATATCGCTGAGACAGTTTGTTTATTTTTGGACCACAATTCTTATATGAGACGATTTTAACCCATTGTGGGCAGGAACCCGTTTTGGTGTTAGCATTACATTATGCTTTAGCTATTGAAAAATAAAATAGCAGATCTACAAGCTACGAGCTTGAACGACTGACATAAAAAGATAGCTTTTTCAGAAAACTGTCAGGATGTAGAAGACATTTTTAGAATCTGATCTCAGTTTCAGAATGGGTTAAGATGACCCCATGTTATTCTCGATAGAGAAAAACCTCCATGAACCAGGGGATGAGCGAGTAACGTCAGGACTTCGGCCCAGCCGGTGTGATTTCTGCTCTAGAGGGGCGGGTTCCTATATTGGTTCACCCATCTGAGGAAATAGTTTTTATGGATATTGGGTAAAATATACCTGGGTTTAGTGATGGTGTGACAAAAGTGAAGTTTAGTGTTCTAATCTAGGGCAGTAGTTCCCAAACTTTTCCATGTCAAGGACCCCCATTTAATGGCATTCCTATCTCTGAGTCTGAGACGCCAATTAATATTGTAAAATCAATGTTATACGTAATAAAGATAGTTTTCAGATTACATACTGTACAGGTATACAGTACATACAGACATTACCTTTAATTCACCCAACACTAAAACATATCCTAATTATGTCACCATCGACAGCCAGTTATAACCCGACATTGAAACATATATAATTACGTCACCATCGACATATATACCTACCAAGAATACGCACGTAAAAAAGGCAGCCGACCACAGTATAGTACTTTCAACTTACATACATACCTGTTAACCAACCAATATTGAAACATATCGTAATTACGTCACCATTGACAGCCAGTTATAATCCGACTTTAGTATTTAATGTCAATGTTTTACAGAGAGGCTTTGAGATTTGAAAGTTCTTAGCGGTCGAAAGTACTATGCACTTGACAGAGTGCAGTTCTAGTTTCTAAACTGTAGTTGATAATTTGGGATTGTTTCTAAAGTGTAGTTGCTTATTTGGGATTGTGTCTAAAGTGTAGCCTAGTTGATTATTTGGGCTTGTTTCTAAAGTGACCCCATGTGTTGATGTGATATGTTTCGATATTCAAAATGTTTAACTTTTGTTTGCATCGCATATTGTGAGCTGTAGATCTGCTATTTTTAAATAGCCAATGCAATGCATGCCATAAGAGCGAGTTTGAGTCCAACTCCCTTGTGCGGTCTACACTCTCCTGTCTGAAATAAAACAACATAATGGTCAATAACTAATTGAATTAATGAAAAATACAAATAATGAATGTCCCTCTACAGAATTAATTTCGTGAATTGTGTCATTACTGATGGGGCTGAATGTGTTCCTAGTAGTCAATCACCCTTCTAATATCACATCTGCTGATGCTTTCTGAAAGCCTGCTTCGTTGTAGTAATGTCCTTTTTGAGGGGCTATAATCTGTCTAAACAATATAAAATCTAAATATCTATAATCTGTACACTACTACACACTATAGGATGTCATGTCTACAAATGGCGTCTCTCTACTCTACAAAACATGATATCTAAAAGTTTAGCCTTTGGACTAGGCTAGTGCAGTGGATTCTGAAGATGACGTGATCCTTCACACTTCTAATTGCAAAGGGGAGTTGATTCTATGGTTTGAAGAAAGGAGAAGAGTCTGGGACGTGTGGAGTGTTATCCCCGATGTTTTAGCGAAGGTTCTGCCAGATTCTCTGTGTTAGGCTTTGAACATATTGGGTTTAATATACCTTTGGTTGCTTTCAGTGAAAATAGACAGGTAAAGCAATTTGGGGTAGAGGGAGGAATAGGAGACAAATTCAAATGTATAAAAGATCTTGGCCAAACTGTATAGGGCTGAAGTGGTTAATGTAATAATAATCCAAATGCAAAAAACTAACTAATAACTAAAATTTTCAAATAAATGTAATGGAGTAAAAGTATAATGGATTGGATGGAGGGGGGGGGGGGTAAAGCCCCTCATCTTCATCCTCGTTTCTTGGCCTTCTGCTGGACTCCTTGAGCCTTGAGTCTGTTGAGGTGGGTCGTGACGCCCCCTTTCTGCCGCTTGGGCGGCTTCCATTTCAGGGCTGCGGCCTTGAGCTTGGCCCTGCGCCTCGCCCTCGCCCTTCTCTCCTCCTCGGCCACGTAGTCGTCGTTGAGCTTCAGCAGCTTGGTGGCGCACGTCGCCAGCACGTTCACCATGTGCTGCAAGGTGGTGTTCAGATCCGTCCAGTAGTTGCCTGAGGGCGGCGTCTCGTTCTCCTCCGGCGATGTTTCCTCCCCATCCGACAATGTTTCCTCCCGTGCTGGAGGGGGTAATTCCTCCTCCTCCTCCTCCTCCTCTTCCTCAAACTCCTCGTCATCTGCAGGATCATCTGGAGTCTCATCTGGAGCATTCTCCGTAGCCTCGTCAATGTCCGACTCACTCGAATCATTGGCTCCATCATCAAAATCAACCTCCTTACTCTCCTTCTTCCCCTCCTTCTTCCCCGCCTTCTCCAGCTTGATGTGCAGCAGCTTCCCCGCGATGCGGTCGACGACGGGCCGCACGTTTGTCAGTGTCCCGAGCAGGTTGTCCAGATTGCATTTGTCATGGATGGCACCCCTCTCCCCTTTGTGCAGCTCTTTCTTCGGCGAGGCCAGGTCGTCCACCTCTTTGCGCCGCTTCTCGGCCACGCTGTACCTGAGCTCCGACAGCGCCAGCTCCAGGGCGCCCTTTGTTTCGCTGAGCCCCCGCAGGACCTCGTCGTTCTCCGCCCGGGTCTTGTCCCGGCGCTCGCGGAGCTCCACCTGCGCCGCCATGCGCTCCACTGTCTCCTGCGCGTTCGGCAGTCCCGTGACGGCGCCGAGGTGGCGGAACGCGGCGCGTATCTGGAACTTGCGGTGCGACCTGAGGGCCCCGTGGACGGCCTGCTCGGCCTGCGCCCGGTTCTCCCCGATCTCCGACCCGATGCGCTGCAGCTCTTGCTCCCTGCCCTCCCGCTCCCGGGACAGCGCCTCTTCCAGCCGCCTGTGCTCCGCCTCCGCCACCTCCGTAGACAGCTGGGCCTCGCGGTTTGCCACGCGCAGGTCGCACAGCTCCTCTCGGGTCTCCAGGATGCTGGCGTCCAGGCAGTCCAGCTGGTTCTGGAAGCTGAAGCCCTCCAGCTGCAGCTCCTGTTTGATCTGGAAGTAGCCTTTGGAGATGTGCTCGGCGTCCTGGATCTGCATCTGGGCCATGGCCAGGCTGTTGTCCAGCCCGCGCTGCTTGGTGGTCTGCTCCCGCGTCTGCCGGCCGTGCTCCCCGGCCATGATGTGGGTGGGCTTCACGGCCAGGTACTGCAGCCGGAGGTCCTCCAGGTGCTGGCGGCTCAGCTGCGAGGCGTACACCATGTCGTTGAGCTGCTTCATCTTGCACATGGACTCCTCCCTCAGCATGAGCACCGCCATGTTGCCCGACACGATGCGGTGGTCTGTGGCGTGGAACCGCACCAGCTCCCTGCACAGGTCCCTGTTGCTCGAGCGGAGTTGGGAGATGCTCTCCCTGTTCTGCGTGATGGTGAACTGGGCGCTGTCCTCGTTGGCCCTCAATTCCCCCTCCAGAAGTTTCACTTTTTGCCTCATCTTCACTATTTCGTCGCTCATGGGGGCATTTACGGTGTTGGAGGCCATGCTAGCTGTGTGTGTACAGTGTTCAATCACTGTTCAATCAGTGTTCAGTCAGTGTTCAATCAGTGTTCAATAACTGTTCAATCAGTGTTCAGTCAGTGTTCAATCAGTGTTCAATAACTGTTCAGTCAGTGTTCAATCAGTGTTCAATCACTGTTCAATCAGTGTTCAGTCAGTGTTCAATCAGTGTTCAATAACTGTTCAATCAGTGTTCAGTCAGTGTTCAATCAGTGTTCAATAACTGTTCAATCAGTGTTCAGTCAGTGTTCAATCAGTGTTCAATCAGTGTTCAGTCACTGTTCAGTCACTGTTCAGTCAGTGTTCAATCACTGTTCAATCAGTGTTCAGTCAGTGTTCAGTCACTGTTCAGTCAGTGTTCAATCACTGTTCAGTCAGTGTTCAATCACTGTTCAATCACTGTTCAATCACTGTTCAATCAGTGTTCAGTCAGTGTTCAATCGATAAGTATCTGAATGGTTAACGGTAAACACCTTATATACCGTGTGATTCTGATGTCAGCATTGCCCAAATGTGGGATTCTAGTTCTAGGAGTCCAATAGCAACACAGCTCACATTTGTCTGGGGGGGGGGGGGGTACTGTTATGGGTGACGTGACGATTATGTAATCTTGCATATCCGATGCTGCTAAGCCAAACAAACCAGGAATCCATTGAGGGGTGCAACTAATTGCAGGCTAGGGGAATGTATAGCATAATGTAGTATTTCACTGCGGTATGATGTCCTATACGGGACATCACTGGACAGACCTTCAGAAAGCAAGTGCACGTTCCCTCCAGATGTGTGTGTGTGGTATACCCTCCAGCTTCAGCTCCTGTTTGATCTGGAAGTAGCCTTTGGAGATGTGTTCGCCACCCTGGAACTTCATCTGGGCCAAGTCCAGCCCTGGAACTTCATCTGGGCCAAGTCCAGCCCTGGAACTTCATCTGGGCCAAGTCCAGCCCTGGAACTTCATCTGGGCCAAGTCCAGCCCTGGAACTTCACCTGGGCCAAGTCCAGCCCTGGAACTTCATCTGGGCCATGGCCAGGCTGTTGTCCAGCCCTGGAACGTCATCTGGGCCATACCACAGGAATGGGGAGAGTCCGTTACAGTACCGTTACCGGACAGTACAGAACAACAGAGACATGGAAATACAAAACAAAAAGAGAAAACAATTAAAAAAAATCACACTTGTGTGAAGTGAGGGGCACTCTTATCATCATACAGTACATCACATTCCGTCCTCAGCCAATCACATCATTTATGTGGTACACACAGACACACAAAGCTGGTCCATAGGAGGGGCTAGCGCCCCTCAAATAACCCAGCAGAAGGATCAAACACAAACGTTTCGGATAATGTTTCCTGTCTGAGCCGTGTACCCGATAAGCGCATTGTCTCTCCTATACACAGGTTTAATGATTGTCTTTAGTTCAATGTTTGTTTTGTAAACGCCATTGACAATGAAGGGAACATTTACGTCATAATGTGCATCATTACGTCATATTGTCTCTTTATTGTTAATGGCGTTTAATGTTTGGGTTTGCACCGTTTTACATCACCATTACATCACCTACTCAACATGAGTTAGACTTTAATATATTAGTGCCCCTCACTTCACACGGGTGTGATTTTTCAAAATATAATACACCTATGATGACTAATTTAAGTGAATTCAGTTAATTCCACTGCTTTGTGTCCGAGATCAGATGACGCACCGTTTAACTGGCGAAATTGGAAAGCAGACATACCGTCTGTAACCCCAACGCATCTTGAACTTTGCCTTAGGAGGCTTACTGTATATAGGTCGACATTCAGGATTTTGCTATATGTGTGTGTTTGTGTGAGGTCTGGGAGCAAGTTGTCCTGGTCTAGAAGGCACTGGTACTGTAAGGTACTGTACAGCATTGATTTACTGTATGCGAAGGATAAAAGCTCTTTTCTGGGAACAAAACACACGCCCCCCTCTTTCTCTCTCTCTTGCACACTCTCTCCCCCCGTCTCCGGGCACACACACACACACACACACACACACACACACACACACACACGCGCACGCGCGCTGTACATGCTGAATAGACTACTTCTATAAAGGCGTTTCGAGGAGTTTGCTGCCTACAAGAGGCACACAAAACAGAGCTGGAGTTTTGAACACAAAACTCCACCCCTGTTTAGAGAACATAATAAATCAGCATTCCTTTCTCCACCTCCTCCTTTTGCTCCCTCTGTTTCTTTCCCCCCATACTTTCTCTTTCCTCCACCCCCACACCTCCTTAATTCCCTCCTTATTTCTCTCTTAGCCTATACTCTCTCTCGCTCTCTCTATATCTGTGTCATTCTCGTACAGTACATGAGCAAATGTTAAATCAGTTTCACATGTTACAGTGTACGAATGGACCCGTGATGGTATCGGAAACACTTGGGATTTCATTACATTTATTTGTACATGCAAGCACCGCTGCAATGTGTGTCCTCATGCAGCTCCCTCTGTTTTCTCTCCTCCAACTCCTGCTGCTCCTTGCATTAAACTGTACCGTGCAGCTTCCTCCCTGCATCGCATGTATGTGTCTTCTACACTGTGTGTGTGTGTGTGTGTGTGTGTGTGTGTGTGTGTGTGTGTGTGTGTGTGTGTGTGTGTGTGTGTGTGTGTGTGTGTGCGTGTGCGCGCGCGTGCACATGCATGTCTGAGCGAGTGAGCGTGTAAATAGTCCATGCTGTGCTGTAAATAGCTTGTGTCGCTCACAGTGCGCTGTGGCCCTCCAGGATGAATTAAGGACTCTGAAAATGCACGTGTGGGTGTGATAGAGAGAGAGAGAAAGAGAGAGAGAGAGAGAGACCAAGAGATAAAGAGAGAGAGAGACCAAGATATAGAGAGATACCTGACTGGAATATTGACACACAAACTTCCTGCTGACTATAGTCCATACTGTCATCCTTTCTGTGTGCAACACACATGCACACAGAAACACACATAATGTAGCCTATAGTATACCGATGCTCCAGGCAATCTCTCCAGGAACCAGTCGCTCTCAGTAATGAGATTTACACGCACGCATGCACACGCACACACCAGCAGCAGCACACTACACGTGCATGTGAGTAGAAGGTAGAATGTATAGATCCATGATTCACGTGAATTTGACCTTGAGAGTTTTGCTCCTTGATTTTGCTACAATATTATGTCCATGTTCAAATGTTTATTTATTTTACAAAGTGGTACAAAATACAACTCCGTTACAATACAGCACAGCCAGTAATATTACAAAATTACAAAACAGTCAGTCCAAGAAACAAAATGAAAAATGAAAAAAAGGAAAGGAAAGGAAATCAAAGGAAAAAAGAACGGAATCCCAACAAAAGCAATGATCCCCTACAGGTTTCATAACAAATCATCACATTTAGTCCGTGCATTCATTTAAGGTTCCTTCCCTTCCTGAAGAAGATCCTAGTGATCCAAACGTTGAATCTTAATAAACCAGTGGAGCTGAGTATTACCAGTGTTGCGGACTTTATCATTTTCTCCTGTATTGCCTTTTGTCCAGCACCTGGCCTAGAATGGATTGTGCATGCATGCACTATCACCTTCCTCCCAAATCTAACTCATTGTTCTAAATCTAAATCTAAATCATTGTTAATTATGCCAGGGACCACTGTCCTGTCCCCTAAGAGACAGAGCCTTATGCCAGGGACCACTGTCCTGTCCCCTAAGAGACAGAGCCTCATGCCAGGGACCACTGTCCTGTCCCCTAAGAGACAGAGCCTCATGCCAGGGACCACTGTCCTGTCCCCTAAGAGACAAGAGCCTCATGCCAGGGACCACTGTCCTGTCCCCTAAGAGACAGAGCCTCATGCCAGGGACCACTGTCCTGTCCCCTAAGAGACAGAGCCTCATGCCAGGGACCACTGTCCTGTCCCCTAAGAGACAGAGCCTCATGCCAGGGACCACTGTCCTGTCCCCTAAGAGACAGAGCCTCATGCCAGGGACCACTGTCCTGTCCCCTAAGAGACAGAGCCTCATGCCAAGGACCACTGTCCTGTCCCCTAAGAGACAGAGCCTCATGCCAGGGACCACTGTCCTGTCCCCTAAGAGACAGAGCCTCATGCCAGGGACCACTGTCCTGTCCCCTAAGAGACAGAGCCTCATGCCAGGGACCACTGTCCTGTCCCCTAAGAGACAGAGCCTCATGCCAGGGACCACTGTCCTGTCCCCTAAGAGACAGAGCCTCATGCCAGGGACCACTGTCCTGTCCCCTAAGAGACAGAGCCTCATGCCAGGGACCACTGTCCTGTCCCCTAAGAGACAGAGCCTCATGCCAGGGACCACTGTCCTGTACCCTAAGAGACAGAGCCTCATGCCAGGGACCACTGTCCTGTCCCCTAAGAGACAGAGCCTCATGCCAGGGACCACTGTCCTGTCCCCTAAGAGACAGAGCCTATTATGACATGACCAGAATAGGCACGTTAAGGTGGTTAATACATTTGTAAGGGTGCTATGCAGACTGCGTTCTGACTGCGGCATTGTCTCTACACACGTACATTCATGGATTTCATTCTTAGTTACTAGTTACTACACAGTAATTCCAGTCGTCATTTAACTCTGAGAATGAACAAATGTAACCAAATGGACCTGTAAGGCGTTTACTTACTCTGAGTTACAAATGGTTAAAGATGGAGTGCTGTGATTTGTGTACTTTTTTCTGTTTTGTACGTGACTATGGAGTAGCTGGGTATTTTTGGTTTCTTCCTGAAAGCTGAAAGCCTTTGAGTCAAAATGCCCAATCGATAATACACCATTTCTGTGACATCATAACACACACCAGGTATACTTCATGAACTGGTGGGTGTGTCCACATAAAAACATAATTTTAACACTTTCTGCACAATCTTTTGAATAAAAAAACGTCCTAGTATAATAATAGTACCCGATGATCATATTTTAGGGGGAAAAGAAATCACGCCACTCCATCCTTAAATGAAAACTGCGTAGCTACTAGATATTGTGTGTGTGTGTGTGTGTGTGTGTGTGTGTGTGTGTGTGTGTGTGTGTGTGTGTGTGTGCGTGTGCGTGCGTGCGTGCGCGCGCGCGTGCGCGTGTGTGTGTGTGTGCGCGTGCGTGCATGCACACACTTTGAGCCCATGGTTGAAGGACAGGGATAACAGATTTATGGCCGTTGCCATGGGGAATTAATTAACATTCTTTCATACGAGTGACCTTTAAACATTTGAGCCTCTCTCTCCTTCATCAATCTCCCTCTCTGTCTGTCTGTCGCTCTGTCTGTCTGTCTGTCGCTCTGTCTGTCGGTCGATCGGTCTCTCTTTCATTTTTGTCATTGACCTTATCTCACACACATGTGAGCCCTCTGTTAGCTTCTCTTTGTCATCCACTGTCTCTCATTCATGCTCTCTCTCTCTCTCTCTCTCGCACGCATGCACGCATGCACGCATGCACGCACAATCCATTACCGTGTATTATTCCCCCCATTTACCACAGTCCCTCACTCTCTTTCTCCTCTCTATCTGTCTCTCTCTCTCTATCGGGCCTGTCTCTCTCTCTGTCTCTCTCTCTCTACCGGGCCTGTCTCTCTGTCTCTCTGTCTCTCTGTCTCTCTGTCTCTCTCTCTCTCTCTCTCTCTCTCTCTCTCTCTCTCTCTCTCTCTCTATCGGGCCTGTCCCTCTCCTCTCCTCTCCTCTCCTCTCCTCTCCTCTCCTCTCCTCTCCTCTCCTCTCCTCTCCTCTCCTCTCCTACACTATTTCTGTCTCTAGTCTGTACTCACTCTCTCTCCATCAATCCCTCTCCTCTCTCTCTCTCTCTCGTAAGCTCTGCTTGCATGATAGACACATGCAGATTGAAAAAAATATCTGCTCCCTCAATTGACAAGCACTGCAAGTAGGCTAGTATGAAAGCTTGGAGTGAAATCCTTTTTAAAGTGTGTGCGTGTGCGTGTGTGCGTGCGCGTGCGTGTGTGCGTGTCTGATATGAAATCCTTACTGTCAGTCTGTGAGGATTGCTTACCTTAGCAGAACAAAGCCATCTCTGATCAGAATAAGCTCCCTTGTCTCTCTTTCTCCTTACATCCCTCATTCAGTGCTCTCTCTCTCTCTGGTGGATCAGTCACTCTGAGTCAGAGACAGTGTTATGCTGACTCTACTCAATGGTATAATTGAACAAATGCTCATTAGCCCACAGTACAATGATTATAGAAACTTTGCACTGAATGATGTTTTATTTCATTATTTCCCTCAGCCGTTAATCTGACAGCTATAGGGTTTCTGTCTTGATCCCGTCTGCTCCTGACCTCTCTTCATGTCGTTGCCTTCTTATCTTCACAGCTCGTTATTCAACATGTCTGCACCCTCGTGCATCCCTAGGCTTCATCCCTATAGCTAAATGATGGAGAGTTGGTAAGCAAAATGGACCCTTATACTGCAGAGTAGACCTTTACAGGTCCATTTTACAGGTTTCATTTCACGCTCTCACGAGTTTCATTATTGTTAACAGAACTAAATAATGATGCATTGGTAATGATTCACCAGCCTAAAGTGTGTGTGCCTAGTTGGCTTGGTTCCGGAGAAAGTTAATTAAAATAAGGTATATGCAAGCAAATGTTTGGTGCGGGTGGACATGCGTCAGGTCGGGGGGGGGGGGGGGGGGGGGGATTCCGTTGTCCCTGGAGGCTGTCCGTGCGCCAGGGCGCAGCAGCAGTCTTGCTCAGTGCTAAGGAAGTAACTTTAGCTTTGTATAGATACCAGTGGATTGTTGTTCTTTTTTTAAATGTTTTTTTGTGGCTTTCGCCTTTTCTTTCTTTTCAAAATCTTTATTTTCACCCAGTATGGGTGTCAAGTCACATTCAAAAAATTTAAAATTAAAATCTGATTTTAGTATCAGTGACTGGGGTAAACAAACGTACTGTATGAATCACAGAGATCGTGGGCAGACATAATGAAAAGACTGTTATTGTGCAAAACATGGCCCTTCAAGACAAAAGAAAAACATTTTCTCCCCTTCGAGTCCCAATTTAGTAAAGCCAATTCCCAATTCCCCAGCCTCTCTACAAGTACTCCATCTCTGCTAACCCTCACAATCAGTCATTGAGAGGGTGTTTTTACATTCAGTATTGCCATTAAAGCGAAAAAATAAATAAGAAAAGGGCTTTTACAAAAAGGAGATGGATGCGTAGCATCAAGAATGTTAGCATGTACTGGTTAGCAAAACGATAGTCGCATGGACAGACATAGCACACTGCCGTCTCTTATCTCGTTCGGGTGGTGGAACTGAAGGCTCCTTGCAACGACGTCGACTCTGTGGGGGCTATGGGGCTACAGCCCCCATGAAGAATTAAATAGCCCCTTTTAGCCCCCATGAAGATTTTCGTGGACATTTTATATTAACATTACAGACCATTAGACCATTTGGGAAATAAATAAATCCGTGGCGGCGGCCTCGCGGCGACAGTCCCCCCCCCAACGCAATTCTGTAGCCTACCCAAAGTACCAGTGAAAACATCAACTTCTTTTTTTCCACCGCTGCGGGGGGGGGGGGGCTGCGGGGAGGCGGGGCTGCGGGTAGCCCCCATGAGGATCATCAGAACTCGACGGCACTGGCTCCTTGTCCTTCTGAAACTTCTTCAGGAAGTCTGCGGCCTCTTTCGGAGATTTGAGATGTTTTTTCTCGCCTTTAGTGATGATAAAGAGCCGAGATGGGTAGAGAAGCGATGGCCTGAGGCCCTGTAGGTACAAGGTGGACATTACGTCCCGATCATCTCCTTTATCCTGTAGTGGTGGACGCGAGCTATTACCGCTCGATGCTTGGATCCTGGTGCTGGTTTAGTGGTCAAGGCCCTGTGAACAATGTCAAGCTCGGGTGGTGTGGGAAGCAATTCTTTGCCCAGGACGTCGACCAGCAGCTGAGAGAAAAATGAATTGGGCTGATCTCCTTCAATTGATTCAGCCAGATCGATTAATCTTATGTTGTTTCGTCGGCTACGTGACTCAGTGTCAATCATTTTTGTCTTCATTTTAGCGTAGGATTCCTCCATAGCCGTACACCTAGCATCAAGCTCATCCACTCTATCGCTGTATGTATTTGTGCCGTCTTCTAGCGAAGTCAAACGCTGTCCATGGTAAGAAAGCGTGATGTGAATGTTGTTCAGCTTGGCTTCCAGGGATGAGATAGATGTCCTAAATTCAACGGTGAGGGTAGTTTTGAGTTCCTCGATCAGTTTGGCGATCGTGGCCATGGCCATGTCCACGGGAGCTGCCTGTGGTGTCGGTGCCGGCCGCGCCGAGTCGGTCTTCTTGTTTGCCCTTCTGGACATCATTAGGTCGACTTTTTCGGATGAAACGAAGCAAAGTAGCGTAGAGGATATAACCGATGCACTTTAGCGAAGTTGAATGCAACGGTGAGGTGTTTATTTGTATATTTAAAGTGCGTGTGTGTATCCAACGACAACAAAACATTCTAAGTCTTGGGTCTGAGAGGCTGAATCTCATCAAATTCTCCGTGGCTCAAAAATGCCAAATAAATAAAGTGAAAAATGTTGAAAACCACTGTCTTAACCTATTAAATCAGTGTAATTTTAGACTTTAGAATTTTAGATTTACAAGCTAATAACGCAGCATGAAGTGGTGCTACTTTTGGAAGAAAATAAAAAGTCTTTGAATATATCTATTTATTTTTTTAAGTGAACATTTGTAACTCAAATCGTTGCTTCTGGGGGTCCCTGGAACAAAATATTTTATGATGGGGGTCCATCTTCAAATGCATGTCATTTTGGGGGTCTTTGACATTTTGAGCACCGCTCAAACCAAAGTTTTTCAGAAAATTGTCAGGATTTAGAAGACATTTGGGGCTCTACCCAGTGGCTCAGGGCCAAGGGTAGAGTTGCTGCTTGTCAGTTCCATCCCAGAGTTTTTCCATCCCAATTTTGAAGTGAATTTTGAGCAAGATGCTGAACCCCTATATGCTCCCGATGTGCAGGTTGGTGCCTTCACTACCTTGCATGGTGTCCTCCTCCATCGGTGTATGAATGTGTGAATGGATGAATGTAATGCACAATCTGTGTACTATATATAAATGGTACATATAAATGCACCATTTATTTGTAGAAGGTTTTAATGGGCTAACCTCTTTCATCCATCCACCCCTCCTCCCTCAGTCTATCTCTGTGTCTCTCTCGCTCTCCTTCCAACTACTACTTTCAGTGCTGTTTCATTTCATCGCCTCACAGTAAAATCTGGTGTGTTAACTCGTAAAATATAAAGATGGAACCATGAAATGTACAGGGTAATTGTTTGACACTGTCAGAGAGTACAATTCTCCTGCCTTCATCTGTGTCCTCTTGATTTTATTTTATTTAGCACAGTATAAAAACAGTACAAAAGGGTAGATAAACGTGGAAAATAAAATAATAAAAGTGCTAGGAGGAGGCAAGCAGCCCAAAGGGCTTATACGAGGCCTCACTCTGTGTACAACAAAACATAAAAGAAATGATTTGAATGCAATACATACTGTATAATTTACGGTCATCATAACATGATTGCATAGTAAACTTGACAGACTGGCATTATTATTACTGGGACAGTATTGGGTTTCATCATATAAAATGGATGAATCCGTTCCTTGATCATTGGCTGTGGCGCGTTCAATGTCGTCGTAAAATGATCGCTACGCATCGGGTCTACCTACACCTCTCAGCCATTGTAAAATCCAGGGTAACCTGAGACCTCTTGACTCTTGAGGCTTATTGCATTAATGACGTAGTGAAATTAAAAATATGTTTTTCACAGAGCATAACCAATAACCATGGTCATCATATATGAATACCTAACAATATGAAAAGTCCATAAAAATCCAATTTTAATTACTTCCTTTGAAGGAAAACGTGCTCCGTGATGACGTAACTGGAGTATGAATATGCCTTAAGTCCTACATGTGATCTCCCCATAGGCTGGTGTTGTCCTCGGTATCCGACTACTTCGCTGCCATGTTCACCAGCGACGTACGAGAGGCCAAACAGGACGAGGTGAAGATGGAGGGAGTCGACCCGGATGCGTTGTCGTCATTGGTGCAGTACGCATACACAGGTACAGCCTTCTCTACAGCTCACTACATGCGTTGTTGTCGCTGGTGCAGTAATAATCCCTATGGACCGGGAGAGATATTAGACTTTTGAGGCACCCCGGGCATTACACATACAAAGGTACAGCCATTCTCCACAGCTCACTACATTCAGCGAATATAAATGGAAATGTAATGTCCTCACTGTCGGGTGGAAGCCTTCTATGTTTTTAGGATCTTGGAAAGACAACCTGTGTTTAGTAGTTATTATTTAGTCACAAGCTCTTGTTAGTATTTTTTCATTAGTTACATACTTTTTTTTAACCCACAGAAACACCTAATCACTTTTCACCTGGTGTCCTGATTTGGGGCATGTCATTACGGGTGAAAAAACATTTCTAGAATACCGATCTACAATGTCACTATGCATTGTGAGCTTTTAGATTGGCACTGGCAAGGATGAAATAGGCCATATTTTATGAGAAAAAGATTAAATATGGAGATATTAAGTTCCTGACTGACAACAATGATATGCTGTATCGGGAGACATTTAAAATCACAAGTAGATTATAACAGCTGTCAGCATGAATGATGCTGATAGTGAAGATGGCAGCTTCTCTTCTCTTCTCTTCTCTTCTCTTCTCTTCTCTTCTCTTCTCTTCTCTTCTCTTCTCTTCTCCATACGTATCCAATCCCATTCTATTTTTCTTAGATGGATAATAATGTCAATAGAATAAAAATGATTCAAATTCCAATGCAACCCAAGTATTGGGATGAACCACCACAACATGCTTGTAGAATAAGCAGAACACATTTTCTCTCTCTCTCTCTCTCTCTCTCTCTCCCTCTCCCCCGACTCCCCTCCCCCCTCCGTCCATCGTCTCCATCTTCCCGTGCAGGTCGCTTGGAGTTGAGGGAGGACACCATCGAGTCTCTGCTGTCGGCCTCCTGTCTGCTCCAGCTGTCTGCGGTGGTGCAGGCCTGCTGCTCCTTCCTGATGAAGCAGCTCCACCCGTCCAACTGCCTGGGCATCCGCTCCTACGCAGACGCCCAGGGCTGCAGTGACCTGCAGAGGGCTGCACACGACTACACCATGGTGGGTGGGGAGGCTGGTGGGCACCAGTGTTGATTTCGGCGACTAATACTATGACTACTTTTAGTTGACGAACCACTAACTCAATGGAAACTAAATGAAAACTAAGCTATATATATGATGGCTAAATGTAGCCTACTGACAATTTCATCAACAAATAAAAACTAGACAGTACAGTACAGTACAGTACAGTACAGTACAGTACAGTACAGTACAGTACAGTACAGTACAGTACAGTACAGCCTCACTCCTTTGTTTCAGCCGCCATGGTGTCAGAGTGGCTACAGCAGCCACTGACAGGCTGCGGTCACTGTTGGAGCCAAACGTTGATCATTATGAAATATGAAGTAGCGGCTGGAAATGATGAACACCCAATTTGGCAATTCTACCAAAAACATAAATAAAAAAAGACGTTTACAGTGGAGCAAAGTATTGTTGGAATCCTCATATTTTCAAAACTGTTACTTTTATATACTTGAGCTCATACTGTAATAGCAAAAATAGACACACACACACACACACACACACACACACACACACACACACACACACACACACACACTGGATGTTTTATTTTATACTCTGTTGCATGCTGTCACATGGCGAAAATAGCTCGATCTACAAGCTCACAATGTTTGTACATTGACTGTTTCCGTCGCGAAGCGATGTGCAAACCCAGAATAAATCAGGCGAAACCATCTGTTCTTCTCCAAGTCTTATTCATCAGCACCTCCGTTCAGTTCCTCCTCGCTCTATTTCCTCTATTTAAATTTGTCTTTTTCCTCCCTTCCTCCCTCTGCGAGGCATTAGTCTCAGACGGGCCTTTCAGTCAGTGCTTTCCGCCGTGATGTTTTCCATGGCCAACAAATTGGTTTCTCATTCTTGGACGCACCACATACCATCATCACCATCACCGCCGCGACTCTGGCTCCATGCATGCACGCAGCAGCGGGGTTGCTATGGCGACTGGGACATAACCACTTCATCATTTCTATTATTCTCTGCAATGTGTGTTGTTGTGTGCCTTTCCCCTTCTCCTTTACTTCTAGTTTCCGTCTGTCTGTCTGTCTGTCTGTCTGTCTGTCTGTCTGTCTGTCTGTCTGTCTGTCTGTCTGTCTGTCTGTCTCTGTCTCTGTCTCTGTCTCTGTCTCTGTCTCTGTCTCTCTGTCTCTCTCTCTCTCTCTCTCTCTTTAAGAGGATTACTATTGACTGTAATCTGGGGTAATTATATAGTTTAGGTGGCTTCATCTGGTACTGACTGACTGGCTAATTCACTTACAAACATACTGTACAAACACGCATGCACGCACACACACACATGCACGCACGCACGTACACGCACGCACGCACGCACGCACGCACGCACGCACGCACGCACGCACGCACGCACGCACGCACGCACGCACGCACGCACGCACGCACGCACGCACACACACACACACACACACACACACACACACACACACACACACACACACACGCACAACCCATGGTGTAAAAGCCATTCAGTGAGTGGACTGACTTGGTAGAGATGTGTGCCATGAGCGAGGCTTTCCATTTGCAGTTAAAACCCAGTAGCAGTCTGTGTTTTCAGAATCCCTTTTGTTTATGACTTACTTTCGGAGCATCCCTTTTGTTTATGACTTACTTTCGGCCTTCCAAAATGTTCTGCATGGGGGATTGTTGGTCCTAGATCATTAGAATGTTCTGCATGGGGGATTGTTGGTCCTAGATCATTAGAACTTTTGCATCCCTCCATCCATCCTTTTTCCTACCCACTTTAAACCTTTGCTTCCCTATTTTTACACACGCACGCACGAGAGAGAGAGGTTTAAAGTTGCCTTTACATCTCTCCTCCTACCTCTCCCTTCTTTCGCTCCTCTCTAATGTCTCCTCTCCCTCTCTCTCTCTCTCTCTCTCTCTCTCTCTCTCTCTCTCTCATTAGGAGCACTTCCTGGAGGTGGTGGGAGGCCAGGAGTTCCTGCTGCTGCCCGTGGCGGAGATGGAGAGACTCCTCACGTCGGACGACATCAACGTTCCCGACGAGGAGACGGTGGTGACGGCGCTGCTGAGCTGGGTCCTCCACGACGCCCCGGGCAGGAGCCCCCTGCTGGCCGCGCTGCTGGCGCACGTCCGCACGCCACTGCTGCAGGCACAGGTGATTGATTGATTGATTGATTGAAAACTGTATTAATACACCAAACGCTCGGGGGTATTTGTAACCATTAAATCAGGACGCCCAGTGATTTGTTTCTTCAGGACCTATTTCAAGGTGGCCCCGCGCCATTTTGGGAAGTAGCTGAAGTAGCAACATGTAGCCAAAACACTAAACCGAGGCGATCGACAACAACGGGAGGTATGATACATTCTAATGCGACTAGCGATGGTACCGCGATGGGCCGTCTAACACATAATCTTTGATTAGAATTGGACGGAATGATTTAGATCAAGAGTTATTCACGATCTCATTCGCTAAAAAGGGGGGGAACATTTTGGATGACGTCCCAACCGGAAATAACATTGAATTTTGCTCAACAGACGCTCCCAGCCTGTGGAGCGATGCAACAGACGCTCCCAGCCTGTGGAGCGATGCGATCGGTTTTGATATCAATACATCGTCCGTCCTTTTATTAATCTCCGTCCTAATTGATAGGACGGAGAACTCCGTTCTTGCCGCTCTGTGTTTGTAGAATAAGCACAGGAAAGCACAGTTCAATACAAGATCTGCTATGAGGAGTAACTCTTTCTCTGCCAATAAAGTTCAAGGTTAGGTCGGTCACGCCAAGCTTTTCAGCCACCATGTCTTATGCCCAAAAGCTGATCCGGTGAACCGGAAGTAATAATGGGTCATTTCCGGGGCGGGCGCTAGTAGTTATTGTTCTTTCGTCAGAAACGCTAATATAGTAACGAGGTTGCAGGGATTCCTAAAACATGGATGTTCTTTATGATCACCTCAACCTGAGCCTCAATTCCTTGAAAAACGCAGCTAAAGATCGTACTTTTAGTTAGAGTGGATGGAGCGAAAACATGCTATGACACCTGAATGTCCTCAATGAGAAATCAATGAGATCAATAAGAAAACTGAATTGTCACATTACAGCTGGTTTTGAGACCCCTGGAAGAGTGTGTGCGTGCGTGCGTGCGTGCACACTCTCTCTCTCTCACGCACACACACACTCACACACCCTTGTCCTTAATTGAGTGTGGTTTCACTTTTAACTGCAATTAAAATATCTATTCTCCTCAGCTGTCCTCCGTCTTTGCCCTTGCTCTCTCTCCACGGCCCGTGCTACACTATATGGCTGTCTGTCTCAAACCCTCTAAGATATATGGCTTAAATGACACGGTAAGAGGCCGTTAAATAGAATTGTAATGAAAGGTAGGTGGCAGAGAGAGCGACAGAGACAGAGAGAGACACAGAGAGAGAGAGAGACACACACACACACACACACACACACACACACACACACACACACACACACACACACACAGAGAGAGAGAGAGACACACACACACACACACACACACACACACACACACACACACAGAGAGACAGAGAGAGAGAGAGAGAGAGAGAGAGAGACACACACACACACACACACACACACACACACACACACACACACAGAGAGAGAGAGACAGAGAGAGAGAGACACACACACACACACACAGAGGGAAAGAGCAGATGACGGAAGCAGAGGTCGATAGTGATCATTTCCCAGCATGCACGCTGACAAACCAACGAGCCGTGTTGCTGTCAACAGCAATAAAACAACAACCAATCAATAATCAGCAGCCAGCCAAATTGCCAATGAATGAAACTTTAATGGAATTTGAACGTGGCCGTTGTAAACCCATCTCCCACACACAAGTACAAAAGTATCTGCATCAAAATGTACTTTTACTGAAAGTGTATCTTTAGAAAATTGCAGGCTCACAATGCGTCACATCGCGACGCATCGTGAGCTTGTTGATCTGCTGGCCGAAATGTATATAGGGCTGAACTGGTTAATGTAGCCTATATGTTTTTTGATCAAAATTAAAATCTCCAAAGTAACTAGTAACTAGTTGGCTCTGAGATATAGTGGACTAGAAGTAAAAGTATTGGAAATGTACAAGTAAAGTACAAATACCGGTACCTCAAAGTGTACTTGACACAAAGCAAACTGATTGCGAACGCAGTGAGCACTTACTATGAGACCTAGCAGATCATGTCTGTCTGTGTGTGTGTCTGTGTGTCTGTCTGTCCCGCTATCCAAATATGGAGTGTGTTGCATCAGCAATCACTCATCTCCATATATGGGCACAAAAGGGGCCAGGTCCACTCAGCTCCATATATGGGCACAAAAGGGGCCAGGTCCACATATACAGTAACAGCGGGACAGACACACAGACAGACATGATCTGCAGGGTCTCAGCTGCGTTCGCTTCCCGCGTTTGCGCGTCTTACTGGTTAGGCTACCCTGTACACTACGATGATAGCATTGGACGACCAACCTTTTCCTAGGCTGACAGTAAATGTTCTCTTATAGCGAGAATCACACAGCTCAACTTGTCCACTCCAATTAAAAAAAATAGATTTTACCATCTTCCATTCTGGAGATATGTACCTTTATGTAACACCTGCTTTTGTAGTAACGTACTCTTCTTGAACAGAAAGCCTAATTAGGAGCGGTTTTAGCCGAGTACGCCTTCCGTTTTTTCCTCCGAGGTGGGAAGACTGTTGTGACGTGGTTAGTGTTGCTGCCCGCCTGCCCACCTCTCGTAACACAACAGCGCATTTGCATTGTTCCATCTGACCATCTGACTGATCATCATGATAAAGAAATAACCGCTTTTTTGGGGGATCACGTGACCGGGGCTTTGTAGCATAGATCAGAGTTGCTTTATATATTGTCCGGGCGGGTAGAAAGGTGAATGAAAGTAATCAATAAATCAATGGTAAACATACCGCACCGGACCGTTGGGATTTAAACCACGTAGAAATCCCTTTCTCGCACTGGCTATGTTAAAGACGGAGTGCCGTGGTTTTTTTCCACCCTAAAACATGATCATTCGGTATTATTATTATTATTATTATTATATACGAAGGAATAATGTTTTTTTTTAAGTATACAGTATTTGTTAAAATGACAATTTTATGTGGACACGCCCACCAGTTCATTAAGTATGCCTGGTTTGCCTGGTGGGTGGTGATGGGTGGTGATCCACCTGAACTGAAGCCGCACCCACAGCTGTTGTTTTATGATAAAGGGGGAGGGGTTAGGGGAGGTGGATGATAATGTGATGTCACATCACTGTTTTTTTCGTTGGCACGTTTGACCGTCAAGGGTTCAACCTCCATGAAGGAACCATAAATACAAAGGGAAGAC
The DNA here is from genome assembly GCF_963924005.1 of Protomyctophum bolini. Classification (NCBI taxonomy): domain Eukaryota; kingdom Metazoa; phylum Chordata; class Actinopteri; order Myctophiformes; family Myctophidae; genus Protomyctophum; species Protomyctophum bolini. The sequence goes on from NC_137864.1 coordinate 14,427,666, forward strand.
ATCATTGCACATAACAACCACACCAAGGGGTTTAATGAAGTACTGTCACCTCATAAACACGTGAAAAACTGGGAAAAATACAAAAATCACCGCACTCCATCCAAGTACTAAATGTACTTAGTTACTTTCCACCACTGCCCCTTGTCTTAACCTTAAAGGGACAAATATATGTTAATGCCGTGTAGAAGATTTTATTATAGTCGAAATCAACACTGGTCTGTCCTCACTCAGACATGCCGTCCCCCTGTCTGTCCACACTGTCTTGCATGTGCAAAATCTGTTTGAATATGTGCTCTGTGTCAGGACTCAGACGTGTGTTGCGCACACACACACACACACACACACACACTCACAAACACAGACAGACACACAGCCTCCCCCACAACCCGCTGGTCCCCACTTGGTCACAGCCCGTGTCATCTGTGAGGAGACTCTCTCCACAGGCCATGAATCAAACAGATTTACAGGGTGGGTTATGGAGGGATGGCTGTGGGTGGGGGGCCATAAAAAGTCAAGATGGAGTGGGCAGGTGTGAGCCACATATCTCAGAGCTGCGGTGAGAAATGGAGGGGTGTGTGTCTGTGAGTGTGAAGTAGGCCAAGATAAAGAGGTTGTGAGTGTGTGTGTGTGTGTGTGTGTGTGTGTGTGTGTGTGTGTGTGTGTGTGTGTGGCTGTGCGTGTGTGCATGCGTATGTGTGTGTTGTGGTAGGACAGAAAAGGAGGTTAGCAGGGCTGAACCCACCTGGTGTGCGATGGGTGGGTGGTTGGGGTGGAGGGGGGGGGGGGGGGGGGGGGTGTGATGGTGAGGTTGGGAAGATTCCTCCTTATCATCCTTTCCACATTCCCTTCCCTCACAGTGTGACGGATAAGTACCACAGGAGAGGACGCGCATGCACGCACGCACACACGCGCGCCGCATACACACACGCGCACACACACACACACACACACACACACATACACACACACACACACACACACACACACACACACACACACACACACACTGCTGTTTAAGTCTCCCATGCTGTCTGCATTCTCACACCACAGTGAATCGCGGGGTCCCCAGGCAATGTGGAGGCTAGTGTAGGCTCACCCTGGTGTCTGTAAGCTGCTTATCCATTTGCCATGCAAGACTTTCTCATCTGCCTGTGAACAGCATTTTCAATATTCCACACATACACATACACCACATAGCCCAAACCGCAACAGAACCATCTAACTGGCATCCCCTATTCTGGGCATGTTATAAGTAGACATTCATTCATTCATTCATTCATTCATTCATTCATTCATTCATTCATTCATTCATTCATTCATTCATTCATTCATTCATTCATTCATTCATTCAAGATTTATTTAATCCCAAAATTCACTGAGTAATTTAAGTCATTTGCATATAAAACAACATCACAATACATCAGAGGATTAGGGTAAAAACGGCATGCATGTTACAACAGTTACACATTGCGGTCATCTGTTTGTTCACCAAGGTTCTAAATAGACTTGAGGGTACCAAAGTGGTTCATCTCAATGTAGTCTCCAGGCCATTCCATGTGTTACGGCCACATAAGCTAAAAGCAGATCTACCAAGTCCAGAGTTGACTTTTGGCACCTTTAATTTGGCGAAATGACTCGACGGGGTGTGGTAGGGTTCAGAGTCCCATTCCAGGAATGATGAGACGTATCTATAGGTAGGACAATCTCCAAGCATGGCTTTATACAAGAACAGATGCCAGTGCAGTTCTCGTCTGTCTGCCAGTTGGAGGACCATCCAACCTTGTTGTATAAGATTCAATGATGAGTACCATACCATAGCTATCACCCGTGATGAATCTAATTGATGAGTGGTGAACAGAGTCTAGGCTAGGATTTAAGAGTGGATGCTGCTGTATGTCTGTACATTATGTCCCCATAATCCTAGACAGACAGGAACACTGCCTCAACTACTCTCTTCCTGTTAATGACAGGAAAGCTGGCTTTATTTCTATGTAAGAAGACATTACTACTTGATGTACAACAAAGTATTATTGTCGATGTCAGGCTGAAATCTCCTATTTTTCCGTAAATTAATGCCCTAAAAAATCTACAAGCTCACAACAATGTGTCGCGCCACGGTGTGCTGTGAGCTTTTAGAAACAGGAAATAGGCTCCTGCCCTATGGGCTTCAGGGCTCGGCAAGGCTACTTACTGCCTGTCACGCTCAACGCTGCCATGTTTTCTTCTTGGCGTCACCGGCTCCTGCCCGTCGTTTCTGACTGGGCGATTGACAGGAGTCGTCTCGTCTCCACATGTCCCCACAATGGTGACATACATCATTTCAGCACCTGCATATTATACGTGCTCTCAAAACGTCTAATAAATCTTTGTCAAGATCCAATCTCCCCTCTCACTGTCCACTCCTCTCCATTTACCTTACGCTCTCACGCATTGCGTACAGTATGCCCATACACACATACTCCTCGAAATGTACATACACCCCTATACATACAGTACGCATCTAAATGTAAATGTAAATCATCATGGGTTTATTGCCTTCAATGTGTGGGTATACTTCAAGAAGCAATATATAGATGTATTGAAGCTTATAGTGTGTGGGTGTGTGTACATTTGTGGGTGTAGACATAAAGCTTAGATGTTATAGAAAAGAAAGCTGATGAGATGTAGAAGAATTGGTAAGTGTGTGTGTGTGTGTGTGTGTGTGTGTGTGTGTGTGTGTGTGTGTGTGTGTGTGTGTGTGTGTGTGTGTGTGTGTGTGTGTGTGTGTGTGTGTGTGAGAGATATACATGGGCACTGTTAATGGCTCTCAGTCTAATGTCTTCCATCAGTGAGGGAATCGCTTTCCTTTAAACCCTCAGCCCTCTACACTTACTCATAATGCTGTGTGTGTGTGTGTGTGTGTGTGTGTGTGTGTGTGTGTGTGTGTGTGTGTGTGTGTGTGTGTGTGAACTACGTGTGTAGTTTCTGGCAGACCTGGAGTCCAACCCACTGCTCCGGGACAGTGTTGAGTGCCAGCGACTGCTCATGGAGGGAATGAAGTACCACCTGCTGCCTCAGCGCAGACCCCTGCTCCAAAGCCCCCGCACGAGACCCCGCAAGGCCACCGTAGGGGCCCTGTTCGCTGTAGGGGGCATAGACGCTACTAAAGGTAAAGCACTGAAGCACAGCGGCATACAGAGAGAGATTTGAGGGAATTAAGCGTGCACATTTTGTGGACATAGCTGTGAGACACCTGTGGTGACATCATTCTACAGGCCACAGGCTTCTGTTACACTGCCATGCTTTGCTCCGCTCTGCTGCCATCTGGTGCTGTGTGTGTGTGTTAAGGTTGGGTGACATGACAATATTGGATGAGTCCAAATATTATAGTGGATTTTATTTATTTTTTGTAATATCAATGAAAGTAACTAAAGTTTTTAAATAAATGCAGTGGCATAAAAGTACAATATTTGCCTAAGTAAAACTACTAGACATTGTAAATACTCCAGGTAAAGTACAAATACCTCAAAATTAACTTAACACACTTGGCACCATTGTCGTAGATGTACGGCAATTAATAAATAGTATCACGCTCCCAGGCCATTGCCGTAGTTGTATGGCAATTGGTCTTTTATAGTGCTGTCAACAGCAATGGAGCGCGCCATCTTGAATTTCGTACGCACCTGGGCCCACAATCTGTTTCTTTCTCTCCAATTCCTTGTCCCAGACGGCATTTCTGTTCACAACAAGGTTTATTCCGCGGCCCATAGCCAACGCTCTTGTCCCATACATACATACAGGTGCCACCAGCATCGAGCAGTACTGCCTGCGTCGGGACGTGTGGAAGCAGGTGGCCACCATGTCGGGCCGGAGGCTCCAGTTCGGCGTGGCCGTCCTGGACGGGCACCTCTACGTGGTGGGCGGGCGGGACGGCCTGAAGACCCTCAACACGGTGGAATGCTACAACCCTCACAGCAAGGCCTGGAGCGTCATGCCCCCCATGTCCACGCACAGGCACGGACTGGGTGAGTGAGACCCTGTTTGGTTGGTTGTTCTGTCATGCCCCCCATGTCCATGTCCACACACAGGCACGGACTGGGTGAGACCCGTTTTTCTTTTTTTATTAACTTTGTATTCAATTTTTACCAAACATTCATATATACATGACAAAGAAAAGACCAGGACAATACCAGGCCTTGACATTAAGGCTTGTCCTGTTGTCCTGTTGTTCAGGACAAGTGCCTTCAAATTGGCTTGTCCGTTGGACAAGTGACTATATTGATTTAACTTTTTCTGTGACGCTCCCAACAATATTGTCTGACATTATTGTCTGGCTTTTGTAATAATCACCTTTCCAATATTGTTGTACGCCATTCCGTTTCAGGAAAACTGTAAGGAAAAAACTACCCTTTTCACAAGGAAGGTCAAGCACACATCTGGAGCTACAGATGTTCTGCTAGATAAACCCTTGACTACCGAGGTGTCATCACACTGCTGTGTCCAACAATGGCATCTTAGACATGCTTAATGACCTGTGTGTGTGTGTGTGTGTGTGTGTGTGTGTGTGTGTGTGTGTGTGTGTGTGTGCGACTGTGCGTGCACGCGCATGCATGTGCGTGCCTGTCTGTCTGCCTGCCTGCCTGCCATAAAGACAATCCTTGTCTCCAGCTATCTCTTTGCGTACGTGCGTGCGTACATGCGTGCGTGAGTGCGTGAGTGTGTGTGTGCGTGCGTGTGTGAGTGCGTGCGTGCGTACATGCGTGCGTGCGTGAGTGCGTGAGTGCGTGCGTGACTCCAGCAGATAAGGTTGTGTTATTTGACGTGTGTACGTGCTGCTGTGCTGTAGGTGTTTCAGTGCTGGAGGGACCCATGTACGCGGTGGGAGGCCATGATGGATGGAGCTACCTCAGCACAGTGGAGAGGTAGGGCCCACACTTACACATTTATCTTCATGGTTATGCTCTGCTCGTACAACTCAAATCCCGTTGCAAAACCGTGATTATTGCTTTTATCGGACTGCAGAGGAGGCCTTGACCTGATATCCTTTGTTGGAATAAATCAGTCGGCTTCTGCTGTAAACACAGTAAAATCGTTGTTCATGTCAAATCAAATCACGTTTATTTATAAAGCACATTTAAAAACTATTTTCATTGTACCAAAGTGCTGTACAGAACATTTCATCAACACGACAAATACAGACAGTAAGAGTTAGAGCACATAAGCATACTCAGTCATGTAAATAGGTTTTCACTGTAATGGGTTTCAGGACCAGCTTTTAACGTAACTTATAATAGTATGGTTATATTCATGTAGAAAATGTACCCTATATCTGAAAGAAATAATAACAATTCCAAATCTAAAAGGCATTAAAACACCTGTCACTCAAGTGTAACAGTGACAGGTGTGTTAACCCCTAGCTGCCTGGCCTGTGCTCCTACTGTAGATGGGACCCCCAGGCTCGCCAGTGGAGCTTCATCGCTAGTATGTCCACACCCAGGAGCACTGTGGGGGTCGCTGTACTCAATGGGAAGTAAGTGTGCAAGGAAACTCTCTCTCTCTGTCTCTATACGTACCTCTCTCTGTCTGTCTGTCTGTCTGTCTGTCTGTCTGTCTGTCTGTCTGTCTGTCTGTCTGTCTGTCTGTCTGTCTGTCTGTCTGTCTGTCTGTCTGTCTGTCTGTCTGTCTGTCTGTCTGTCTGTCCGTCCGTCCGTCCGTCCGTCCGTCTG
>NC_137864.1:15038370-15205870 GCF_963924005.1 Protomyctophum bolini
AATAGAAGATGTTGAAGGATTGTGAAAAGTATGTATACAATGTTACTCAGTCATTTTAATAGTCTTGGTAGTGTTTTTGTGCAGCCACTAATATGGTCACAAATTATATGTCATTTAAAATGAATGATATAATGTTATCTTATGAAGCAATAGTGTCAGTAATTATACAATTTCTATTGTCTTTGAGATCTAACACTAACCTGACGCTGCCAGATGAGGGCGGTATTGCGGAAACATATTCCCCAACACAACACTCATCTGGGATCTCTGACGGAGTTGAGCCCTGAGTCAGATCTGCTTCGTACCGAACCAATCAGCGTGAGCTAAAGGCGGGATGCGGATGTGACGGTATATAGACACGTCGATATGATTGGTTGTGTTTGCACGCCCACACGGTGATAGACAGACGCTCCCATCCAATCATCTACCATGTATCTTGAAAAAAAGGAACAGCCCCGTCATCGAATTTGCTTCCGCGATCCCAGATCCAAATAAGCTGTGAAACAAATTTGTGTAGCAAGCTTTTTGGATCTGGCAGCGTCAGGTTAATCTAACACTGCATAGTGCATACATTATTTGCTTTGCAATTTCAAGAATAAAAGTTATCTCAATACTTTGCAAATACACATTCTATCTGTAAGGGTTGAGAATGTTCCGCGGTCACAAGAGCGGAAGTGCTGACCAGGTGTAACTCCTAGCTTCGAGAGGAGTATAGTCTTGACTAAAGGCTTGCCGAGTAGATGAGATTTTGGGTTTAAAGATGGGCAAGTTAAAAGATAAGTTTAGTTTTAAGGTTTAGGTTTATATTCTTATAAGGACTTAACTGTAGTTCATAATCGGACAAAGAATGATTCTGGCACGATGCCTTATAAAAGGAGGAGGTGACGTAATGACTAGGTAGTCGTGACGTCAACCCTGACACTATCATTCCAGCGTGAGCAGAATGTACAATGGCAGTAAATGAAGCGTAGCATGGCGGCAGTCTTTCACGCCTCAGCTGTAATCGGCTTAGTGACAGTCAGCTGATTGTATCAATCATATCAGGCTAGCTTCCTATTCCTCATTCACAGCTGTGCTGATCATTACGTCACACTTCCATGCTCCAATCAGAGCTCACGCTCTTAACCCATTTAGGCCTAAGGCCGATTCTAAAAACGCCTCTAAATCCTGACCTAAGATTTCTGAAAAACTTCAAATATTTATATAGCAGCATCAAAAAATTTACATTTTTGAATACTGTACATACTGTACAGAACCCAAATATGGGTGCCCGGCCTGAGGGGGTAAGATACCAATAGGGGTTCCCGCCCAGAATGGGTCAGAGCGGTTCCTTTAACCCGGCCAGACGTCGGAAATGTATTTTTTCTGAAAAACCTCATGTTTCTATATCAGTGGTTCTCAATATTTCATGTCAAGGACCCCAGAAATTATATGTAATATGCCTCCGACCCACCCATCTGAAAATATATAGTTCCAGGAACCCACCAGAAGCAAAGATTTGAGTTAAAACGGAAACTCTGAAAGAATATATATTCAAAGATTTGAAGCATATTTTCACGATTTTTCAAAAATATCAGACCAGTTAATACGTGGCACTCGGTGCCGCGCTATGAGCTTGTAGATCTGCTATTTTTCAATAGCTGAAGTACAGTATAACACAATGCTTAAAACACTAAAAGGGGTTCCCGCCCAAAATGGGTTAAATACGGCTTTGCATTCACAAGATCTCTGCTTGTCTTGCTGCCTGCTTCGCATCCGCTGCTGCTCCTCCACCTTTTCAGGCATAGGCTAAAGTACTTGTGAATAATGTCACAAGTAATATCACCGCTGATTCAAGCTAAATATCAATGTATTGCTTATGCACTACTATGGCATTCCTATGGGGGTTTTGATTAGCATGCAACTTATACAAAATTCAAGGAACATCTCTCAGAGCCTTTGACGCCAAGTTTAACTGTATTCCATTTGTTGCAATGAATGGTTAATCTACGTCAACGTGAGTGCATGTTTCTGACTGAACTGGAATTATTGTCCCATGGCAAACTTTGGGTTTCGTTATGTTTGACTTACAGTACAGACAGTCTGCCTTATCCTGACAAACAGTTACACAACCCGTATATGTGACTTTTGTTTCACCCCTTGAACCTCTGTAATGAGGTTACAATATTATGACAACAACTTGCTCCTGGACATACTGTAACACACACACGCGCACACACACACGCACACACGCACGCACACACATCCCTCGTATCAACAACGGCCTGAATGTCCTGTGAGCTAATCCACAGAGAAACAGGATCCGGCGTGAAAAAGCAGCTTGGCTGAAACCCTTAGCAGCAACTCTAATGAACCCTGCGGAGACCAATGACATTTCAGAAAACAAAGCCATCATCACCCCTCTTAAAATAAACCAGATATTTCACCCAAACACTGAGCCAACAGTAAACCAGTGGCAGGTGCTTAAAATAAAAATACAGTACAGATGATGCGAAGTTCAGAGAGAGTGAGACTGGCAGGGGATTAACATGCTATCGGACACTGGAAAGAGTATTGTCGCTGTCGTAAAACGTTTATGTCCAAAAAGAACCTGTTATCATTAGTCACACAGTATCTTGTTGAAACTTCTATAATGGCCCATCAGCCGGGGCGCCTGATGGAGGGGAAAGGAACTGGTTGGAATAACGTGTTCCTTCCACGCGCTACGTCCAACCACCCCTGTCAGGTGTAACAAGGAGCAACTTGGGCACTCATGCATGAAGGAAGCATGAGTTCAAGTCCGTTGCTCTCCCCAGGTTGGCAGAGAATGTGTAGAGCTCAGAATCACATTAGATAATTGACACAGGGGTGAGGGGTGAAAAGAATATATATATATTGATAAGCCCCACTAACCACATTGAACCTGGCATGGCATGCCGATCTTGTCATTATAGATGCTCAAGATGAATTTTCCAGAATACGCAAAATAGCAGAACTGCATGCTCACAGAGCTTGACGATCTGCTATTTCCGCAAATTTTGTAGTATAAAATAGGGCATTCAGAAAAAATGAATAAATATGAATACACAGATACATACAGGGTTTCTGCCCGACAGCGACAACATGCCAGGTGTTATTAATATAGAATGTATAATGATGATGTTGCCTGTTTTCTAGTTTCATGGTGGGTGAAGGCAGGCCCTTTGGTGTTTATGTGTTTATGCTTGGAGGACGGACGGTTGGAGGGAGAACAAATAGGGACGCATCCATTTCTGTGTCCATTTCCAATGCAGCGGTGCAAAATGTGTGTATACTTGTACTGTAGGTTAGAAATGATATCACACGTTTATGTGTACCCAAAGATACAGTGCTGTGCAAGTTATAGTAAGGAAGGCTATAGGATCTTGTTGTGAGCGAATGTATTACATACTAGCCAGTGTAGCCACATTATTTTTTGTAGTTCAACACCCCCCACCCTCCTGTATAGTCTCCCAGCAAGTTAACAGAGAGTTTTGGGCTTGGTGCCCAGAACCAGCATGCAAGACCAGATTCCTCCCTCTACCTCCCTTACCCCTCTCTGAGCTCTGAGCCACCATAAAGAAATCTATTTTGAGAGCTATAACCGCTCTGTCACCTTCTCTATCATCACTCACTCTGTCTGTCTGTCTGTCTGTCTGTCTGTCTTTCCCTCACGGGGATGCCCTCCTGACTCTGTCCCTGGAAGAAGAGCTTTGGCCATGTCTACTCCAGTAGCTCCCTAGTACAACATTCTCACCAAACATACACAACAATAACAACTAACTAGGATAATACTGTAGCCTGGATATGACGCACGCGCTTGCAGATGGTTCATTAAGGCTCATACATGGTTAGGTGACCACCGAACTACAACATGACGTCACGAGCCGCGGTGAAGAGCAAACCACCACCACCACTCCAGCCCTTCTCTCTGTTTTTACTCACCACCGCTCAACTTTATTTCAGCTCCGGTGGTCAGCTCACCACCGGAGCGGTGGTCACCTCACCACCGAAAATCCAGACTATGAATAGGCCTTTAGACAGAAACAACAGCAGCGTATAGGTGGCTCCAGTTTACACTGCAAACATAACATATACCTTTTTGAGGGCATAACCAATTACGAGGTTCAGTGTTAAAACATCACGGACAATGGCCACTCTCAGCTTGGTTATTGTACAGTAGTTAACTGTCTGAAACCGAAAATGAGAAACTAAGCTTGTGTAAAAATCTAAACTAATAGTATTTTCATTTACCGTATATAGTTATATAATTAACTATAGGCTAAAGGAAGATGTATTGTAAACAACAATCAAGACACTGATTTAATTAAGACATTCTATCTAGTCATAAATGGCCATTTCAGACTCCTAGAGCATCTGTGCATTATTTTGCCATAGGAAAACACATGGAGGCCATCTCTATTGAAAGTAGAAGAATGTGATTACAAAGTGTCAGAGCTGGGGGAGAAAGTCTATGCCTGAGAAATGTATCTTTTCAGTGTTTTTTTGTGTGGGGAGGCTGGTCACGGTTGCTTGGCAATATCCTTGGCTCTCTACATTGTATTGGGGCCCTCGCTCCCCTTCTGTACACACGTTCTCCTATTTCTCGCGCTGACACTTCACTGACAGCATGTGCATCCCCATAAGCACCCGTCTCCGACCTACATGCATTGCTGAGGGAGCTCGCACCCAAACGGCAACTATCAGTTACCTCTTATCCCTGAAAGCTCTTTTGCTAGATAATTATACTCTCACAAGTCCAAGTGCTTTAGAGTGTCTGTATGGGGTGGATGGGTGTTACACAGCAACAGCAAAGATCGGTTTCAGTTCTAAATGTAAGGTATAATCGACGAACACACTGTACACAAACTTGTCCTCTTGCCTGTGATAGGTTAGTAAATGAAACGGTCCCTCATATGAATACAGAGTAGTACAGTACATGACGTACCCTGCTTTTAAAATGATCCTACTTACTGTATGTCACTTAGCTATCTATTAGAAACGAACTGCCCTTGTTTAAAAAAAAAAAATTAAGTGACAAAAAGAAAGAAACGAACTGCCTTAACTGCGACCAATGGTCGCAGTTAACTATGGAATTGTGCGTTTTTCGTCACTCAAAATCCCCATACATTGGGCGGTTTTCATCACAAAAAATCCCCATACATGGGGAAAGCCCCCATATATTGTGCCCAGGTCTCGTGTGTTCTCTCCTCTGCGTCATCAGTGCCCATACCCAAGGCGGGGTTGTCGAAAGGGCCTTTCTTTGTGGAATTTGCATGTTCTCCCCGAGTCCCCTAAGGTAGGTACCCTCACAAAGACATGCAGTAATCCTGGTCTCTAAACTACCTCCCCCTGGCCAGCCAGGGAAACTCTCCCTTGTCAGGTGAAAACCCAGACACAGACATTTTTTTTTTCCAGGGAGAAAAAGAAAGTCTGGGGCCGAGTCCACTTCAATTCGAATACTATACTTCAAATACTAGACCGATGCCCGTCTGTAGATAGAGCACAGAGTCGGTAACGATGGAAGTTGGGCGCGATTCATATTCTATTTTAGAGCCGAATAAAAGTCGGTCCGGCTCTGTAGAGCCTACAATGTGACGTCATTTAAGGTTCGACGGGGCGGGTACCATCCTAAAGTCGATTCTTCGGTGCTACTGAAAATTTCTGACGAGCCGAAATCATTTCGGCACTACAGCGGTAAAATAGGAGTATGAATCGGCCCTAACCCAGCATATACCGGTATATATATTTATGTGTGTTCCAATGTAGACTTTGTCTTGTAATTGTGCAAAACCTGCAGTAACTATAAAGCATACTGTGGAAAGCTAACAAAAATAAATAAGTAAGAGAACTTTGTAGACAGCCTCAGGGAGGGAACAATAATCTGGCTAAAGGTTTGGTGTAAAACTAGGGCAGCACTATGTGTATCTGCAATCTGGGACACAATGTGTGTTTGAGCAACAGTCCTATCTGGGCTATATTGTGTGCTCCTTTCCAGAAAATCGAGAACAGATGTTGTAATATTGGCCACAAAGATATGTATAGGACACTCCTAGGGCCATGGGATGGAGCAGCCTGGGCCATGGGATGGAGCAGCCTGAGCTTTGGCCTTTACTTGTCTGTGTGACCTCATGAGATCAGATTCTAAAAATGTCTGTTTGAAAATGAACGTTTTCTGAAAAAGCTATGTTTCTGTGTCAGTCATTCTTTGATTTTTCAAAAATAGCAGACCTACATGCTCGTAGAGCGCCACTTGGTGGCGCGCTATGAGCTTGTAGCTCTGCTATTTTTCAAAAGCTAAAGCATAACATAATGCTAACACCAAAAGGGGTTCCCGCCCAAAATGGGTTATTATTACATGACATAACAAATGGAATATGCTCCCCTGAGCTACAAGGAATATATGTATTTTATGAATATAGACCTTTATTGGTCCTGAGGGAAATTCAATTGTCATAGCATTATTACTAGGTATATCATTAGTATCATCCATAATGAATGACATCCTGTCAGACTCCTCATCGGGTCTGAGTTAACGGTTACCATCTCTGCTCATAACAGTGATGGTAAGACAATGGAAAATCACAAAGTTGTTTCAGGTTGCTAATGGTAAGAATGAAAATCAGGTTGCGCTTCCTCTGGATGCTGCCCTTGGTTTAGGCAGTGGGTGCTATTAATACAACTTAAATAAAAAATATTTTTTACATTTTATTGAGAACGCTTACGCGTTTCGGCACTCAGCCTTCGATTTATCACACACTACCGGTATCCTGGCTTAATATATCCAGGATCAGCGATTAATCGTGCCAGATTAATTTAGCCAGTTAAACTGGATATGTTGAGGCTTGATTTGTTTTCATGAAAGCAATGCCACATTAGTTACCATGTTAACTAATGCTGTGGACTTAGCCTGCTCCGGACCAGGCTAACAGCCAGGTTTAACCTAATCCTGATGTCTTTAGTGTTCATTAAGCAGTCAATCTGATTTCTTTCCACACTTATTCAATTATTATGTGTTTATGTTGCCTTATTTTTATTAGTCTGCATTAAAATATCATATAGGTAGGTACACATTGCCTTTAACATTGACTACTTAAGATATACAAACAAAATCAAAGAACAAAAATATATAGGCTGCACAAGTTCGTCATCATGACAGCTTGTGAGTTTATAGATCAGCTACTTTTGGTGAATCCCCAGAATAGGGGTGAAAGTATATTTTTGGGGTAGTTAATCATTCAGTCTATTCACTATTGAAAGTATTCTTTATTTTATTACAGCAGCAGTATACATTTTAGAAGCTTTAATGTCCCTGCACACAGAGCGCGTTTTTCAGATTTTTTGCTGCGTTTCTCCATCGGTTTTCTGAAAAACGTGGAAATCTGTGGAATAGATTAGTAAAGATACTGAGATATACAGAAGGTAGTGCAACTATTAAGGATGCCAAAAAACCCCACAAAGAAAAAGGATCAGTCAAATTTGCACTCCACCACATGGTCTAGTGAGGAAAAACGTGCACGAGCATTCAGCCAGGCTTTATGATCCTGGCTCGACAAATCCACCCATTCTCAACCTTGCTTGGCTTTAATGGAGCGGAATAAACCAGGCTCTACAGACCAGGATTTAACAAGCCTAGTTTTGGCTTAAATCCTGGATTAGTTAATCCAGGTTTTGTGAAATAGGCCCCTAGGTTACAGACAAACAAAAACAACAAAATAAGAGAAGCTTGTTTACAGTACACTAGCCAGGACAATCAAACAGCAGGAGATTGACAATAAATTGTGGTCTGGCAATGGCCGCTCTGTGACACGCTACTGTACCCGACGGGAGTACTGTCACAGCGGTGGCAGGCTTGAAACCCAGAAGCAGTGCAGAGAGACACGATAGCCGGACTCCTTGTAAACATTAACACTTGGTTATGAGTGTCCATAAAAGAGACACGTCAACACTTGAGTAATGAGTGCCCATTAAATCTTATGCACAGGGGACAGCAGTGATATGAGAGCGGTGGTCCGGACAGCAACTGCGCAGCCAGTCTGAAAACTCATCTCTTCAGAATCTACCTCAGTGGTTCTCAAACATCTTAATGTAAAGAACCCCCATGTGCCAGCCAGGGAGCCCCACATTTGACAAGTACTGTAGCTCACAATGCATTGTAGATCAAGATATTCTTGAATAGCCTAATCTTTTATAGATTATTAAGTGGATAAAATGGTGCATTTATATCCAAAGTGCTTTACATAGATTGTGCATTATTACATTCACCCATTACACCGATGGCGGGGGAAGCCATGCCCCCTGGGCCCCATTCTGAGAACCAGTGCTCTACCTCACCGCCTAGCACTTCTGATTCCTTGTATCAATTTGTGTTGCCTAAATTGGAATGGATGCTATCATGCAGTATGTTGGTTGTTAAATTATTTCCCAGCAATGTAACAGCGTAAATGCGACTTCAGGCACATACTGTTTGCTGCTAGTCCACAATGTTGTTTAGACAGATGCTAAACTTAGACGTTTACCCAGTAATCTAGTTAACTGGAACTTAATTGTCATTTGTTGACTAGGGTTATTGCCATTTACTCCGATCTTGCACTCTGGATAAGAGCGCCTGCCAAATCAGACATGACCCACTTCTGAAAGTCGGGAATTGTATTTATAGAAATGACAGCTATCATGCCATGGAGCTGAGTCAATATTGTGGACGCACTGTGCAAGCTAGACATGTCAGGGGTTAGGTACAGTGGTGACATGGAGCAATTTTATGTCCTTTGTTGGTCAGTTTAAAACAGAACATCTCCTCTCCCTGGAAAGTATGCTCAGTGCTCACCCACCCTATTTTGGTCTGGATGTAAAACCTTTGATGTTGCCAAACTGTTGGAAAGTCCGGAAAATGTTTAAAGTTCTACGCTCCTCTTTTCTATGCTATGTGTGACTAGCAAAATCCCCAAATCATATTCTTCAAAAACAAGATGGAGTTTTAGTTATGTATATATAAATATGGAGTCAAGTAGAAAGCATTGTCAAATCTATACCAAACATGTGAGGTCAAAGGAACTCCAGCATCGCAGGTTTTGTTTTCCAAAGGCCAAGACTGACGGACTTCCGTCACTTCCGACAAGATACTGTAGAGTCAACACACATCTAAATGTACTCTGCCACTCACAGAATGATTACATCTGTCTTTCTAATAGAAGCTCACTTTCACTCACACAAACAGACTCTCACACACACACACACACACACACACACACACACACACACACACACACACGTCTCATGGCAGGTGAGACAGCAACACAACAAATGCAGAAGAGGCAGAAGGTTGCTATGCCAACAGAAGCCATCGTCCACTGCATGGCGATCATATAAGATAACAGGCCATATAGTGATGATGGTACGGCTGGGTGGTTAGGGTGTTATGAACTACTTACCCGCTAGAGTGTAATCCATATCGAAGCCAAAGCACTTGATCTTCTCCATTGCCAAGCTTCTGTTGACGAACACTCTAAAGAGAGAAAACAAGAAATATATATATAAGCAGTGGCAAGTTTTGCATTGAATTTGCATTCCACATTTCCACATTATGTGAACCATGAGTGATCAATAGGAGGGTTTACGCACAGATCTGATCTGCATAGATAACACCAAGATCAGACTATCTATTCTATTCTACAAGATGGAACCATTTGAAACTTCCCTTGACCTTCTTCAGGTAATTTGACTAGTGCAATAAAGATATTTTCAATTAATAACATGTCAATGTCAATTTAGATATTGTTTGGTTAGGTACTGCAGTTGCAAACCCCCTACTACTCATGCCTACTCAGACTTACTTACATCATGTCAGAACAATTACACACCACAACACAGAATTCAGTTTTTAGTGCTGTGGTCTGTAGCTAACATAAAAGGAAGCAGCTCATAAATCAGCCAGGGTGCTGGGAGACCAGTGCGGTTGGAGTGATGGACCATGTTTACATAGCCTGCCTGACACCGATGATCCTGTCATCTCCAGGGAATGGATGGCACTCAGATTTCCCACAGACACAAATACTGCCTGCCATTAGGTAAGCTTATCTATACTGCTTGTGTACCATTACATCTAAATGCAGAATTGTACAGTATTTCAGCAGTCTTATTATATTCTAGTTTAAAAAGCAGCCACAAATTACTTACAGGTAAAACAGTATTTTCCAATAATCTATTTCATATTTATGTTTGACCATTATGTGTAACTGTGTCTTCAAATATTTGTATGCAAGCCAATATTAAATGATGCTACAGACTGTATAGTAAGATATTATGTAGCTAGCTAGCTAGTAGCAAAAACAAAACAAGTAAACTTTAAATTATCTACAAACAAGTAACAACACAGTGACAGTTTAAGTAATTTAGCTGCCAATACTGCTAAACATACAGTAGTCTCACACCAATATTGTGGAAACTAGGCTAACAAAGTAATTTCCGACATCACAAATCTGTGTGGCGGTTAAGAACTACCTTGCCGCAGATCCATAGTGAACGAGCTGCCATTTAGATCCTTGTTCAACGGATGACTGGTGATGCATTCTGAGTGCAATTAAACGCAGGTTTGATTTGCTTTTGGCCCAGCAGTCTGCGGTTACACATGGTAGCTTTGGCCCTCAAACAATGCCCCCACTCTCTTTGCTTCCTTGCCATTCAGAAAATTTCTGACTTGTTGCAAAAATGATTGTGGCTATTCCGCGTCATTCTCTGTTGTTGTCTGTTGTCAGTCAGGGTTGTTTTTGAGCAGATTGTTGTTTACTAGGCCCTCAAAGACATCTAGAACGATCAAAAGTCAGGTAAAATCAAGCAAGCCCTAGTCCCAAGCTACTGCCGCTTGAAAAACCAAGGCGCTGGCACTACTTACAGAGTAAATCTTTGAGAAGAAGTTTGTCTTTATTTATATATATATATATATATATATATATATATATATAATGTTCATATTACATGTTACTTATGTGAGTGAAATATGAACACATTTAATTCTCAAGACTCTCTAGGACCATCTCAATCTACTCATCAGAGCCTTTTAAACACCTTTTAAATACTTTAATCAAAAAAATTACTATAGGATACTATACTATAGGATACCCTATTCATAGCAGGATTGACTCAATTAATGTTCTTTTGTTTTCGGGATCTGTTATAAAAGTAACTCATAAATGTTAAAAGCCTCACCTTGGTTCAACAGTATAATACTATTGACAGAGGGGTGGGGGTGTGCATACATGAGATAGTCAGCCTCGACTTTGGCCCTTCTGACAACACTATTGCCTCAAAAATAGCCCACACAGGACAGCCCACACGTAAAAGAGAATCCCTTACCAATACTCTCTCTGAGCACAGCTGTGCAGTGATTTTTCGCCCATAGCATCTTATCTTATGGAAACAGCTCATTTAAAGCCACTACTGAAAGAAAGTTTATCTGAGCTGAGCAGAGCTGTGGGCCTCTGGCTGTGTGACAAATGCATTTTAACAAGTGTCCAAAATATATTGGGGCAAAGGGCTAAATGCATGCTGAAGTTTCAAAAATGGAAGACAGCCTATAGTTTATATTCAGAGTGAGTGCATTTTCTATATTTTTAACTGTAGTGATGGGACTGTTTCTTCCTCTGCAAGATAACAGTGTATTGAAGTAGACCTTTTTTTAGATTACTGGCTCTAACTTAATTAAATTGAACTAGCTTGTACAAACAACATTGTGTGACTGCGTGCGAAGGAGAAAGGAGTTACAGCCTGCTGCCTGAGTGACAGATGCCTGTGTGCAGTCTACAAAGATACTGTAACATGTAGGTGACACTTTTAGAGCTGCTGTTGACATGGGGGCTTGTTATGTTATGTAATGGTATGGAATGGAATAACGTCAATTGCCTGCAGACCTGCACATGTCTTTAGTGAGGTTAGACATTGTACAATGGCCAACCGTTAATCACACTCACGTGGACTACTTTACTGCCTCCATCAACCATTTAGCTAGCATGGCCAGAGGGGTTTTCCTATCATTAGATAAATGCATTGGGCGGGGCATTCTATTTTAAATATCTCTCAATTTAGTAATAGTAACTTTTGACAGTTACTAAATTAAGTTTCTGGCAAAACCTTGCAACCTAGTTTAGTTTGTTCATTTTGCCCTTAAACACTTATACCCTGCCTATATAATCCGTTGTTACGATGGATACTGAAAATAGCCAATTATTTGCGAGATATAGCCTATTTCTTTTTAGATATATAAAAATTTAACAGCTTTTAAATACTTTTAAATGTTTCAAACATTTTTGTAAATTTTCAGCTATAATGAGTGGCATGCCCAAAATAGGGATGCCAGGGATAAAGTGGTTGAAGTAATTACATGAATGTGACTCAGTAATTCTCTGAGCTACACACTGAGCTTCAACAGGAAACTCTTGTAAAAGTCACCAAACATTACTGTAGTGTTAAGTGTGTCTCAAACAGGATGTGTTAACTGAAAGCTGACAAAAAATAGCATCATAATCCAACATGTGAAGAGCACCTGATGTAAAATAGTTATGTACTTCTACTGCAGTAGTCTAGCGACACACCCAACTGAAGATCAATTCCGTTGCATTGTTAGATGAAGGGCAATGACAAAGTGATCCTGTTCTAAATGCACCACTCGCTTTATTGATATCCACAACAGTGACAGTGCATAATATCATCGAATAATATCGAAAATGCACAACAAACAGCATGCATGACCTGCAATACGAACTGGTTGATGTGACCTGTTACAGGTGATCAGATGACCTTGGTATCAAAGTATGGAATGGTGGCCCTCGTTACTTATTCATGGTTTAAACTTAAAGCAAAATATGAAAATGTGTGTCCTAACTTGCGATTTGTAACACATTGTGAAAGGCACACACACTAGCACCATTTCCTAAACAATTAATACAATATGTAAAATTATGATGCTTTAGTAGCATTGTTCCTGCTGTTCTACATACTGCCAACCAGGTGAAGAAATCACAGACTGAGGCTTTTACCTTTGCTTGTATGAAATATCATAAGACATGACTGGCCTATATGGAATCCAAGACTGAAATCAGTCGTGGCGACTGAGAAATCCATGCTTATTGCATACCAACCTGTGGAAGGCCTCTCTTCTGTACTTCTTCATAGCCAGACCATCCATGTTGGCTGGCAAGTCTGCATAGTTCTGCAGTCTGTCACTCCATGAAGTCGTCATGTTCAAAACCTCTTCAAAGTCTGGAATGATTGAAGGGAGAGGCATCATCAGTTAAAGCATATTGGACCACACTCACACAAGTAAGGCAATACTAGATCAACAACAATTAGCCTAAACACAATTTTCTGTGCTCATTGAATTCATATATAACATCACGCAATCATAACTTCATTTAAGGACTTATGAGAACAAGATACATGAAATTGAAGAAATAAAATACAATAAGCAACATACCGTAATCAAAAACATAAAATGTGGTATTCACATTAAACAAATATACAAAAAGACTAATACCACTACCATTCAATTGACTATTATTATTATTAGGCTCACAACATGCCAGACTCATAATCTCATATCATGTATGTCAAAGATTTTAGTTTGTGGGAAGGATTACAAAAGGCATTACAAACTTTGACGATAAGAATTTGGACCTAATTTAACCCTCACTCTAGAGCACAGAACTCAAATCCGGCAATCGCATGCGTGTTGGCATGCACCCACCCACAAGCAAATACAATCTAAGTAGTCAGGTATGTTTATGAAATAAACCTCACCCACAATGGATCACAACAGCTTATCAAACAGTGACACAGTGGTGTTGGCATTTCCTGTAGCTTAGATTATTCACTATGTTGCTAGGGGAGGTATAGTTCTGTCTGTCCTGGCATAGTCAATTAACCAATTAATCGTCTCCGCCAGGCCGAAGGCGTGGTCGAGACTATGTTTTCGCCCCCGCCCGTCCGGCCCTGTGTGAATGTGCGTGTGTGTTTGTCTATCCGTCTGTTAACAGGTCATCACCGGCACCGTTTGACTGATCGGTGCACTCACTCCCTGGAGGCCAGAACAGAGCCAGTTGCCCAACTTTGTCAAATTGGCCAACGGCAAATGCAAAACACATTTTGGGATATTTCTCCTACAGATTTTGTCCAAACATCACACAAATCGGTACACGTTATCTCCACATTCATGTGATCATGATTTTTCATATTGCCTCCTGATTGGTTAAGATTGGCATCTCAAGTTTGCATGTCTGTGCAATAACTTTATCAACATTAATCAACTCAATTCAAATCCCTCAACTTCTACACCTCTATAATGAGTGAATTCCATACATTTCTGGCCCACAATAACCTACTGTACCTAACCTGGCTCTGGCTGAGACCTTTTTCTAGTTGGTCAGTGTGGTCTTAACTCAACCAGTTCTCAAACTCACCAACTTGAAAAGACTGCTCTCCCAGCTGCCCTGCATGATTGTATGCAAACACAAATTTACAACTATTAGTTTACAAAGAATTTCTTTAGCAAGCCCTTGGGGAGGGGTGGAGTAGGGGTCAGTCCTATAAACAAGGGAAGGAACCAAGGCACTGAAACTGTATTAAAGTGGTGTTATCTGGCAAGAAAACGGAAATCAAATTAATATAATCTACTTCTGCGACAACGTCAATTTTAAAGCACAAATCCGTAGGCCTGATGGACTCCATGAGGACATTTAACAATATGACTATATTTATTATATTTTGTATATGCCTCAAAATATACTACATCTAGGGCCTATCTAAGACAACACCCACATTAAGAGAAAGAAGAGTAACCCCCTCAATCCACTGCCACCATGTTATCATCTCAAGAGATTTACAACCTTGTTTCCAAGAGGAATGGCTGGACTATGGATTACCTTGTCAACAGCAGGAGTTTTCCCCCATACACATTTTCTAACCTTAGATTGGGGGTGGTGGACTGGGGGAAAGGCTGAGGTCAGCTTTCTCAACCCCCATGTCTCTCACAAATTCTAACAAAATAGCTAACGTGGAGTATGTCAACATATCAATATAATGTTATAGTACATTCCCAGATGTTTCCCATAATTTCCTACAACTGTCTCAGGTTTCCACACAGGCTATAATATGAATGGTAGCCTATAATATGAATGGTGTTGCAATTTGCAAGTGAGATCTTAAATTCTTTAAATTGTTTGAGACTGATGGTACGTTTCAGACATGACACCATATTGGACATTGTGGCTGATTGTGGGTCCAGTGGGGTCTGAAGGGCGGTCTGGTTGGGACCATATAGATGGGACAGAGACTCCCAGAATTGAGCAAGAAAACAGCAGCCCCTGGCTGCACTGCAGTGGGAAAAGACGAAGCCATGGAGGCAGTGAATGTCGTAAAGTGAAGGTAAAAGGTGAAGGCAATAGGCAATTAAATGTAACAATGTGTAATTGTAAATACAATGGCATGTGCATGTTTAAGCGGACAAGTCATTGTTCATTATAATATGATAATAAAAGCTTTAAACCCCGGACTATAGCGACGATACAAACAACAACAGAATGCCTGCACTGAACTACAGTTCAGAGTTCTGTAGCTAACAGCAGAAAACCTTGCTAGCTGTGCTGGCTAGCAAAGGTCTAACGTTTCCGTAAATATTTAGCACCCTCCTCTAAAGATGCGTTGCACTGTGACACCATTGTACTCAAGCAGCATTTTTGCTCTCGTTTGATAGCGCTGACTGCGCGGACAACAAAAGGCGTTTGGTTGGAGACGTGATAGATATCGCGGCTAACATTTGACTGATGATAGCATTGATGCGAAAACAAAAGCGGATTCCGGCAGTAGCGGTACAATGTAGCGTCTTATGTTACTGTACTCACCACTGCTTTCCTCAATAAAACAACTGCACTGTGTGAGGAGGAACTGGGGATGCGCTTCATGCACGATCAAAGTAGGACAAAACCGAAAAAAGTTAAAATTCTAGCTGGAGAAAAAGAAAAAAAGACAGGCAGTAATAACACAGCTATTATAGTCAGTGCACTAGACAGCAATGACTGTTTTCCTGCTCTGACTGTCTGGTCTCTATACTGTCAGCCTACTGCCAGTTGTTGTCATGAACCAGTGGGCGGTGTATCTGAAGGGGGAGGGATCGACTCTGTGTCATTGCTGCACGATCATGGCTCATTAACACCACCTATATGCAAGCTCATTATAGGATTTATAGGCTACTCACAACTCTGTGCATTGGAACATACATGTATGGTTCCATTCAACAGTTATTCACATGTGAGTGAAGTTTTGATTGAAGTATTAACAGTTTGCAGAATGGATACATTTCACATGAAAGCACAACTCAATACAAAGACTGTTACATGCCACATAATATAACATACAACTTCTATACTCGGAGATCTGTATGCGGCCATCTAATAATTATTCAAATATATAACAGCACATGAATATGAAGGTAGTCCAAGTCATAATAGTAGGCTGTTGAAGGAGTAGTTTTCTAGGACTTTATATTCTTTCTCAAGGCTTCATGGGGTGTGTAATTGATAAAGTCTAAGTCATGATATTCCCATCCCACATGGATTGATGCTATTTTAGCCTATCCACTCATTCAATGTGACATTTTAATTTACTGTACATTTGCAGCACAATAAATAAATTAAATAAATCAAGTTAAGAGCGCCTGTCTGCAATTTGCAACTGCTTGACTTCTAAGCTTGACATAAAATGCTTGACACTGTGTGCCCTTCAACCCCACAAGGCCACTGGTCATGACAATATTCCCTCCAAATTTCTCAGAGACTCTGCCATCTCTATAGCTCCAATCATCACCCCATAATAAACAAGGTAGCATACTAGGGCCTTTACTGTTCCTAATATATGTTAACGACATGACATCAGCTTGTGACTGCAACTTGTTCCTATTCGCAGATGACTCAGCACTGCTGGTCTCGGACAGGAGCAAGCTGCAGGTTGAAAAGGCCCTCAGCTCTGAGCTCGGTAGAATCTGCACCTGGCTGGCTGATAACAAACTATCTCTACACCTGGGAAAAACTGAATCCATTCTCTAATAGTAATCTTAGCAAGGCTAATGACTTCTTGATTAAAGTGGGTGACAATGTTATCATACGAAAAGATGAAATTAGGTTCCATCCTGAGGCAAATCTTTAACGTAATCAAAAAAGTCAACCAAAGAACAAGATTCCTATACTGGATCTCCTCACTAGTCAACAAAAACACCTTGAAGACACTAACAGGAGCCCTCGTACAAGGTTTCTTCGACTATGCATGCACCTCCTGGTACCACAGCACCTCTAAGGCCCTTAAAACTAGGCTCCAGACTTCCCAAAACAAACTGGCCAGGCTACTACTTGGCCTCTCTCCCGAACCCACCTCACCCCTACCCACATTGACAGGCTGGAATGACTTAGGTTTGACGACAGAGTACAGCATCTTGCAATGGGTCTGGTCCACAAGATTCGATACACCACCAAGATACCCATGTACCTGTCTAAATACTTCCTTAATGTCAATGAAGTCCACACCCACAACACCAGAGGGAGTTCAACAAACCATGTGAAACCCAGATTCGGCACAAACAAGGGACTAAATTAATTTCGCTCCTATGCCACCAAAATGTGGAACGCCCTACCAACAGTCATTAAGACATGCAAATCCCTTGACTCCTTCAAAACCGCCCTCAAAGGGCACCTACGGACGGCTGCAATTCGAAACTGGCCCCCGTAAAATCTGAATCCCCCACCCACCCCTTTTCCCCCTCACTGTATATGTTTCTTTTCCCTTTTTACCTCCTCTATGATGATTTCCTGTTTTGACTATTCGTCCACTCATTTAACAGTTGTTGTATTGAGTTGTACATGAAATGTACTGTAATTCTGCAAACTGTTAATAAATCAATCAATCAAAAATGTCAGGGTATACAGTAAATCAAATAATATGACAGTATATGTGCATGACACACCCATACGGAACATACCAAAGAGATAACATGTACACGTCGGTACGTTTTGCAAACTGATAAGTTTGTGTAAGACCAGTGTTTTCCAAAAAATATATATTGGTAAAAGGTTTCATAATGTAATTTAGTCTAGGCCTATATAAACTCTGTTCCCCATTATGTTTCTAACATAAATTATATCCATTCATGCAGGCTTGATAATAAACATGGTGGTGATATTTAAGTGTACATGTGGCAGGTGCAGACATTGACATTTCAATCACAAACTGCATGGCAGACTTCTGAGGCAAACAGGACACCTTCTAATGACTCAACGAAGTTAACTTCAAAATAAGTCTGGTTTTTTCCATACTTGATTTTGGCTTTGTTCCAAGCAGAATATGTGAACGAAATGTCCATTCCAGTTTGGTTCTGAATATATATTTGAAAACACATATTTCAACTTGCGCGACCCCCACCTTCTCAGTCTATATCTGTGTACATAGCTATGCAATGCATGTTATGTATGTACATACAGTACTATGTATGTATGTACCGTATGCATATTTGTGTGTGTGTGTGTGTGTGTGTGTGTGTGTGTGTGTGTGTGTGTGTGTGTGTGTGTGTGCATGCGCGCGTGCTTTGGCTTAATATTTGCAATTCCACAGAGGCTTATTTCCTCACCTGAGCATTCTGATGGCATGCTTCATGCTTCCCTATACTGTTATTCTGACAATTACCATGCAGTCACAGCTGATGTATGTATGAATAAACTTTTTAACTGTTGTTGACTTGCCATGTCATTAAATGCAGGGTGGCAATGAACCTGTTTCAATTAAATCCATGAGGAAAAGAAGTGCAGTTTTTATCAACTTAGAACCATAGTCAAATTTAAGTTGGGTTTATCACATAAAAAGTAAGTAAGTAGCCTTGCTAACCAATGGTTCCTGAGCCATGTGGCACTTAGGGTAGGAGCCTATATCTCCTGTTTCTGTAGCTGCAGCTTCATGTACAAGTACATCCCACAAGCATTTGCCTTTGCCTTGGCCTTTGCCGCGTGTCATTCCCCATCTCGCTCCCTCTTTCCTGTCTGACTACTGTTCCCTATAAAAGCATAGAAAGCCCCAAAAACAAATCTTAAAAAATGAAAGAAAGAATGTATGTGTAAGTGAAGTATACGGTAGATGTATTTGCAAGTGAAGTTATGTATATGTATGTACAAGTGAAGTACCGATATGTATGTCGGTCGGCAACTCTACATCTGACCTCAAACCCATAATTCATTCCATACTTTATTTTGAGTTCTCTCTTTTCTGACATAGACACAAGGACAACAACAGACTTACATACAAGACGATGTACATATACAATATTAAAAACAACAACAATGAAAATTGAAAACAATACAAGAAAGAAGTAAGAAAGAATAGTAATAGTAATAGTGATTTCCAAGTGTTACAGGGTTGTGAAATGCACGTGCAAGTGAAGGTGGGTTCCGTCCTATACAAACAGGAATCATGAATCATGAAACGGTCAGAATCAACTGCTCTCTTCGATATAATCCAAAAAGGGGGGTCCATACCTCTACGAATACATCTGCCTTGTTTTGTGGTTCATATTTAAGTCTCTCCAGCCTCCAGGTGTAATAATGACATTATTTGGGCCGTCCACATATATTCCATAAAAAAATTAATACATTTCTTTGCCAAGAATCTAAATAAATCAAATAGTTTCCTATGAGCATATAGCTCATACTTATTTGGGTCTGCCCCTAAGAGATATGAGGGGATTTCCCCAATTTTACCTTAAGGATTTTTGGAGTAAGTTCTAGGAGTAAGTGAAGATAGGTTTACTTTTGCACATATTGTTGTCCATGTTTCTTGCTCAATAACGAAATTTAAATATTTTTCCCATATCCTTTTCAGAGGCTGGAAGGATGACGTCGCTCTACCATTAAGAATTGTATTAATCTTTGAAGTGAATTTTAACATAGATTGGGTGCTGATGATGCACTGTTCACGTGTATGTGAGACCTAAAAATGATTTTTTTAATCAATGATTGTAAAAAGTGTCTTAATTGTAAGTACTGGAATACGTTTGTGGAAGACAGACAGTTGCCATTCATTTCAATGATCTTAAACATGACATCTCCACTTTTCGCTATTGGTATTGAACCAGTCAAACTAACAGCAAGAGGTGGTAACCATGATGTCCTTCTCAAACAACGCGAGGCTCTTACTGGATACACACATTGCAAACCCTCTACCTGAAAGGGCTGAATGATTAACTATTATTAAATGTTATGCTGTAATCCATAAAATGTATTCATTTAATTATTGATTTGAACTTCTTGTCCAGTGAGGTACCACAAGCACTATGTGTGGTTTTTTATACTTTAAGTCCACTCTTATGGACCTTATTTTGACATTAATTTACTTGTGTTTTATGGCATGACTTTGATATTATTCCCTGTATTGTTGTAATTGGTGACTTTCAATAATATACTAGGGTTGTTCTACAGAAGTACTGCAGTCACATGAGTCACATGACTGGGTTTTTCACAGCTGCTATCTGATGAATAATTACTATATACAATTTGATTGGTTGTCTAAACCTATACTGTTGTGTATTTAATGAATGTCAGCCTATTCTCAAACTATATGCCTGAAGAAGGCCGAAACGTTGCTACGACTCTTATCTAAATAAAAACTCTTGAACCAGCAAATGGCGGTGTGCGGGTCTCTCCTCCTTCTCCAAAATGATTTTAAAACTCTGAATTGATTACCCCAACATTACCTATACTAGGTTATCCTCTCAGGTTTGGTCATCCTCCCAAGAACTCCTTTCTGTTCCCCCACACGTCTCAAAGCCAAAGGTGACCAACTGACCATGCAGGCATTTCTGTCGCTGTGGAATAACAGTCTCCCATCCCACATTAAGTCCTGCCCCACCAATTATATTTAAAGATCCATCTTTTTTTATTTGTCAAGTCCATTAAATGTATTTAAATGTATTCAGCTTTTCAAATATTTTCCATTTTACTTCCTTTTTTTCCCTTTGATTTTGGAGTTATATTGTGATGTTTTTTAAAATTCAGTCTTGGCTGCTTTTGTGGATAATCTATTATGATTATCATGTTGCATTCTGGATTCAACTGCTGTTGTTCGTTCCCCATGATCTAACTAATACTATGCAGCAGCATATCATATAGTATAGTCAGTGCATATAGCCACATACAGTACATTATACTGTAAATACATGATGATGATTCTGAATCCATTCCAAGCATTAGTTTTTCACGAAAAACACTCATTGGGCCATACTGTATATCCACTTGCCCAAATTTAGTGATCTCATCACATTTGTTTTTCGTGCAGAACTAATGCTTGCAATGGATTCAGAATCATGAATAACCCCTAGTACTTAAAGCATAATTAAAAGAAATGTGTGCCTTATTATATATAGGATGTTAATGGTATACCCAACTTTCAACCCCTGAATTGACCATGATCCACAATTTATATAATAATCTATTTTTGAGGGGCGCTAGCCCCTCCTATACACAGGTTTAATGTTTGTCTTTAGTTCAATGTTTGTTTTGTAAACGCATTGACAATGAAGGGAGAATATACCTCATAATGTGTCATTTATTGTCTCTTTATTGTTAATGGCGTTTAATGTTTTGATGTCTGCACCGTTTGTTTTACATCACCATTACATCACCATATATTAGCGCCCCTCACTTCACACAGGTGTGATTTTTTATATGTTATTTGGATAATCCAAATCAGGATCATAAAATTTAATTTGGGTCCAATCTTAGATTGACTGATCCATTAGGCATATAGCCTACTGGTCTATTAGGCCTATATCAATCAGCTTATCAGGTGTTTTAACAAGGTGGCTTGCAGTGCTACCATGTGACAACAGGGGGCAGCAGCAGCCTGTCATTGCGGTCATGTTTTACATTGATAGTCTGGAACAAAATGTACCAGTCCAGAAATATAAACAAACCAGTAAGTTTAGACATTGATCTTATGTTAATGTGTCGATGCATTCTTCTTGTGTAGTTTTAAATATTTTAAGATATCAACAAGCTACAGTAACAAATGGCTACTTACCTATACACAAGCTTTAAAAAGACTGTCAAAAGACACATTTTAGAGTTAGGATACTAACAAAATGGTGATAGGCGTATAATGCGCATAGTTGCAAACTTTGCATGCAAATTTGCAAAACGTGTTTCAATGGTATAAAGTTCAGATTAATGGTCAAACAATGACTCCATCAAATCAGTTGTTACAATTTTACCTCGTGGTATCATGCTTCTTGGGAGTTCTTAATGTAATAATAAACGAACTGCTTTAACATATGAATACGAATATTTTTGAAGTTATGAAATACTTTTTCATATTTAGCAATGCCATTCGATTTTCGCAAAGATGGAGCTAAAAATAACTGTCTAACCAAAAGATATTTAAATTTTCAGATAGTCTACTTACTATAGGCTACTTACTACCTGCAGCCAGCAAATGTTTGACACATACAGAGCCGGTCCTATGTTATTTTGCAGTAGCATGTACGTGCATGTGCGTGTTTGAAACAAGCGATAAACTATTCTTGCTGACGCATCAGCACTGCGCCAAAATGGACAGTTCCATTTGCTCCGCAGGCAGCGCACAAAGGGAAACGTATTGAGCTTTATAAAGTTTATATGTCTGCTTTTGGACCCTGTAAAATGTAATGTAGCCCAAGCTTCGGAAGCAATTGCGCATGATATAAAATACGTTCTTGTTGCATTTAGATTGATATGGACGTGCCTATATTTGGAATTGGACCTGACGCATCTGGAAAGCAGTGCGGACGGACGTTATCCAGACTGCATTAATAATTAGTTGGGACAGTCCCCTTATAAAAAGAGGGCGCGCCCACTGCTCTGCTCTCTCACCATTCAAGCCACGATGAGTTACGGATCAGACCACCTCTCCTCCTCCTCCTACAGGAAGATTTTCGGGGATTCTCCCCGCTATTCATCCTCTCCATCTCGGCTCATGAGCAATGCCTCCTCGCGCGGTTACCGCTCCCACTCCCTGTCCCGGAGCAACGCTTCGTCCCAGGGCTCTTACTACAACAAGAGATCCGGGCGTTCGAACTACTCCATGCCCATGCCCATGGAGACCTTCGACCTGACCCAGAGCAACGTTCTCAACAATGAGTTCAAGATCGTCCGCACCAATGAGAAGGAACAGATGCAGGGTCTCAACGACCGCTTCGCGATGTTCATCGACAAGGTGCGCACCCTGGAGCAGCAGAACAAGGTGCTGGAGACCGAGCTGCTGTCGCTGCGCCAGCGGCAGTCGGAGCCCTCCCGCCTGGCCGACCTCTACCAGCAGGAGATCCGGGACCTGCGCTCCCAGCTCGAGGAGGTCAACGGCGAGAAGTCCCAGCTGATGATCGAGCGCGACAACATGGACGAAGACCTGCAGAAGCTCCGGGTCAAGTACGAGGAGGAGTACCGCGCGCGCGAGGACGCGGAGGCCACCCTCAAGGCGTACAAGAAGGACGTGGACGACGCGACCATGGTGCGGCTGGACCTGGAGAAGAAGGTGGAGTCTCTGTTGGACGAGATCAACTTCCTGAGGAAGGTGCACGAGGAGGAGGTGGCCGAGCTCATGGACATGATCCAGGCCGCCCAGGTGTCCGTGGAGGTGGACCACGCGGTGGCCGGGCCGGACCTGACGTCCGCACTCAAGGAGATCCGCGGCCAGTACGAGTCTATGGCGTCCAAGAACCTGCAGTCCGCAGAAGAGTGGTACAAGTCCAAGTTCGCGGAGCTGGGCGACCAGGCCACCCGCAGCAACGACGCCATTCGCACCAGCAGGGACGAAATCAACGAGTTCAGGAGGCAGCTTCAGTCCAAGACCATCGAGATCGAGAGTCTGAGGGGAACCAACGAGTCCCTGGAAAGGCAGCTCCAGGAGATGGAGGAGAGGCACAATGCAGAGATCGGGAACTATCAGGTAACAAATATTTTCCTTCTGTCTTTCTTTCTTTCTTTATAGTTTGGGTCAATTTTATATCAAATGTAGGAGGAAAGTAATAATGAGGGAAATGAGCGCTCATTATTTCCATTCATGAAAGTTTATTCAACGCGGGGTGATTTTAATAGTGTAATATAGTTTGATCATTTAATTAAGCGTCAATCAGAGGAGCATGAACGTAGAGAAAGGATGTTAGTGGCAGTGGGTTATCAGGATCTCTCCATGGTGCTGAAAAGTATTCCTCTGGGGCAATGCGCTCTAGTCTGCCTTGGTCAACGCCCAGTATTTAAAATGTCATAGTCAGTGATTTGCATTGCAACACATATTAATTTGCATTTGGCACTCCTATTTATCAATGCTTATTTTGTTATTACTTCACATATGTTAACCTCAAACAACATTATGCGTGACCAGTAAGTGGGCGAAAATTGTAAAATTGTAATTGTAAACACATTCCAGTATATGTCGATATTTCTATGGACTTGATTGACTTGTTGATTAATTCTTTGTATGAGCAGAGTGATTTTGATGATATAAGTGCTGTAACTGCAACCACGGTCCACATGCTCTATTATAGGACAACATGGCACAGCTGGAGAATGAGCTGAGGACCACAAAGAATGAGATGGCTCGTCACCTGAGGGAGTACCAGGATCTGCTGAATGTTAAAATGGCGCTGGATATTGAAATAGCAGCTTACAGGTAGGTTGTTTTCTCATGACAATTCACACAAATTGTGTTCAAAACAATGCGTATAGGTTATATGTGCATAGATGTTAGGTATTGCAGAAGTTGTCTTTGTATTTGAGTCATAACATACCATGTGATAATATAACCCATTTTATAACACTACATATAACACTATATATATATATATATATATATATATATATATACACACACACACACACACACACACACACACACACACACACACACACATTATACTGTCTGTATATTATAGTACCATGTGTGGACAGATTCTCAGCAATTCTCCTCATTTATCATACAACGGATGATAGTGCACATCCTCTCGGTGCTGGACAACAGATCGACAATAAAACATGATAAGTTACCGGTATGATAAGTTTGTACAAAGTTTGTACAATGCCGTAGAACTTGCCCTAGCTTCGGCGACCTTCCAGGCGTATGCAAAGGCTCAACTTATGTCATTTAGATAGCATTTTATGTAGCCATAGCACTCTATAGTATACCAGTCATATAGTTTCATTGTACAGATATTCTACCGTTAGACGGATGTATAGGTACTTAGCTTACTTATAATTCTTTATTCTTTATGTATTTGATGTATTACCATATGTTGATCTTGCTTACTGTAAATCACTCTGGATTAAGAGCGTCTGCTATAAATGCCAAAATTGTAAATTGCCCTATGAGCATTGAGCAATGCAGGACTACTTCTGTCATTCATTCCTGTCTTGCTCACCCCCTCCATTGCTCGCTGCTTCTCATCATCTCTGCAGGAAACTGCTGGAAGGGGAGGAGACCCGCATCAGCTCAGGGATCTCTTTCCCCAGCGTTAACAGTGGCATGGCGGGGCAGAGCTACGGCTACCAGACCCGCGTCTACACCAGCTCTGGCAAGAGCTTTAAGAAGGAAGTGAAGGACGAGGACCAGCAGGGCAAATCAGGAGGCAAGGTCTCCCAGCAGCGTGACATATACGAGGAGACCGTGGTCACCAGCAAGAAGACGGAGAAGCAGCAGGAATCCAGTGATATGCCTACCAGCCAGAAAAACTAACAACCTAAGTCCACCGTTAGACCCCTCAAATTAGCCGTCACCTTGCAAACGTCTGTCCCTCTTCATCCCAAATCAAACCCTGAGCCTTTACACTTTAAGCACTTGAGTGGATCTGAGATCAGTCATTATAGCCACAGCCTAGCCTTCTTGTAAGATAAGTGAAATTGCCTAGGGCACACTTGCTTACTTTGCTCAAAATCATTTGAATATCCACAAGTGCATCCATTGCCATTTACCCATGTCCTATTTACCCCTCACAGGACTGCTCTTAGAAGAGTGCGTTCTAGATCTATTATAACCATCACCCTGTACAATAACCACAGCACTTCTCTATTCTCTTTCTCACAAAATCAGCATAAAGCAATGACAGGCACATTCTTAGTACTCTTATAGAGGTATGGTCCGTAAAGGTACAATATTCATAGTTTCTTATTCAGCACTTTACACTTTACATTGTTTTGAAGTGTAATTCTGAGACACAGCAGACAACTGTATTTATATACATACACAACAACCAACCACAAGCTGTGAGCTATTCTTCACACATTCCAAAAGTAGCATGTGTGTGTGCTTGAAGTATGTGCACACTTACAGGGAAAAACAAAACAAAACAATAGACATATCAGCTCTCATAACATTCACTTCACAATATGAATGGAAACACTTGCTCTGACATGTAATAATAGCTTAATGAGATCATCATAATCCATGCTTTGCTCACACAACTGGTATTGCTTTGGAGAAAAGAGAGCATCTGAGCAGGATGTCAGAGCTCTTCGCTCAGGCCATTATTGTCAAAATGTGATGCATCCGTTGCTTGACTATTATAGTCCACTGCTCTGCATGAGAACACAGATTTAAAGACCAAATTCAAAATTGTAGTTCCCAGATTACTCTTGCTACTATGTAATGAACTATCACTTGATAAACTTGAAGCAAAAAAAAAATAGCAAGCTTATTAATCAAGCGTAACTTGCATGATGTACGTATATCTCATGCTTGCATGCTGACTGATCATCCATTGGGCTATGGCTCATTCAACATGATCAGTAGTATGGAATCAATGGGTTAGCCAATCCCCTCGGTCTCCCCATTGATCATGCTTGGCATCACCTTATACAACACTCCATTACTGAACCTAAAGTCATATGTGATTAAGCTATTACACTTAGCACCTGACTGCTGTAGATACCGGATGTTGATCTTCAGGGCATATATGAATCTAGCAACTATTACATTTGGTAGTGACTATCAGTTTGTTCAGGCGTCTATTGTCTATAATAAAGTTGCAGGGAAATGATAACAGGTCTCAAGAAAAGGGGAATGAGAGTGGAGGAGCAACGGCAAGGAAATCTAAATGGACAGAAAAGGAGAACAGAAGAAAACACTGTAACATATCTCTTGGCACATTAGAATTAATCAACTAGAGACTGTTTAGGACATTTTAGCACAAATGCATGGGCCACCGAATGTAGATATTCGTATAGAACGTCATTTCTCATGTGCCATTAAAGATGCCTGAAGCACATTTCGAACAACAGATTTCATATCATGTCACCCAAAGCACACTATGCCAACAATTATCAAAATTAACCAAAGTGTCGCGCACAACTTGGCAGACCATGGCGTATTTGAGACACCCCGACCTCTCTCTTTAACTGTGGCCATGACTGAATCAAATGTCTGTTGTAGTATGACCTCACCAATAGAATTCCTTCAGGATGTGACTGTGAGTTTTGTAGCTTTTGTTTTCCCTTCTTGCACACTGCCAGTTTAAATAGAAATATCTTTGTCTTGTTCTTATATCTGTCATGGCAAGCAACACTCTACCAAGCTGCACTCGCAATATGAATGGACAAACTATTGATTGTATGGAAAAATGTTGTTAGTTGAAATTCAGCTGTTTCACTTGGGGATTGTGTTAAATATCTTAGTACTGTAGTGTGTGTTTGCATATATACACAGTGGCTTAACATTACTTTAGAAACTCAAGGGGAAGTTAAGGCTATATTCAAGAGGTATGGCCAATATAAAAGAAAGTACAGTACTGGTTGAAATAAACAGCATTATGTGAGTACAAGTAATCCGACAGTCACATGTAAAATAGAAAAGTAAAACTCAATCCATTATGTTTACACTGTCAACCATGAGGGTCATAGATGTCTGAACACACCATACTGTCTGAACACACCAGCACTGCGAGACCTTTCTTGGTGCATGTGCAATGACTTACTGTAACAATAGGAAAAGTGAAAACTACAGTGCCACAAAGCTCAAAACCACCACCACCAATAACAACAACCACCAAATCCAAATCATGGTATAAATTAAATGCCTTAAAACACTAGCAGCTTTTGTTCTGGTCATGTGTGTGACGTGAATGCTTCTGTTAAATTACAGTAAGTGTTTATATTCCTCATCATTATCTCTTTATCTTTTATTAGAGCTACCATCAATGTAAAAAAAAGCATAGTTATTGAATGTAATGTAGTTTACATACTATACTGTTTCATCTCTATCTTACTGCTGTATGGCACCATCCTAATAAAGACTTGACCTTAGAGAGATCTCACATGTATTTTGTGTTTATTTTTGTGTGCAAGAATGTGTGGTAGTTGGGAGGTTAACTGACAAAGAGACCGTAAGGAATAATATGAGTTGATCCATCACTTTTTAAAGTAATGTAGCCATGTCCATGCATGCATACCTTAACTGCATACAAGCATAACTGCTGAAACTAGTACTTCCTACTAGTAATACATTATAGGGAAGAACATTAGCCAATTTGATGAATATAATAAATACAACTACCGGTAATTGACTTCATTATACTGATTTACATAGATCTCCATTGCTCTTTTCTGTCCACAAAAAACTAATTCATGAATTGATTACTTATGCAAAATACATGTTAGAAGCATGAGCACATATATTCATACACATTCATTGTACTCAGTGAGTCTATAATAATGACCTGCTAATTACTTGTTTAGCAAAATCAATACTGTGGTAATTATATCAGCTTCACCTCAGTAGATCTCTTAGCAGGAGGTTGTGTTCCTTTGAGAACAATCAGATGGACACATATACATATATTAGAAAGCAATTTGCTTTCTAAAGTTAAATAAACTTTAGAAAGCAAATTGCTGACAAATTATCTAGATTATGATTGATCATTTTCCTAATCTTGAAATATCAAATTAACTATCTACTTAAGTACTTTTGCCAAGCACAGTATGTTAATTATTGAATGATTCCTGATATGATCTATCTGCAGAAACAAAGCTTGTGCACAATATTACTTTGACCTATTGCTTGTATATATATTTATAGCTTGTGCCAAGTGGTAGGTGACTCCCATAGAGATATGATAGATGGCCATGGCCTATATATTGACCCCTATATATTGACCTCTGTCTCTCTCGCTCTCTCTCACGCACACACACATACATACACGCTTGCGCACGCACGCACACGCACGGTGGTCCCTCTCTGATTGCCAGTCTCTCTATTCCATTCATTGGGTGGAACAGCGCGGGGTGCTTTGTGTGTGCGTGTGACGCAGGCTGCAGGTCTTCAAAGATTTATACCCCTGCAGTGCTGCCAAATAGTAGGTGTGGTAAGAAAGCCTTCCTGTGACATGGCAATGAAAAAGCCCCCTACCCCAGCCCCAACCCCTCTTACATCAGATTTCAAAAGTACTTACATTGGTAACAAGACTACTCGCCCCGTTTCCGTTTTCCTCCCAGAATTTTCCCCAGTGAGGGGTGGGAGAGGCTGGACAGCAGACGGCTGGACTTTCTCTAACTATAAACTTTCATGACAGCAGAACAGCCTAAGTACAAATATAATTTATGAAAAGCTACTACAGTGAAGTCTGTTCACAGAAGTTGTTGTAGGATATGTGGGGATTATCTGACGAGGTACCAATTGAGGGGGCAAAACCTTACATATATTTAATGTTCACATTAAACAGTGCATCTGCTTCATACCCACAGAATGCACAGGAGTCTTTGATGAGCCTTTAAACCCCTTAAGACCTACAGTATATATATACTCTCTGTATACTCCGCGTCTGCGGTGGTTTCAACCCCGTTGCACATTTCTTGCTCTTAGCACACGCAGGATATTGTGTGAACCTGCTAATGCACCAGTGACTTTGGAAGGAGTTTTTTTTCCCGTCGCATTGAAAACAAACTGTTTCCACTGTTGCCACCACCATGGTGGCAGGCTGCATTCTGGTACTGGTGAATGCTGTGACAAATAGAAGTAAAAAACGAAATCATGAATGCTTAGATGAGCATCAGCAGCTTCGGAATGACCTCTGGGAATTTATTATTATTAACTTTCCTCCTTTCCTCGCCTTTTATCCATTTATCTTAAGTGACTCATTCTCTCTCTTTCTCTTTCTCTCTCTCTCTCATCATCTCCTTTGGTATCTTTGAGGGATAAAAATGAGGCTGGGTTGAAGGAGCATGTTTTATGGCCACATGGCTTTGCCTGGTAATCTGTCTGTGTGGGGCCTTAATGGTGGTGGAGATGAGAAATTGACTCTGGGTCAGAGGAAGCAGGGCCATAAATGTCACTTCTTTGCCAGTGTGTACCAAGGTTAATATCGTAGCTCTCTGCTGGACGAAGAAGTGGACACTGGCATGCATACATAGTCACTCATGCACGCAGGCACACACGCACTCTCACACACGATGGTTACGGCAGAGCAGGCCTCTTATTCTGTGGACCTTAATGACCAAATTTATAGAAAAAACACAAAAGAAAAGTACAGCATGATATCACAGGTCCTCTCAAATATTAGGTGACTTGCTCCCTGGCTATAGCAAAAAGTGTGTTTTGTACGACCTATGGTTCAAGAGTTATAGGCCAAAATGTGAAGTGTTGTACCACCACCATGAGGATATTTGACAACCATTTACATAATGTGCATATATCTACTTATTTCTATTATATATAAAACTACAAAAACAAATATCTGCTTCTCAATTCATCGATTAACCTACATGAGCAAGATTTAGACATCATGGTTCAGATATCGTTCTTTTTTTAAGTTAATTGCCCAGCCCTACCGTAGTACATTCTTGCTGTACAAAAGCCAAAGTCATGTATTGTCATGATACCACCTCATGATACCACCTGGAAGACTGAGATAGAGAGCGTGAGGATTGTACATGCAATGAACTATTAAACTAACCAATGTGTAAAGGGCACATCGTTGTTAGAATGGTTTCATTTCTAATATAATACTAAACCATCGAAAATGATCTGTAAAGGCAAAGATATGTAAACATAAGTAAAAATGTGAGAGTAGATTTCATTCTATCTCCGGCTTTTGTAAGTGAAGAAAAGCTTAGTATGCATTTCTCTTATCTTATTGTACCTGTGAACAAAGTGTTAATTGGTGTGTGA
This sequence comes from Protomyctophum bolini, assembly GCF_963924005.1. Classification (NCBI taxonomy): domain Eukaryota; kingdom Metazoa; phylum Chordata; class Actinopteri; order Myctophiformes; family Myctophidae; genus Protomyctophum; species Protomyctophum bolini. Next base: position 15,069,568 of record NC_137864.1, read on the forward strand.
GCTACTGATGCGGTTGGTTGCCTTGGATTCTGTTGCTAGCCCCCTGCTGTGCTGAGGCAGCCTCAGGGAATCACCTCTCTCACAGAGATGGATGTTCCTGTCATACAGAAAGGGACACACCAAGATTTGATTTGACAAGTGAAAAAATAGACACAGGCAAATAAAGAGACATGAGTGGTACAAAACAAAGTGTTAATTGTATGCTTTCTAGACTATTCAGATTGTACACCCTATCATACACCACATGTATTCCTCCTTCACAATAACAGCATAACTCTGTTCTGCAGTGCATGCGTGCGTGCATGTTTTTACAAGCTGTTCGAAGATAGCTCTAGCTAATCCACAGTAGCCACAAGAAATGCACCATGGACAAATCATTTAGTCTACTGACAAAAAACGGAGCACTTACTGTAGTCTGTAAAAGGTGAATTGCTTTCATTGGATTATTCAACCTGGCATGCCTATTTTGGGCAGCCAAAATGTAAAAGAAAAATCACACCCGTGTGAAGTGAAGGGCGCTCTTATCCTCATACAGTACATCATCGACATACACCATCTCATTCCGGGAATTTCCTTTCCGGCCAATTAGATTTTGCGTCCTCACCTTCGTCTTCAATGTTTGTGTTTATGCAATGTTTGTGTTTACACAAACACTCAAAACTGGACATTCATTATCAATGGCATTTAATGTTTTTTGTTGGGACAATGACATAAAACTGTAAAATGTGAAATAGCTGATTACCCGCTGTACCCGTCTGCCTGTCCCTTTTGTGCCCATATATGGAGATGTCTCTGTCAGTCCGTGTCCCCTTTTATATAAGGGCTTTCTGCCTCTATTTGATTGCGACGGTAGGTCGCAGATTACTATGAAAACCTGCAAAACCTGTCAGTCAGTCCGTTCGTAGCTCCGTCCGTCACGCCACCATATATGGCCGTCAGTCCCTCACACCTCGTGACACGTCATACCACCATATATGGCGGTCAGTCCATCACGCCTTGTGACACGATCCATATATGGCCGTCTCCATATATGAAGATCACAATACTGACCTCATCAAACCCTGGATAGCCATACATGGAGAAGACATCATCACCTAGATCATCACCTAGATCTGCATATATGGAGCTTGCCAGCAACTCTACATCTGACCTCAAACCCTTAGATCTCCATATATGAAGCTGACCTGTTCTGACATTCCATATGTTGATCCCTCCCCATCCCGTCCTTCCTCTTCGATGTGTCCCTTTTGACTGATATCTGTCCATTCAAACTCTAGGAGGGCCAGCCCCAAATTATTAGTGCAGCCGCGCCCGGCAGCCGGCGAAAACTAGTCCTCAACAGGTCCAAAAATGAAGGCCCGGCCCTACCTGGGCCCTCATCAAACCCTGTACACTCAAGACACTGCCCCCACTGCCACCCTTAGATCTCCATATAGGGAGCTGACCGGTTCTGACATTCCATATGTTGATCTGACCTCATCAAACCCTGTACCATACCATACCATCTTTATTTATATAGCACATTTAACAAAGTTGTACCAAAGTGCTTTAGAATAAAACTTCATTTAAAAACAAACAACATACACAGTGTCACTTTCAACATCAAAAACAGCTCATACTATGCTTGGAAATAGAAGAATTTGTCTTATGTGCAGAGGCAGCTCATTCCAAAGCTTGGGAGCTGCCACTGCAAAAGTCCGGTTCCCTCCGAGCTTCAGCCTGGTTTTAGGCACCACCAGGAGGAGCTGGTCAGAGGACCTAAGGGTCCTTAGAGATAAATGGGTGCCAAACCATTTAAACACAAGACTTTAAAGACTTTAAAGCAAGACTTTGAAATCAATCCAGTATTGCACAGGAAGCCAGTGTAGGGAGGCTAGTACAGAATTAATATTGTCTCGCTTACGTGTACCTGTAAGCAACCGTGGGGCGGCATTCTGGAGACTAACTGTAAGCGAGAGATGGAGACCTGGTTGACTCCAATATACAGGGCATTACAGTAGTCGAGGAGGGATGTCATAAAAGCATGGATAACAGTTTCGAACACAGAGCGGGAAAGACAAGATCTTTGCCAGCCTCCTAAACTGGAAGAAGCTATTTCTGACTGTTTCATTAACCTGTTTGTCCATCTTCAGATCAGAGTCGATTTTACACTCAAGACACGATCCATATATGACCATATATATTCAAACCTGTGACACACTGGATTAGCAGTTTATAGGTTCCCGGATGTCTAGGCCTACGTATATATATCAGTATAATGGCCATGTATTGGAATGCCCATGATATATTGCCATATTGGTTGGATCAGCAGTTCTGGACAACTGGCCCTCCCATTAGCTAATGTTAATAGCACATAGCCTATACATAGCCGTGTATACAGTATGCAATTATCCATGTGTGATGTGCAGGTCTAGCTGCTGAGAGAGGCAAAGGTTTTCTGCTGGTGCTAATAATAGAAGTGAAAGGGCGTGAGACAAAGAGGGTGAGAGGGAAGATGTAATTCCCAGCAGCCCCTTTCTATCAATGGAATGGATAGGTTGATCATTATTTAGCAACTGTAGCATTAAAGACTTTGGGGGTAATTCTGTTGATACACTGGTTTACAGAGCACAAAAAGTGAACACATTCAAGTGAGATGTCAAGAGTGATTCCAGTCAGTGAGACCCATGTGACACAGAACTACTGCATGGCAATCCTGCAGCACTCAAATACATAATAGGCGCCCATAAAAAAAAAAAGAGAGAGAGAGAGAGAGAGAGAGAGAGAGAGAGAGAGAGAGATATAGCGTGCCGTGAGCTGTCTGCAGTATACCGTATTCAGGACTTATTCTTGAAAATCCCCCCACACAGAGTTCACACAGTTGAACCACAGGGAGAGCTCCCGTTACACAAGAAAAGCCTTTCCACTGGCTTTACAAAAAGGGAAAGTTCTAAGAATACTTGTCATGTGTTAGGCCTCTGCAGGTATTTATCACAAAGGATGTTCTCACAAGGATGAGAACGTGGCTGAAATAGAATGAAGAAAGCATCCGTAACAGTCTTTACCCTGCATGGGGAAATAGAAGAAGTAGAACATTATTGTGCAATGCTGTATGTGTAGATGCACTGAATGCTCCTGAGGCACAATGTAGAAATCAGCCTTACGGATCCCATGTTCTATTATGCCTTTCAGAAGTTCTGGACCAGGAAGATGGCATGGCATGTTTTTAACTTTTTCGATTTATGGTCCCTGTTTGGTATAGAGCGTCGCAGTCCCGCCCCCTACCAGGGCCCAGGAAATGATTCCCCGTTCATTTTCCTCATAGACATTTAAAAAAGTATTTATTTAAGCCTCATACAAAGCCAACTCGAGTTGTGAGAAATCATGACAGGCCGAACAGGCAGGTTACAACACTTTCTTTCTTGTTTTTCTTCTTGGTAATTATTTGTTTGGTCCAAAATATTGTGTTTACTGTCATGATTTGTCACAACTCCAGTTGGCTTTGTACGACGCTTAAAAGGTCTTTAAATAAATACTTTTTGAAATGTCTATGGGAAAAATGCATTGGGAATTATTTGTAATGCAGTATTTCCAGTTCTTCCACCACCATTAAATTGTAGCCCAATTCATTCACCATAAAATAAGTAACACAGTAGACTAGAGGGTAATGAAGAAAATGTCTAAATGAATAACAAGTACAGTGCAGCAGTATGAACTGCTCAGATGGGACTCATTATTTTGGAAGAACAGTAGGGCATGAAAACAAATTCAGCCTACAGGGACGTACAGTACCTGAAAGGTTAACTCTGTCTGTGTCTGTTGCTGACACTAATCGAGCATGAAACGATTTATGTAGGCTATTTAGGACTCTGAGAGGGGTAGGGTTGGCTTAATCGTGATGTTTAGGTTTACAAAACTCTGACAAGGCAACCTCCAAACAAGAGTTAATTTGGTCTAAATTCAAATTCAAGAATTATCCATTAAAGTCAAGTCAAGTCTCTTGACATTCTGAAACTACATTCTGATGTACTGTACATGAACTGTAGACCAATATATTCACGTATACTTTATGCCATATTAAAGTAGCAGCTTATAACATCATCATCCAACATTACCCCTAAGCCTAAGTTTTTCATCTCCTGGACTAGTCTAGACAAAAATAACAAATAAAGTGCATGGGAGATAAAACATCTCCATGCCGTGCCAGTGGAATGCTCTACCAGCAGCACTGAATTATTTTTAAATATCCATTAAAGTTTAAAGCTGATCTAAAGTCATGATAAATGCCTAATTTAGCAGTGTACAACGGTGTCACGCACAATGTAGAAATCAGCCTTACGGATTCCATGTTCTATATGCCTTTCAGAAGTTCTGGACCAGGAAGATGGCATGGCATGTTTTTAACTTTTTCGATTCATGGTCCCTGTTTGGTATAGAGCATCGCAGTCCAACAAAAATAGCAAATAAAGTGCATGGGAGATAAAACATCTCCATTAAAGTTTAAAGCTGATCTAAAGTCATGGCTACACCTAAATTCTAAATTTGTTCTCCGGGTCATGACCCCAGGGTTACAAATCGATCAATCCCTCTGTGAGCTTTGTAAATATATACCCTGGCCCCCTTACTTTCCCTTTTCTGCTATTATCATTTAAAATTATAGTTTCTTTCTTTCTATTTTCCTTTATTTTTTTTGATTAGTGGACCACAATGGAAACAAGCTGTATAGGCTTTTATTCTATTGATTTTTCATTTATTCTTTATTGAATTTTATTCACGTTTACATTTTTTACATTGTTGAACTGTGCTCTTTTAAAAATGTATCAATAAATTATTATTCAGTTCAATTCAAAATACAGCAATTGTTCGGTGGAGGGGATAGTCCAATAATAATTGCATCGTAGTCGATGTGAAAGGGACTTTACCCCTATAATCTTTTTTAAATCTCCTGGGTGGTTCTAAACCAAAGTGACAAGCTGTTCTATGCACAGTGCAGTGACACATGGATATATCCATTTGCCTTTGGAGCAGAGCCGATTGATTTTCTACTCATTACAAATGAAAAAGCTCACAAGCTTAAAGCCTTGAATACATTGTACAAGTGCGACAAGTGTCAATTCAATTCTGAAGCCGTACAGATGTTACCTTTGCAGGTCGATTTGGTTACATTTGTACACTATCAAGAGTTACAAACTGCTAAAAATTGCTCTGAGGATTTTACTGTGTGAAGAGATGTTCCGTTCCAAGTGAAGAAACAGAAACACACGCTGTCAGATTCATATACAACTGAAATTATATTTTATCCTTTTACACTGGGGTTGAACTGGTTCAGCTCTTCTTTTCTCACCTAATATTGAACCAGTTCAGAGTGCTTCCAAGAACCTATAGAACGGAACCAGTTTTAAAACCCAAGTTCTTTTGGTGGAAAAAGGGTGGAACTGTTGACCTTGCATGTCAGTCATTTCCTTTGTGATGTAGTGGTACAGCTGGTGAGCAGGTGGAAGGGAAGAGAGGTGAGAGATGGAGCCTGCACCCTCATCCTTCTGGCCAGAGAGTGTGTGCATGTGTGTGTGCGTGCGTGCGTGCGTGCGTGCGTGTGTGCGTGCATGCGCACCATGCATGTATATGTGCATGTATGTGTGGAGGCCTAACATGCCGAAGGATACATTAACACCCGGTGATCATTAATAGCTCAGTGCCATCAGTCTTTTCTTGCAATATACCTTTAAACTTATGTCATGTATTTGACCGTGGACCCCCATCTGTAAATATGACCGTGGATATATTTTGTGCCAGGGACCCGGCCAAGATTTATGTTTCAAACTGACCACATCGATACAGTACTTAATTGGTTTTTTTACACAGAAAACGTTTTTGTGGTGAGGTCCAGGCTCTTCTAAATTTTCTCCCAGACCTGGGCCTCATCTACAGCCGCTGTCAACTATGGATAAATATACCTGCAGGTTCTCGTGATCGCTATAAATAGCAGTGCTGCGTGCCCATAATGGGATATTCCCAAGATCCTTGTTCAATATCATATACGGTATTCTCTGCTGAGAATACAGCGTGTGCACACCTCCACGTGGGAACTCATTTGAATTTAAAATGAGAAGCCACGGCAGTGCAGAAGGACGACGCGGCACACAAGGGAAGATTAAATGCTTTATCAAGCTTTTTGCGTTTGCAAAGCTGCAGTCCATGCAACTATCACATGCAACACCATGGGTGAAGGTTAAATGAAAAGTGAAATAGAAAGTAGCAAGCATGTTAAGCAGGGCAGAAAACATATAGTATTCTATAGCAGTTTTTGGTGGGGCTAATACAATATGCATAGAGGCGGTATATGTGTCGGCCAGGGTTTGGGTGGGTTGGGCTGAGTGCGTCAGACAGGGAGGCGTGTGGAAATGATTTGTGCTGAGATGCGCTTTGCGCATACTACTGCTTACATGTTTGCATTGGACTTGAAGAGAGAGCGAGTGATGAGTTGACACTTGACAGTGATGATAGAGAAAGACAGAGAAGGAGGAACGTTAGCCTGGAAACTAGTTAGTCTGGCTATGCCAGGTTAGAGAAACATGGAGGAAATCAAATCAATCAAAATGTGGGACTCAGCTGTAGTCTCTATACTGACTCACACATCCACATCCCCTGTCCTCTGTTTTTTTTTTTTCATTCATTCCTGTAATACAGAGCAATAATAGTCACACATCATTTGGTACAATTACAATAACTGCTGATGTTAAAAGCTTGTACAAGGCCTGAGCCCATTAACAGCCACTTAATAGTCATGACATACATGGGATGTATTGTATGTCACAGTCAATCAAAATGCAAACTAGCATTTCATAATATTATTGAGGATTAAAATAGCAATACATTTGTTCTGCTGCAGTGAGTGTACAGTATGGCATAACTGGTTTTACCTACTCCGAGCTCTCCTACCCTTCACCTTTATAATGTACACTCTTTGCTTGTGATTTGTCTTGTGAGTGAGTTAAGTTAATAGGTGGGCGGTGGTGTCAAAGCACTGCAGTACTTGTGGCCCCTGTGCCACAGAACCTCAATGTATTTTTCGACCATGGAGCACATGGAATGCTATAAATATCAGGGATTGTCATCAGTCTGAAGAATGACACAGAAAGAGGTTTATCAGTGAGTCGTCTTGTTCAGTCTAACCTGCCAGTGCCAGACATGGTTGGGTGCAGGATAATTATGAGACATACTGTATAATTCAACGCCACAGGAGCTCTTTAGCATCATCTTTTCCCAGAATTGTTGTGCCAATTAAGGCACAGTAATGGTGAGTAGAGATTTAATAGAACAATTATCCACTGATTGAAAGTGGAGGAGTTTTAATGGAAAATGTCACTGGAGTGTTTATGCTCATCGCTCAGATGTCATCAGTAATCAAACTCATTGCCATACCAGGGTTAGTGTCGTGACACCGTGAAACAGATGTTGTTTACATTTCTCCATCCAGTTTCATTTGGTTAATGACATGATGTGGCATTGTAGTTGTGTTCTGCATTGCCAAGAAACGCATGATGAAGCATTAAAATAACATAATATGCACTACTTGTGAGCTGTGACACTTTTGAGCTTCTGTCATGAAGCCTAAATATACTTCATCACGTGATGGTGGCACTTTTCAAGCTAACGCGACATACTTGAAAATCTATTTTTGGTGAGTCATACGACCGAGCAGTGTCATGGAAGAAGAAGAAGCACTCGGGTGGATAAAGTGATGGAGGCAGTAAAATCCTCTTTGACTCACTCTCTCTCTCTCTCCCTCTCGCTTGATCGCTCGCTCGTGCACACACGCACACGCACGTGCACACGCACACACACACCGTTCCCGAAGCATATACTTTCATTCTTTACTTTCTCTCTGCCTCTTACTACACCTGGTTGGTTCTTCTATGCACCCTACTCATTTATCCCTATAGAGTGTGGCGTAGCTTTACCTTTCCTTACATGACATTGCCATCTCAGCTTCTCCACGTTCAACCTTCCCCTTTCTGCTGCAGCACACAGACACACCCATTGCAGCACTCACCCATTATAGCACATGCAATCCCATGTATGTCTTGTCCCAGTGCCTAACCCCCCATGTTTCCCTCCCTGACAGTGCTGACAGTACAGATTCTAGAGCCACTGGCCGCCTGCCCAGGGGCCTGTTATAAACTATACACACATAAACAGCTATTGATTGACTTACAACACCCAAGCAATAGGCAATATACTATAGCCATAATTAAATACGTCACATGTTGGCAACATCTCTAACCGGTCATCTTCTGAAATATTGATGACCCATAGCCTACTGGATTATGCTTATTCCTGTGTGTGTGTGTGTGTGTGTGTGTGTGTGTGTGTGTGTGTGCGTGTGTGTGTGTGTGTGTGTGTGTGTGTGTGTGTGTGTGTGTGTGTGTGTGTGTGTCTGTGCGTGCGTGCGTGCGTGCATGCATGCATGCAGCCATGCATGTTTAGTTTTTATATAAGACTGTGTACATCTTAGTAGAGTAGAGAGCAGATAAATTCAACAGGATCTGTTATTAATTACTGTAAATGGCAATTGGAGACTTGTTCTGTCTGCTTGGGAGGCAACTGAACACTTCAGCTCTGATATATCACATTATCTATTTGTGTCTTTTCATTTAACCAAGTCCTTCGGCGGGTTAGCCTATCTGTCTCTGTCAGAAGTTCTCTTTTGGGAGGATTAGGGTTTGCAGATGACTATGAAATATTCATTTAAAGGAGTTTGATTTTGTTCAGACAATCCATCTGGTAAATGTATTAAAGGTTTATTTTGGGCTAAGGAAGAGTGGCTTGAGACGTCACCTTCGGCGGTAATAAAAAATACATTTGGAGCCAGCCTGGCATGACTAGACTAATATCACTGTGTAGATATTAGTCTGGGAGTTCGGTGTGGAAGTTTGATTTCCAAGGGGCGGTTTCAAACAGATTCCAACGTCACAGCACTTTGAATAGTGGGCTCCGATTGTTCACCCACAACTCTGGGGTGAGTGATTCAAATTTAGGAGCGCCAGACCAATCTGCCCAGCAGGGATTTTCATATATTTTGTCCCGTGCCAGATTCGTCTGGTTTTCAGGCTAATTTGTAGCTGGTTTCAGTGTGCAGACTCAAACATTTCTCAAAGGTTATTTGTCACCTGTAAGGTGATTTCAGGACCTGATAGCTCTCTGCAGTGATACACTTGACGTGGCACTGTCTGGCACATAGATAGTGGGACAAGATCATTGGTGGAAAAATAATTAGATTTTGGACTTACAATAAAATAAAATAAACCTGCACAAACCTTCCGTTTATTGAACGAAACGTTGCCTAAATAAAGCTGTATTTATTGTGCAAGTTTAGATGGTGCAGTGCGCTTTCTTTTATTTTATTCTATACGCTTTATTTTATTCTATATTACTATATTATATTCGTCTGATCCCTGACTACACACCTGTCTCCGAGCTGATCAGGTGTGCATAAGACCTTGCTTTTCCCCATATGTAGCTATTAGAAAATAGCAGATCTACAAGCTGTCTCACAACGCATCGCGATGTGTTGTAAGCTTGTTGATCCGCTACCCGCTAGTAGATCTGCTTTTTATTAACTAGTAATTAATTAACTAGAAATTATGAACTAGTTTTTATTAGTTTTACTAGTTTGACTTATATTAACTAGTGATTTGTTTTGTAACTCGAGTTGTTAAACAAATGTAGTGAAGTAACAAGTACCTCTGGGATGAGATTAGTAGAAGTAGAACGTAGAAGTGATACTCAAGTAAAGTAAAATTACCATGAAATTGTACAGTATACTTGAGGAAATGTACAAGGACATGATCATCTGAAGACTGTTACTCACTGACAGCCCATTGACAGCTAATCACTGCAATGGGGGAGAAATGTCTTGCTTTCTCTACCTTCATTGAACAGTACATGGCAGAGGGCTCCCACACGTGCACATGTGTCCATCATCGCTGACAGAGATGCAAATGACATGGTGATTACTCTGACCATGCATTTTGTCCTGATCATTCTCAGCCCAGTGGTGAGTATGCATATACATGAGTTTAAAATCCATTATTAGATTCTGTTGGATAGTTAAAATAAGCTTCACAAACACAAAGGGAACATTTAGATGCTGTAGCAAAAACATCCCCCCCCCCCCTCCCTAATTTGAAAATGCATTTAAAAAATATTGATAATTTAATGCCATTACCTTCTACATGCATTTCAAGCCTTTAACTGTAATTGCTCAAGCATATTCGTTTGCCCCCTAGTGAAGCTCTTAGCTGTCAGGTGAAAAGAAGCTGGTGGCTTAACGGCTCGGGTATCGGAGGAGACTCGTGACCATCTTCACCCTCCCAATGACCTACTGTGGGGATTAGCGGGGATTCACCACTCAGAGAAGCAGGGGGACTGGGAATTGGCTGGGATATATAAGGGGAGAAAATATATATTTATTCTACTATCTGAAGGTTTAAAAAAGTGTGGGCAAGACAAATGGTTACCAGTAAGCTGTCATTCGATGTGTACTGGATAAGAATGAGGTCAAATGTGATTGAAATTACACTATTGAGATGCCACCCAAGACCATCCACATCCATATCATCCATTATAAGTGTAAGAGTGTGAGTGCGTGTGTGTATGTGCATGTGTGCACACACACGTGCATGTGTGCGCACACACGTGCATGTGTGCGTGTGCATTTGGGCGTGCATCTGTATGTGTGTATGTGATGCCAGTGTTTGCACAGATCAGTTGGTCCCCTCCCACTCCCCAATGACATTCCTTTCATCTCCTCCTCCACTGTCCCCAGAGACCTGCCAAAGACATTGTGTAACAATGGCAACCCAGACCCATCTGCCCCTCTCTTTATTCTCTCTGACCCCTTCACCACCATGCATGCACCACCCACAGACACAGACACAGACACACACAGACACACACACACACACACACACACACACACACACACACACACACACACACACACACACACACACACACACACACACACACACTCACTAGCTGCTGCACCACAGGCAGCAGAATGAAAATCAATACCCCTGTAATGAATTGACTGCCCAGCCAAAACGAAAACATGCCCTTGAAGACTTATGCATACTGTACTTGGTGTACTGTTTCAGGTATTTGTTCCTGGACAGATTTCTCCTGTTTAGACAACCCGAAATCTCTGCTTACATCAAATATCAACTGCAGGAGCGCAAAGTACCAACAAACTGGCCAGATGTATGGAGAACCGGGATGACTGGAAACGACGATGGAGGGCTCGTCTGAGGACGACCTAGAGAACTGGATATTATATATAGCCTGCACTTCACCTGCAGTCATAATGAAAATATCACGTGTAATATATTTCAATTATATACTTAATGGCATTATTGAAGGATACATAAACATATTGATGTTCAAAAGATAGATCTCAGTGGTTGCAATTATCGATGGCTTTTCCTTTGGGACAAGCTTTCAGTAGCAGCGCTCTGACCTTTCAGAAATTATTCTACACAATTCCTCTTATCGCTCTCTTTCACACAGAAGCTGTCTGTCAATCTGTGGGTGTGTCTGTGTACAGTATGTGATTACCTTCACATATGGCCATAGAAGCATGGAGGAGCATAATGCTGTGGAGAAGCAGTTTGAAATGTCTCCGACAGCAAGGACAAAACAAACAAACAAACAAACAAAAAAGCCATTTATGCTGAGAGATGTTTCTACAGAAGCTACATTCTGCAACAAAATGCAATTTTTATTGACCTGGGTATATTGATGACAGTTGACGTATATCCTATAGAAAAGTGAAAATATGCTAAATATGCCAGAAACAAGAGGAACACTTTTGCATTCTGCCATAATATATTGAGTCAAAGTGAATCAGATCAGAGCAGCGAGTAGTTCTGCCCCACTGTGCAGTACAGCCTTATTAGATGGTCCCTGAATTATTCATATTCATAAAGGAACTATGGAGGACCTCGCTAACTAAGTGCCTAGTTAGATTTGCTCTGACTGGAAATGCGTGTGAAGGAACAGAGTAGGGGTTGAATAGAATATGGTTTGTTTATCATTATTTTTTTTATTTTTTTTTATACATTAATGCTATTGAAAATGCTTTGTGTGTTGGTGTGTTTGTTGAAACCAATGAAAAGTATTAGTAAAGCGCAAAACCTAATTCCACTCGAGTTTGATGTTTTAACATTATCCACATTTGTTTGTCCGAACTTGGTTTTGTTGGATGCTAATGCTAATAATGTCCACTTGAACAACTGGACAACAGCCCTGTGAAAAGCTGTTCAGATGCCCTGCCCAGTGCCCAGGTGTTTCTTATTAAGTCTGGCTATTTGAGCAAGCTTGCTTATCTAACCATGCTTATCAGCAGTCTGCCGCTCAGATACAGCTCAGCAGTGGTGGAAAGTAACTAAGTACATTGACTTTTTGGGGTATTTGTACTTCTTATATATATTTCTATTTCCAATTTCCAGTACTTTTACTTCTATTCCACTACCTCTCAGAGGCATCTAAAGTAAGGCCAGGCAGGGCCTCAGCCTGAGGCCCTGCCTGGCCTTACTAAGATGCCTCTAACTGGGCTGGCCTGAGGCCCTCAGGCCAGCCCAGTTAGGGCCCAGGTAGGACCAGGCCTTCATTTTCGCCGGCTGCCGGGCGGCGGGCGTGGCTGCGCTAATAACTTTGCGGCGGGCCCATCTAGAGTTTGAATGGACAGGTATCAGTCAAAAGAGAGACATCGAAGAGGAAGGACGGGTGGGGATGGATCAACATATGGAATGTCAGAACATATGGAGATCTTAAGATGTGTTCAGACTTGGATGTTTAGAGCGGCGCGATTACATACAAAGTCAATGCAAAGATGAGAAGCTGTGTGAACTTTCTACTATCTGCTAAGATCTGCTATTTCCAGAAGATTTTTTTACGTCTGAAATTTTGAAATTATGGGACATAATTTGAGTACTGCGCGAGTACTTTTACTTTTGATATTTTAAGTACATTTTGATACGAATACGTTTGTGCTTTTACTCCATTGCATTTTGAATTCCAGACTTTTACTCTACGTAGTACTCGCATGATACTTTTACTTAAGTAAAACATGCGAGTACTTTTTCCACCACTGCATTTGAGCAAGCTTGCTTATCTAGCCATGCGACTGCCTTGCAGGCAGACTGCGCTGCTCAGATACAGCTCAGCAGTTGAATCAGCATTGAATAATGCAGGCACTCCACATTTCCTCCGTCCAAATGCAGAGCTGAAGTCCCACGACGATGCCTTGGCTTCACTCCGGTTATCACGCTCCACTAGGCAAAAGGCTCTGAGACACCCCATGTGCACACGCACACAGACAAACACCTACCCAGACCCGCACACCAGCTAGCACCATGAGGCACTCTAGATAAAAGCAGCCGAACAGCGAGAGGCTGGGGAGCCCCGTACAAAGATTATCTCTGATCTTCTTGCATGTGGTTGCTGTCGGGTGTAAACCTTTTATCTCCAAAACCATTCCTTTTATTCCTTTTTTAAACATTTTTAAATAGTGAAAGTAGATGATCTACATTCTACAAGCTCACATTGTGGTGCGTTGTGAACTTGTAGATCTGCTATTTTACTATTTTCATGCATGCAACAACCTTGTATGATGAAGTAGGGCATTAATTTACAGAAGAAGAATAAATAAATATGGGGATATGAGGTTTCTGCCTGATAGAAAATAGACTGTAGACTAGAGGCCATGCAGAAAACATGGCTGTTGCCGGGGCAACCTCTCCCAGACCACGAATGCATTTCCTGCACATCACATCAAATAAAATAAAAAGATCACACCCGTGTGAAGTGAGGGGCGCCAATATATTAAAGTCTGACAAACTCATGTTGATTAGGTGATGCTGATGCTGATGTAAAACAAACGGTGCAAACACAAACATTAAACTAAAGACAAACATTAAACCTGTGTAGAAAAGCAGGTGGAAAAGGTTTAAATTGCTCCCATGGCTGATGGCGCAGGTGCAAATAAATGCAGACTCACGAGAGTGCGCGGTGGATCCAAAACAGAGACAGAGAACAATAGCTTCAATACAGTATGTGCCTTTAGTCAGGGAATATTATCAGTATAATGTCAAATCTGGGAATACATTTCTTACTGAGAATTTTCTTCACCAATGTGTTTGTAAAGGTGTCTACTAACATATCCCACATTGGTTTCTATTCAACCACCCTAGGGGACGTTTTGACAGCTGCTGAATGTATTGGGGTACCATCAACAACCAATATAAATGTTCCTTCCACGTGCTATGTCCGGCCGGGGAAACTCCCCCTAAACTCCCCGTCAGGTGAAAAGAAGAAGCTTGGACTCCTCATGCATAGAAGTGAGCATGAGGTCAGTCCGCCTCCCCCCAGGTTGGCAGTGGAAGTGTAGTGCCCAGGACTACATTAGATAATTGACACTGGGTGAAACAATGGGTTGCAAAATTGTGTGGGATAAAAATAATAATAATAAAAAATAAACAATGTAAGGCAAAATGTTCTAAATTTCATTATGCTTTAAGTAGCATGTGACATGTCAAACTTCATGATTCTGAATCCATTCCAAGCATTCGTTTTGCACGAAAAACACGCTAAATTCGACCATAGCCACTTGGATTCAAAATCATGAAAACCCCCTAGTTTGACATGTCACATGCTACTTAAAGCATAATGAAATTTAGAACATTTTGCCTTATATTGGTTGTTGATGGTACCCCAACTTTCAGTAGCTGTCAAAAATTCCCACCACCAATGTGGGATATGTTAGTAGACACCCTTACAAACACATTGGTGAAGAAACTTCTTGGTAAGAAATGTATTCCCAGATTGTATTAATATCCTGATTACTTGGCATAGATTGTACAAATCCCTGGAACTCTTATTGAGGGATTGAACACCATTGTAACAAAGGATATCCCCTCATTTGGTTTTGATGATGGTGGTAGGACATCTGTCCAAAAGCTCCCATCTGGTGACTGCACGCTCAAACCCCATAGCATATGATTCACATCATTTTATACCCATCAAACCACATATTCCCTCATGCCCTGTGGATCATCATAAGATCATCCAGAATAATTTAGCATTGATTTGCAGACAGTGACCGTTCCTGTAAAGGGGACAGGTGTTCCCAAACCATGCCAGAAAATGCCCCCACTGCATAACAGACCGTCACTGTCAGGAACAAGCATTCAGGCATGGAGATTCTGGCTGACTCATCTGTAAGTATATAAGTAGCCTTGGGACCAACAGTTCCCGAGCCGTGTGGCCCATTGGGTCAGGAGAACCCTCGTGTTTTCGAAGCCTGAGGCGGCTTTAGATCCAAGTACACACACTGATCCTTGATGCTAGTATGTCGCAGGGACCTACCCCAATCCAACCCTTGATGCCGACTGCCAAGCAAGGCATTGGGTATACCATTTGTATACAATGTGATACGTCGTGAGCTTGTAGATCTGCTATTTTGGAAAAAGCTTGAGTATATCCATTTTCATTACTTGATACTTCCATTCCAGTGATTCCACTACATGTTAGACATTCGTTACATTTTGAGTTAATATCGCCTCATGTCTCTCTGCACTCTCGCAATTAATCCAGCTGGTTATGTCAAGCATGCCGGTCATTGGATGCTCGTTCAGTGGTGCAAGATAAGTTACTAAGTACATTTACACAAGTATTACTGCCCTCAGTCATACTTTGACTATTCAAAGAAAAAGGAAAAGAAAGAAGGAAAAAAAAGCTGATCTGCAGTCTAAAAGATCTTGACAATCTCTGAAAAATGTGAGTACCTTTTCCATAACACAATTATCAATTTCTAATCAACGGAGCAATTATTTTTGATTTCTTGTCCACCTTTGGAGTTACATCATGGCAAGGCAACTATGTAACTCAAACCTAAAAAAAAGTGGCCTTGCCCTTTAAACTGTGTTTTTCAAACTTACTAAAAGATGAGCTTGTATCATTGCAACCCTGTACTGCCCAGGTGCCTGGTAACAAAAGATAAGGTCACGTCATGTACCAGAGCTCTCTCTCGCTCCCTGGAGGGAAGTGACATAAATCCCTGTATGTAAACTGTTGCTTTACTCTGTTTGTCTCAGAATGCATTCTCTGAATAAACCAATTTATATTACTGCGTATTCTCTTCTCATATTTGGCTCCGCATCAGTAGCTTTAACTGAGTATTTCAGACTTTTTCCTTAGCTATTAGGCTAAGGAAGTATTCATACTCCTATTTTAGAGCCGAATAAAAGTCGGTTTGGCTCTGTAGAGCCTACAATGTGACGTCATTTGAGGTTCGGGGGGGCGGGTACCATCCTAAAGTCACCTCTTCGGTGCTACTGAAAATTTCTGACGAGCCGAAATCATTTCGGCACTACAGCGGTAAAATAGGAGTATGAATCGGCCCTTAGTCTCTTGTGTCTTTATTTTCCCCAATACAACTCTCTTCCCGCCCCATCCTCGCTCACTCTAACGGCAGCCCTGTTTTCTTTCTTCCTCTTCCCCCTTCACCTTTCTGTTACTCTCCTCTTCCCATCCCTCCATTCTACTCTTGGGGCATTTTCTGCTTCATCTGCGAGTTACACCTCATGAATTATTTAGTTTGTGCATCTCACTGGGGCTCTGTGCTGTATTTGCAACCTGTTTACATGCTCAGAGAGGGTATTTTCCAGTAGCCTGAAGGGTATTTTTCAGTAGAAGAAAGTAAGCATTGCGTAAGGCTGCTGCTCTACAAACTTTCTCTTTGGTTGGCCACTTCCAAACAGTAAGATCAGCATAAGAAACTATTCCTTTTTTGGGGAGAGGAAGATGGTTTGGCTTCATTATGGACTTAGTAATTATTGTGCATAAAGATTAGAAATCAAAAGAAAATAATATATAGACTACAGTAAAGGCTGTGGGGGACTTTGACTCTTTTTTACTGGGGCCAGTTTCAAATGGCAGCCACCCGTGAGTGCTCTTTGAGAGCAGTTTTGAAGGAGAGTAGGGATTCATCAGATTCCGTTTTAGTAGGCCTATGAGGAATTAGACCTGGTAATGTTGCGATAACGTGCAGCAACACATGGGATTAAATCATGATTAATATTCATTTTGCAGTACTTTTCGGGGCCCGTCCCGGTCCTACACCGTGTGCTAAGAAAATCTACATACTTGCACGCACACATGCACCAACTAGCCTGGTGACACACCCACACGCACGCATACACACAGATCTTTCAGCACAATTAATTTCCTTTTAATAAGAGCCATGACGTGTATGGCATATTAAGCATTGGGTGATATCAAGTTCAAATACATGTCATCTCCTTTAATTTGAAACCCTACTACATGAAGGAATCCGCTCATTTGTCATAACGATACTCAATCTTTTCTCCTGGACACTTGCCACCGCGATATTGCAGTGCACTTTATAGCCTTTACTTTACCAGCCCAGTGATCATGTTAGAGGTTTTCAAAGGCGCACATGACAGCTTATTGGCCTTTCATCACAGAAACTTGCCACATGTTCTCCAGACACACATTAGCCATGTAAACAGTCCAATAGCATTTAATTTACATCACCAAGTGCTGTTAAGTGCTACGCTAGGCTTTAGCATGTCTTTCAAGAAGAAGGGAAACCACAGATCTCAATGCGGAAATGCAGTAGAGTAATTGTATTCATTAGTGTTGGCCTAATATTGATACTTTAACTATACTTATGAATAAAATGATTAGGATCCAGGTATAGCACAGGCCTACATATATGAATAAAATGATTAGGATCCAGGTATAGCACAGGCCTACATATATGTACGACACCTTCATCCCAAAGGATTTCTGATATTTTACACATATATTATTACATGTTTGCAGGAAAAGATACATTTAAGTGAATTAATCTCCTGTCTGAAGACATGTGCTAAAGAGCACTCCTATGAATCTCTCTCTCTCTCTCTCTCTCTCTCTCTCTCTCTCTCTCTCAGCTGCCCTCTTTACATGAACAATGAGCGCAGGGTGTGGCTCATTGGAGCACAGCTAGTGCACCAGAGCTCAGCCAGAACAATAATTCAAATATATAGATATATCTATTGCCGTATGTACAATATACACAGCTTTAAACATCCAGTGCAATGATTTCAACTCAAATTTTGCTATAGATTTTTTAACAAAATGAGCATAGTTTTATTACATTTTGGATGTTTATGTGACTATGTCGCCCATGCGGGAAGGGACACTACTGTAGGGAATCCTTTCTTAGCGGGGGAGATTTTAGGCTTTGCCTCTGAACCTACAGTTAGATGGTACACATGCAACTTGTAAGGACTGAGTGAGATGCATCAGCATTCTGATATTCATATATTCAGAGTTGGAAATTCAGTGAAGATGTTTAATTTGGCAAGCTGGCTGCGGCTATTGTCTAACACAGACTGTGGGACACCTGGCTAACTTTATCAGTTCATACTTTGTCTGTCAAACATTCAGAGCACGCATTAAACGGGGCGATTCCGGCATAATTTACATTGTATTTATTTTATTTTTTTGATTACCGTAGTAAACCGTAGTAAACATAAGGAACGCGATTCATTTTTAATATAGAGATTCACAATATTATTTATATCAATTATTTTAAGCCTAGAATCAAGCCATCCAGGAACCTGGTGAGTCATGGCCAAATGAAAATCGCTAAACAAAGGGTATTTTCTTTTTAATGTAGTATATAATATAATTAATTATATATTTACAATTATATTTCCCCCCGCAGAATCAAGGGTTTTATGGTCATGATTCACCTGATCACCCCTATATCTCCATATATGGCGCTGGCCTGTTCTGACATCACAATTATGTTCATGACATGTGCATAGACTCCATATTTGGGCATGCCTGACAAAAAACTCCATAGATGGGCATAAAAGGGACACAGACGTAAACTGGGTGGGGCATTCATTTCCAACTTGCATCGTTCCAAGTAGGCCAGTGCCCAACAGGCACCGCTCTAGTGTCTGTAAATCTCTATGGGAAAAATTAATTGGAGAATTTTCAGTGGGTCCAGATATCCACGGCCACTGCTATGCCCTATGGGCTTCATTAAAATCTCCACAATGATGATAGTTGTAATACTTTTGTCCCTTGTTAACCCATTCTGACCTGAGATCAGATTCTAAAAATGTCTTCAAAAAATGTCCTGACAGTTTTCTGAAAAAGCTATGTTTCTATGTCAGTCGTTCTTCGATTTTTAAAAAATAGCCCAAAATAGGTTAAATTATACCATGATAATACCATGAAATGAAGAAATGCAATTGCCATTATGCTGGACCTTTAATCATTATCGCTAATGAACTATATAGCTGTATAATGTGGGACGCTGGCCGCTTCACCTCCCAATGACTGTATGAATGAACCATGAACCATTACTTTGAGTACTTAGAAAAGCACTATAATAATACAATTGATTCATTGTACCAATTATAGGCTACTACTAGATAATGTTATTGTACATATACTGCAATAAAAACATATATTTTAATTGTTCTTCAGGAGCAATGTGCTATGCACCTATGAAGCTGTTTCTATTGGATGGAGGAGCCACACCCTAGCAGTCTCACTGTAGAGGGAGGGAGGGAGGGAGGGAGAGGAGAGAGAAAGAGAGAGAGAGAGGGAGAACACACCCCCACACACGCCCACACACGCACGCACACGCACACACACACACACACACACACACACACACACACACACACACACACACACACACAACTCAAGTGTGAGAATAAAGGACTGAGAGGAGATATGGTGTAAGAGAGGATGTGGCTGAACATGTCTCTAGTCACCTACCACAACCTTGGATACAGCTCACACACAAACACAGATGTATTACAGAGAAACCGCACAAATGATGAAAACCCAATCAAGTGGTGATCGTTCAAAAACAGAGGTCAGGCTGACATAAACAGCCTCTATTTCACAATGCATGAAAATAACCTATATAGCTTCATTTTGTCACTTCAGACTTTTCATTGTGCTTCTTGAAAGTAAAGTTGTTTTATTTAGTAATGGGATGGCAACATGTATTGGTGAACAAACCCTTTCTTTTGATAATTAGAGGCTACAATAGCTGCAAATAGGAAGACAGAAAGGGGAAGGCTTATGCATCTTCAACTGAATTACTTGGAGATTGGTCTGTACCTAAATCTATCTACCACTGCATTTCCAACAGAGACGTCAATGAATCAGTCTTCCACAACCCACTAAAACTGAGCTATGCAGAATACACTGCACTGCAGTGCAAAATTCTGCGTATTAAGTAAAAAAAAAAAAACTGTTTTTTAACTTAAAGCTCTACTATAACTTTTTTGTGTGAATTAAACACAAATTTGATGGACAATGAACACTCCTTTTGCATTGTAATTTCCATAAAATAATTCTTCGTTCAGCCCGTTCATTTATGCAAACATAGGTGCTCCATAATTAAGATCGCTTCAGAAAGCAGCTGATGTGGTTTTGGGAAATGTTCAATTATACTGAAGAATGGCTGTTGCCTTCATGGGGAAGCAGGTGCTTGCTATAGACAATGCCCTCCACCATGTGTCAGCCGCTCTTGTCTTTGTTAATTGCTATGGGATGGGATGACCAGCCAACCACTGATCATAAATCAATACCAGTTTTGTTTCGTAACCTGCATGAATTACCAGATCTACATATCATATATCAGGAAGAAATGCTGCTAGAATTATTTTAGAATACAAAAACGGATTTCATATTTCTATCCCCACACATTGTCGTTAGAATTCTTACATTCTTTGATGTTCCACATTAATGAATAACATAGAAACATATTAAGGTAAATGGGAGAGGGCAGGTTTGCACTTCTGCATTTATTTTGGTCTGCAGCAATAAAGTGCAGCGGTGATACTTCCATTTACTGTATTATGATGAATGGAGGCGTATTCATCTCAAGGTACAGTATCTCTGTATCAGCACATGAATCCACACACAGGGACCAGGCCACACCCTGATCCGGGGGTGTTAACGCATGCATTCTCTCCCCCATGGTGTGCCATGCCGCTGCAATGTTATACAACAAACGCAGTGCCTCTTCAGCCACACTCTCCCTCCTTCTCCCCCTCACTCCCCTCCAGTCATGCAGGACCTTGGCTTGGACCATGTTAAAACTGCTGCTGAGCTGTCAGTCTAATGAGGCGCGGTGTCAGTGAGCTGGCGGCAGAGACTGGATGAACAGCTATAAATCGGTGACATTCAGCAGTTTGCTGGATAGCAGAGCCTAATGGAGAGGAAAGCATCATGTCTGTTAAGTGTATATGTGTCTGTGCCACTTTGTCTTTTCAAGACTTCACATTTAGATTGTTCTACCGACTACCGTGGACCGGCACCACTAATAAGACTGGTGTGTGTTTAGCATACTTCTCCAAAGTGTATGTCTCTCGTCGTCAATGCTGATTACTGTAATCAAGCAAGAGTTTTTAGAGTGTTCAATTCTGTAATGTAATTTGTATACTATTAAAATTAGAACTTCTTTGTAAACGCTTGAGTAGTAAAACTGCCAGTTGTATTAAAGGTGACTGCTGCTATCCACCTTTCCACAGATGCTCACTTTCTGCTGAGGTCAGTATATGAAAACAGATCCTGGTCTGTCCTTGAAGTAAACATGGTATAGTCGTCTTGGGCTTTACGTGTGTGTGTGTGTGTGTGTGTGTGTGTGTGTGTGTGTGTGTGTGTGTGTGTGTGACAGGAGAATGCAGCAATAGCATGGAAGGCATAAATGCAGCCTCAGCAGGTGTGTAAAGTGAATCTGGAATTACCAATTTTCCTTCCTGCACATTCATGTTTTCCTGTTTGAAGAAATTGCTTTGTAATAAGACTCCCTGATTCCCTAACACAGGTATTTTGCCACTGCAATCCCACCTGTGAATCGTGATTTGCCATACTACTAACATTTAGATACTGCACTCATCTGTTAAGGCTGCTTGTCTGTATTGGAGATGCACCAGCATGCTAACTTGTCCTGCAAGCGTGCCGCATGCCTGCGATTTATTTAGTACCTACTTACCTACTTACCTATAGTGCCACAAATTGTATTGTATTAATGTAATGTGTTGCATTTCAATGTGAACTAGTTTTTGTTATGGTTTTAAAGTTTTACGGACATTTCACAAAATATTGAAGTGATTTGGTACAACAAATCGCTACAATGTAGACATAGTAAAAGATACACATGCACAGTTGCATACTAATCCTTATTCCTTAGGCAGATGACTGACATTCTTGCTGAAAACAAGGTTAGATTAAGCTATATAGGGGATGAAGGACAAAGGAGATCATAATCTTTGCTCAGAGATTGTATCAGAGAAAATTAGAAGGTGAATGAATGAATCCCTGTCACTCTGACCAGTTGCATTTTGACCTGGTGGGGTCCTTAAACAAACAAACTGCGATCTGCCTGCAAAGGATATCTACAAAATCTTTGGGTTTTTAAAACATTTAATTACATCTGAAATGAAAATAGCCAGGGCTTGTCCACAGGTTTGATGATTTGATCATCTTGGAGGACACATGTAACACATGACCAAAGTGCCACCATCTGGTGCAAAGTGGTACTACATACCAAACTGTACATAATCCATAGACCTATTGTTTCCGCTGTGCAGCACAACTCTGCCATCCCTATAAGTTCAAATGTAATTGGCACACACATTTAAAGGTTTTGCTGCAATGAGATACCATTGGCATGACACACTGTACATTAAGGGTTGCTGTGAAAAGGGAAACTCTGCACAATGTCGTACATTTGATAAGATCTTCAAACAATGAATGAGTTTCGGAACTTTTTGTACAAGGTATCAAAATATGTTTTTTAAAAGAGGAGAAGCAAACGAGTCGTTCACAGTATATCGGGTGCATGGTTCTGGTAGAAATATAGTCATAGAAACTAAGGATTACCAGCACTCATTTTTTATCCATTAGGATTCTTGTGTATTGCAGATTCAAGCTCAGCAGCAGAACAAACGGATGGTTTGTGTGAGGAAGGCCTTCCTCAGCGTTGCCTACAGTCAAGAGGCCTAACAAAAGGAATTGAACTGTCTGCAACCATGGGGGCAGGTCAGACGGGGAACGAGTACTTAAGTCCAATTGACATTTAAGTGAAGCCATGATTTAAGATCAGCTTTAAACTTTAGCAGGGAATTCATGGATTTTAGATTTGCTGGCAAAGCATTCCACTGAGCGGTGACTATATAATAAAAAGCATTCTTATGTCTTACCCAGGGACCTGTAGACGACAGGGGTGGATGTGGGTCTTACCCAGGGACCTGTAGACGACAGGGGTGGATGTGGGTCTTACCCAGGGACCTGTAGACGACAGGGGTGGATGTGGACGCCTCCTTCTCACACAGGCTCCTCGACAGCTTGTCCCCTGGATGTCATCTAAGATGGACTTCACGTCAAAGTCAGAGATCACAGGCCTGTGGATATATAGATATATTTTATTTGGCATAATTTCAAAGCAACAATTCAGTTAGGATTATTATATACATGTACTGTATTTGGGAGGGGCAGCACATATTGAACTCTAATACCCAAGGACAAGTGAACCCAATTAACATGCAGTTACCTATAAACTGACCATGTAATGACCCTTTCCCTAATTCCAATAACTGATCAATTATCTAAACGGGGTCAGAGGTTAGGGTTTAGATAACCCATCAAGACCCACCCAATAACACATTAGTTACCCATGTCTCAACACAGCACTGAACTGAATGAAGGCCAAAGACAGTGTGAGAGCACCATCTACTGGACTGGCTGCATTCCAATATGTAACAGTAGGTAGCAATATATATAAATCACAATTCACAAGTGTGTCCGTCTCTTTTTTTGTCCGTTTGCCCGTCCGTCTGTAAATAATTGATTAACTTTTGATATACAGTACAATGAAGTGAGAGGACAGGTTTTTTTTTACCAGTTTTATTATGGGTATGGTTGTAAAGATTGTTTAAGCAATTAGCCACATTCAGTCTTGATAACAGACCTGGACCTCCCATGTAAAAATAATAGACTTTGGCTGATTGATTGATTTTTTTTATTCAGTTTGTAGAATGGGTACAGTTCAACGAAGGTACAGGTCAACACAAAGGGAGTTAGGCCAGGTAGACGCCTGACTAGTTTGTTTTGGGATGTCTGGAGCTTGTTAGTTCTGAGGCTAAATTCAAATGAATAGCTCTACTCATAATAAAATGAAATTAATAAAAAGCACATAAATGGTGGTATACACATATCCCAGGGTGTATGTTCACAAACTCTATACCATTTAATGGGAACCTGCCAAAGATGTATGGTATCTCAGTGCTGATGGTTAGGCCTCTTGTGCAACCTGTAAGTTGCTAAAATAACTTTAAAGGTTTTGTGTGATCTCTGCAATATAAATGTGAGAGCAAGCGGAAACTTGTGTTCAGTTTGCTCTGCAGGCAACTAGTAACCTGGAACAAACCAATGTGTTTCTGGTGCAGTCTAACCTTTCTCTGCTCCTCATCCTGTGCTCAAAGACTGAGTTCATAACAGAAGGGCAGTAGCAGTACTGCAGATGGGAGAATATGTACGCATCCTAGCATATTGATTTGATCTTGTAACATATTGATCAAGAATCAAATTTAAAACATCCCAAGTGAGTATGCATAGTGCATACGTACATACGTAACAACAGCAACCACAACTTTATGGTGTTTAGGATACCTGGAAAATGCAACATTGTTCTTCAGCATTTTAGTTGTAGGCAGACTAGTATAAAATGCACCTGGCCTCTTTCACCTACTGTATTACAATCATCTTACACACAAAACAAACACATCAGAGAGAAATCAACAAGCTAAAATGCCAAAAATGATGCATGTGTGCTCTGAAATGGAGAGAATAGGGAGGATACCTTTCTTTCTCAAATGGTCACAAATAAGAAACATGCTAGCAAACCACTTAAATTATTCATGTTATTGTGGCAACATTGAACAAAGTCAATACAGTATGACACATTATTAATAATTTAATCTCCAGATATATAAAACCTCTGACCTATAATTGCTTGAATACATTGACTGAAACTTTGAGTAACTATTGACTGTGCTTTCCATTTTCAAGATCTGAAAAAAAAGGATCGTCACAAAATATTGGCATAAATTAAGTCTATAATGGTTGGTCGCTTCACTACTTTGGTCCTAAACAGATATCAACTGATTGGATTGTCATGGAATTTGCTGTGAAACTTCATGATGAATCAAACAAACTGTATAGATTACCGGTAATCAAATAATAATAATAAAGTATTTAATCATTAATCGCAGGCGCAGCCCAACTGCATTTTGGATTTTCTTTTAAGGAAGTCCCCTTTAGATGCTGAATTTACTCATCTGTATCAAGAAGGTGGACGCCATTTAAAGTAATAGGGCGACAGAAAAGAACATGCCAGGCGTGGCCATTGAGTTCTACGGAGAAGTGGTACCATGTTATATTTGGTCATGTGTGTGTGTGTTTGTGTGTGTGTGTGTGTGTGCAATTTGTGTTTTTAAGTCAGCATGTGGGCAGCACACTGCTATAGTCTTCCACCATCTCAAACAGGAAGTGAAAAGGGCCACTTCGGCGGGCCACCTCGCTGGCTGTTTCCCCACTGCTGCTACAGAGTCCGGCCTTAAGGTGCCGCTGAGAGAGGAGAAGCTCTAGTGTGCTTGCGGAGTCTGTAGGCGGAGAGCTGGTGTGGGAGGCAGCCAGGTGGAGTGCCGTAAGTCCCCCGTTTGTCTGGGCATTGAGCTCGGCGCCATGTCGCAGTAGAAGGGCTGCCACGGACACACGGCCCCAGCGACAGGCGCTGTGGAGAGGGGTCCAGCCGTCGACTGTGCGCGAGTTAATGACCGAACCGGCAGCAAGCAACGCTGAGGCTGCAGCGACATGCCCGTTGTATGCTGCACGGTGCAGAGGTGTGTAGCGGTCCTCGTCATGGCAACATGCCAGAGAGGGGTCAGCAGACAATAACCTGTGGATTGTTGACACCTGAAAGACAGGATCGGAGGTAGGGAGAGAGAATGGTGATTTTACGCTAATTTGTCTAAAAGCGCCACATTTTGCACATATGTAGCCCAGGGCCTGATCTAATGATTTATCTAGGGCACCCGAGCCGGCGACCTTCAGGCCTATATAAAACGGCACATTTCATTATGCTTTAAGTAGAATGTGACGTGTCAAACTGATTCTGAATCCATTCTGAATCCATTCCAAACATTCGTTTGCACGGCCATAGCCGTTTGGGCACATTTGGGCAAGTGGCCCAAGGAAACGTTAAAATCACCAACATTGCAGCTGTAGGGCAAGTTTGAATGATCCTCTTTCAATCTGCAAAGCATTTGTTATAAGCTACCTCCTGTCAAGAACTTCCGCGCAGGTGATTGGATTGGATTTTGGAAGCACTCGTTTTCATTAACGTCTTCTGTCTCCTGCATTATTCGCAAAATCAAAATAGTTGGTACGCAGGGCCGTTTAGTGACACAGACGAGCACTTCCAAACTCCAACACTTAGATCACCTGTACTGAATTTCTTTACATGAAGTAGCTCAGATAACATGTCTACGGTGGATTTATATGAAACAAACTCTTTGCAGATTGAAAAGAGTTAAATCTGGCCCTACAGCTACAATGATGGTGAGTTTAACATCGTTTAATACAAGCAGATCGGAAATTTCAATTTGGATCAATGGACTGTCAATGGAGGGTGTTGCAACTCTAGATTATTCTTATTATGAACAAATCTAGTGTTGCAAATTGCGGTTATGTATAACCTGAGAAGCGATAGTCTTTTGTCCCTCTGCAATGCTAACCTCGTATAGACATGATGACATGCCCATTTCCTTATCAACGATGTGTGCCTGTGGAGCGGTGTTAGTTATGCAGATGGCAACGGCAGAGTGGCGGTGTTATAAACTTGTGTTGAGAACCTACAAAAGTTTTTTTATTCCAATATTGGTAGCAGAAGATCGCTGTGGAAACTATAGGCTTCGACGAAGGGCAGCCATATGATATGAAACTCGGAACACAGGCTGGCGCTGCAGCCATAAGATGCAGCTGATAGATCCGCCTATTGTAGGTTGAAAAGATCAAATCTACAAGCTCACAACACGTCGCAAGGCACCACGTTGTGAGCTTGTATATCTGCTATTTTCAATGCAAAACAACACCGTCATACGGCGAAGCCCACATTGAGCTTTACACACTACAGCTCCGCTACTCATCAGCGCTTTATAGTCTTCTTGGTTCAGGGTGTTATTAAGAATGAACAGAACCAGGCGTTCCGACTCCGAGGCTGAAAAACGGAATAAAACGTGGATATTACACAAGCAAGCAGTGAGTGACTGTCTGTCTGCATTGTATAAAGTTCATGATGACATTAACGTTTAACAAAACAAACTGTAGGTTTTGCATATTATGGTTGAATGAGATGTAAAGCCCAAAACATTAACATTAATTTAATTTATTGTCGCCCAATCACGGCCACTTTAGTTCTTTTTTGGCAAGCGATGTCTGCATGATAGATAGTACAGTAGATTATAGTAGCCATGGTATACATATGACGCTCGTATGTTCCAGGGGGACCAGGGGCAGGGCTAGTATTTATAAAAACAGGAACAGGTCGCAATCGCAAGTGGAAAGAAGGGCGGCGCTATCATAATGAGGTGTAATTATGAGCTGGGCGCATGTATCTGCAAACACACATTTAATGTTATTCACTGCGATTTAAAATAAATGCTGATTAATGTATTATTTGGAAGGTAAAATATAATCCTGTCGGCCAACCCTGATATGGCCTATACATTTTGAAAGGCGCTAGCCCCCCCTATATACAGGTTTAATGTTTGATTTTAGTTCAATGTTTGTTTTTAAAATGCCATTGACAATGATGGGAAAATTTACGTCATCTAGTCCAAACATTAACGTTTGTTTCATTACATCACCTAATCAACATGAGTTAGACTTTAATATATTAGCGCCCCTCACTTCACATTTCACACGGATGTGATTTTTTATTAATAAATAGCCTAATGATTTATGCAATACACTCAATTACTCAAATCCTGGTTCATTATGTCTCAAATCATCAAAGCCTCAGGCAAAGTGCTTGGTTTAATGTTTTTAAGTCTTATTAAAGTTATTATCAACTTTCCCTCACGAATACGCTTCCTGTCCCCTATGAATCTTATGTTGTTATTTGTCCCAGGAAAATCGAGAGGGGGGAAAAAAACTCCATGACCATACCGAGTTAGCATGCTCGTTCTACCCACAGATGACCACTCATTTTGGGCTTGCTGCAGCCCCACTCGCCCGCTGTAAGCCTGGGGGAGCTAAATCAAGACATGCCCCTCGCGTGACTGCAGACCCGTAGCCTCTGTTTCACTATGAATATTGCAAAAACGGTCAATACAGTCTATCCAAATAAGAAAACATAACGTGTGATAGACTTTAAAGCTCCAACACTTACACGGTTGTACTCTGCTGCCCACAACATGAGCTCCTCAGGTCTCTCTTTGAGTAAGTCTTCCTTTTGCAGATACCATTCCTCACTGTGCTCTCCCTCCTCATCATCATCATCCTCGTCAACCTCCTCCGCATTCCATGAGCTACTTGCTCCACGGGGGATCAGATGTCCATGTGTGTTTAGAAGCTCAAGTTGATTAAAATCTTCTGGGAACTCCATCAAGCTTCAAGTATCTACCAGAGAGAGAGAGAGAGAGAGAGAGAGAGAGAGATGAGAAAAATATTACAATCATGTAAGGCTGCTTTATTGAAGGGAGCAATCCCTGCATCAGATAAAAATTCTGGCGTTCCACACCCCAACATTTCTATATCCATTGCTCTTTGTCCCTTTATTTATATATATGGAGTTCTGTGTCAGGCATGCCTAAATATGGAGTGTTGTGATGTCAGAACAGGCCAGCTCCAATATGGACAATCCCGGGGAGAAGCCTTGTGGCTGTTCTGGACAACCGTGGGTCCGATCGACATGACATTAAATATTAAAATGCAAAATGCATGTTGTAGTTCCTTTAAAACACTGAATTATTCTGCTGCTACAATAAAACAGCACAAGTTTACTCTTATGCCATGCTATATATAACCAAGTATACTGCATATTTAGCTATGAAATACAACTTGTCTTTCTCTAATATTATAACCCATTAAACCCAAGTGTTTGTCCAATTCTCAAATCATGAAGCTCTTATTTTCCATTCATTAACTAACTAGCTAAAGTTGTGATTGCATGCAGACACATTTTTGCATATATATAATCATCATTCATTAGATTAACAACATTCGTTTAATCGTTTTATACTGTAGCTATTCATAGCTATCAACCAGTTTGCGCTGCTATTAGCCCTGAAAGTACGAGCGTCATGTGAACCATATATGGCTACGCTGCTTAGCTATAAGGTAGCGTAACAAACACACTGCAGCGCTTCTGCAACGCGCAAATGTCAGCAACATCTAGGGTTATTTATAAAATAAGTTTAATATTTATTTATCAATCAGAAGGTTACCTACCAGCAGCTTTGTTTGTTTGCTAAATCAAACCACCACAGCTAGCCTCACAGTGGTTAGCGAATGAGATGTGACATGGGATATGTAGTTCTTATCCAGCATACACACAGCTGTAAGAACTACATACCTGCTGCCAGAGCCATAGAATAAGACAGCGTTTTTTTTTATTGATTGATTGAAATATTTGTTAACAGTTTGCAGAATTACAGTACATTTCAAGCACAAACTCAATACAAAGACTGTTAACTGTGAGTGGACGACCCAATTAAGCCTTACACTTGTTTACAACAGGGTCCACATTGTTCAATTCATCAAAACATTTAGAGACAAACAAATAGACACTTCTATGTAGTTAAAGAACATATAGTTCTTATCCAGCATACCCCTGTATAATTAATTACACAGTAAGAACTACATAGGCCTATGTGCATTACCTAACAACACTCCTGCATTTTGCAGGAGACTCCAATTTATTTGAACCATTTCTCCTTATCTATGGCACCCGAGCCGGCGACCTTCAGGCCTATATAAAAAGGCAC
The DNA here is from genome assembly GCF_963924005.1 of Protomyctophum bolini. Lineage (NCBI taxonomy): Eukaryota > Metazoa > Chordata > Actinopteri > Myctophiformes > Myctophidae > Protomyctophum > Protomyctophum bolini. The sequence continues at coordinate 15,099,705 of NC_137864.1, forward strand.
ATTTCATTATGCTTTAAGTAGAATGTGACGTGTCAAACTGATTCTGAATCCATTCTGAATCCATTCCAAACATTAGTTTGCACGAAAAAACTAAAACGGCCATAGCCGTTTGGGCACATTTGGGCAAGTGGCCCAAGGAAGCAGGAGAAATGGAGGGCCTGCAGCCCTCCATTTCTCCTGCTTTTCTCTTTGGGGGGATTTCACCCTTTTTGCGTGGTCAACCCATGCAGCCACGGCCATAATGATATGCAAATCACCATGGCAGAAACGGTTGAGAAATGACAGTTACCGTGTGGGGGTCCCCGGAACATCCAGACCTCCAGGAACGCGCCTAGGAGCCGGGCCGGTTCCGGCGAGCCGCCCCACGTCCGAAACGGTTGAGAAATCACAGTTACCGTGTGGGGGTCCCCAGTACTATACTGTACTGTCACATCCGGAATCATCATATATACAGTTTATATGTGTGTGTGTGTGTGTGTGTGTGTGTGTGTGTGTGTGTGTGTGTGTGTGTGTGTGTGTGTGTGTGTGTGTGTGTGTGTGTGTGTGTGTGTGTGTGTTATGCTGCACAACAGTGATACTTGGTGGTGAAAACCAACCAAACGCTATTTTCGTGCTCGGACACTTTTGGAGTGGTTGCACCACTCTAAAAGTGGCTCTTTGAGAGTGATTTTGAATGAGTCTAAGGATTCACCTTTTTTAATGGCTGTTGGTAGGGTGCTCCACATTTTAGTGGCATAGCAGTGAAATTAATTTAACCGCTTGGTGTTGTGATTGTGGACTTCATTGACATTAAGGAAATATTTTGACAGGTACATGGGTATCTTAGTGGTGCAGCGAATCTCGTAGACCAGGCCCATTGCTGTACTCTGTTGTCAACCCTAAGTCATTCCAGCCTATCAAAATGGGCAGTGATGGTTGATAACAAAACAAATGCAGTGAGATAATTTAAAATACCCTCATGGAGCACACTATCTCAGCGCGTCCTTAAATTGGTGAAGTTAAGAGCGGACAAGAGATTTAATCAAATTGCAGAAAGTTATAATATTACAGATTGAATAATAGAATGAATATAAAATGATTTACAGAGCTGAAAATGTCAGGGCGAAAAGTCTGAGCACTTGGTCAACACTATCCCTTGCCCATTCATACCGGTTAACAATGCAAAAGGTGGATTCTGACGAGTCATCAATTCTTTATGTTCCCTTCTCAGGAACTTCTGCTTTCCTCTGGGTTATTTTATGGTCATTGAGTCATTGAGTCATGTTCAACCTAAAGAGAAAGAGAACATACAAAAAAAAACATACGACGTATAGAAATATGGAGCTATAAGGAGTACTGGAGTATGGAGTATACTTGAGTATACTGGAGTCACATGAAAACTGAAGCCGGTATTTTCCATCCATTTCTCAATACTTCTTGAGCATCAACTTAAGATCATTGTCTGGTGCTAACAGTATGGGGCTTTCTGTTCTGTGAGGGGAGACATTGTTACAGTATATTAGACAAATAGTATACGTAATCATGTAGGTAAAAGGTTAAACATGGATAAAAAATATCCTAACATATTCATAATGTTTAGTAAAAATCTAATATCATAACAACATAATGTTTAGTAAAATCGTATATGATCACACTATGCCATAACTAATTGGCCCTTATTTAAGATTAATGGATATGATTAGACAACAATATACTTGAAGAGGATATAAGCAAAGGAAATCTCAACAGAAGCATATTCCATCAGCAGGGCCTCACTGTGGGGGGACACCGGGACAGTGTTCCGTTCACCTCCACCATCTGTTCTCTCCCCTCCAGGTAGGATTGCATCCAGCTCACTGATGTGCTATCACGAGCTTGGGTGGCCAATCGCGGTCCTGGATTCAGGACCGTGATCCTGATTGTCTGAGCTAGATCTAGATCCTAGATTGTATGTTTGTCCCAAATCGACAGACAGACAATCTAATATTAAGTTTGAGTGTTACACTTTGTCAGCTTGTTCTTTTGTCAGTCTATGCCTGGCATGTCATGATCTAGTAGCCTACCGGTAATTGTCCAAAGCAAAACGAAAGCGTCTCTGAGGAATCTGGTGGGGATGTTATAGCCAGTGGCCTTGGTTGAAGGCACAGTGTGCCCATACACACATGAATAACCCAAGTAGGAACCATGCACACAACACTTCTCAAGGACCTCAATGCATACTATGACAGTATGCCCATGAGTGAACAGTTTGTCTTTCATGGTATTTTCACAGCATGGTATTTAGCCAGATATATATATGGAGATATATGGATATATAACACATGGCATGGGTAATTGAAGGATGGCTAATAATATATACTGGTACCGGACTGTCTTTTTGAGTGGTGCAACCACTCCAAGGAACAGCAATGTCCGTGTCCGCCTATGTATGCGCCTATGTGGCCATGAGCACCAGTATATGACTATAGGGTACCAGTAGGGGCGCTGTTGTGCCAGAGAGAGATAGTATTAGTGCTGCACTGTTGCCTGCTAATGAGAGAGAGAGAGAGAGAGAGAGAGAGAGAGAGAGAGAGAGAGAGAGAGGAGAGGGGGGAGGGGAGGGGGGAGAGGGGAGTTGCACCACTCAGTTCACACGGGTGTGATTTTCTTTTGTACCTTACATCACTGGCACTACTTCAGAGCCACAACAGAGCCTGCGCCAGGCATTCTTGAACTGGAAGACAGAGTAGAGGATGGGGTTGAGGGCTGAGTTAGTCATGGTGAATGTCACCACCCAGAAGAACAGGCTGGAGGAGACATACAGCTGCCCTAGGAAGTTCCCGGCCAGGATGAGGAAGGTGGTGATGAAAATGGGACTCCACATGATTAGGAAAGAGAGCATGAGGACCATTAGTGTACGCAAGAGCTTTATGTCCTGGCGGGAGACAGAGTACACACGAGACTCTCCCATGTGAGAGGATGGGTTGACTCTGGACCAGATCCGCCGCCTGGAACATTTTCTAACCTGCAATATCAGACAAAAGAGATGGTGTCAATCATTAACTTAATACACATTCAATGCTATCTTGTTCTTTAGGAGGTGATAACAAAAATGCATCACACAACAGAGGCAGTTGACATAGTGATTATTTGATGAAAACGAAAGACACAATGAGATACTGTATCTAGCCAACTGACTTGCCCAATGTAACGGCACACAAAGGTCTATTATGACTCTCATGTCTTAACATTTCTAAAAGGTTGCTTAACAAAGTAGTGTCCCATTATCTCGAATGCTCTATGTGCAAGTCCAGTGTGCTGAGACTTCCAACGTAATATTGACAGATGCAAGCCTTGTGTACATACAGCTACCATTTCCAGCTTCAGTAGTCAATAGCGTAAACACTAATGTCCTGCAGCTTTTCTGTTCCCACAATGACACTAAAATGCAAGTCATTGTCCTAAGAGTTACATTAATGATCCACACAAGATGTACAGTATACTAGGCAAGTGAATCAGACATGTACATGAGACAGACTAGAGTAGACAGTCACTAGAGGATTCCTACCTGTAGAATTTTGCTGTAACTGACCACAATGATTAGGCCTGGAAGCAGGAAGCACAGGGCCGTAAAGGATACATTCCACACAATCTCTGCAGTCATATCTGGCCACTTGAGAGTACAAATGTGGAAATCTCCCTGTTTTAAAGTCATGAAACGCAGATATGAGAAAGGCACTGTGGTGGTACCATCCATCAGCACGCACGCACACATGCACACACATGCACACACACACACACACACACACACACACACACACACACACACACACACACACACACACACACACACACACACACACACACACACACACACACAATACGTACATCTTTTGGGAATTCCTCCTCCATTACAGTGAAGAACAGGCTAAGGGGTATGGATGCAAGGGCAGAAAAGGCCCAGATGAAAGTGAGGACAGCAGACACCATCCAAGTGTTGAGGGTGGGGACCGTTTGCAGCCGAAGAATAGCTTGGAGCCTTTCCACGCTAATGGAGGCCAGGGTAGAGATCGTGACACAGCCACTCACACAAATGACATACTGCACGATGTGACAAGCTGTGTATCCCAGTCTCCAGGACACAGTCCAACGTACTGCGATGATCAACGGGATCATGGTGACAAAAAGCAGGTCGGCCACAAACAGGTTGAGGGTGAGTACCGTCTTATTGGACATGAGTCGGCGTTCTCTGACGACCATGACCACAGCTCCCATGTTGGCTGCCACGGAGACCAGCAGGACAGCCGAGATAGCCAGGGTCTCCACAACAGTCTTGCCAATGGGATCCGAGTGTCGTCGTATCTCTGAGAAGAAGGAGAAGTAAGAGACATTTCTGGGGTGCAGAAAATGGCTGTGAGGAGAAACATCCATATCCTGGGGGTCTTCTGTTCCAATTAATTGACTCCTTCCTTCATACGTACTGCCAACTCAGAGGACGCCTCATGAGAAGAAAGTGCTGAGGGACGCATGACAATTTAAAGGCATGGGTGAAAGGGGTGGCAATGAGTGTCACCAGCCACCTTTGTGATACTGTTTGCTCCGGCTGCTGTGTCACAGGCCGAAAGCTTGTGTCAAAGCAAACAGCTTTTACACCTTGATAGCAAGCAAAATAGCCTCAATGAATAGACCAATTTCAGACTGTCATAATTCAGTTCATCTTGGATAGTGCAATTCCTCTAATAATAATAATTCACTTCATCTTTCGTGATTCAGTTCATCTGTCATATTGACTACGAATAGTCAATATAACATCAGCAGATGGCCGAAATCTATGGCTCTAAGTGTAGTCATCTTTTTAGGAGCAGATGTGCAGAGAGGCCATGCTGCACCAGCTCCAGCAGCAGAGACTCTGACGAGGCGATATGAGTGGGATATGAGTCTGGCTTATAGCCAGGCTAGGATCATTGCATGAGGAAACTCCAATCTGCGTGCAGGTTCATCACCTACATCTGCATACATGTATATGGAGCTGGCCAGAAACTCTACATCTGACCTCACTGACACTAATAGTTTAACTCCTGCTTCTCAACAATGCCATATTAAGAAGCTCTGTTGTTTCAGCGCAACCTCACGCTTTAAGGCGAGGTCACTTCTCGATAGATAGATAGATAGATAGATAGATAGATAGATAGATAGATAGATAGATAGATAGATAGATAGATAGATAGATAGATAGATAGATACGTCTATGGACTTTTAATGTTTGTTTAGAGCACTAAACATGATGTCATGTGGCAGCCAAGTTTACAGACTTTTAATGTTTGCTTAGAGCACTAAATGTGACGTCATGTGGCAGCCAAGTTTATAGACTTTTAATGTTTGCTTAGAGCACTAAACATGACGTCATGTGGCAGCCATATCAATGGACTTTCAGAACAGAACAATATATACTGTATAAACAAAAAGAACATCCCTAAACCATAAAAACAACAGTTTTTACAATAGATGATTGGAGCCTATGGGCCTAAGCTTTTGGTGCATGATCAGTGTGCACTGTGCAGACCTTATTTGTCTTTTTGTGTTAGAGATAAATGCCACACCTGGTCTGACAGTGATATCAGTAAGCCTATCTCAAGTGTACAAATGTGAAAAGATATTGAACATCAGTTCATTATCTTTTCACATTTGTATAGGATCATAGGATGGCTGATAATTGGCAGAGATTATGACTGACTTGGTGCCGTGATTAGCTTCATGCAGGAGTGGAGGATCTCAAAGCCGTGGAGCTCTCGAAGTCTATTTACGTGTCTGGGCTCGGCCCGACACAACTTCCCCAGAGCAATGGAGGCGTTCTTTTGTACAGTGATCCTTTTGGCATCCCCTGCGGCATGACGCAGCAACGACAACACGATGTCGGTGCCAAGGAGATCAGTGGCACTTCCCTCCACTTCCAGGCAGTGGCCCAGGCAAAGGGCAGTATTTCCATGCACCACCTCATCACAATTAGAAACCAGCAAACAACGCAGGACGGAGAGTCTTTTATCAGACTTCACCAACTCTTCCCGTGCCAAGTCACTGATGCTGGTGCACATTGCAAGGGTCTTAATGGCGTACTTTGTGGGGGCCACTCCGTCTCCCTTTAGCAGTCTGTGCATGGTCCTCACAACACCTCGCTCAACAACGTGGTGGACGGCAGCAGGGGATTGTGGGAGGATATTGCTCAACACACCTGTGGCTCTAGAGATGATTTCTCCATCGCTGTTATTCAACAGGGCCATACACCGACTGCAGAGGGAAATAGCATGTTCCTGAATAGCTGGAGAGGTGATAGTTGACACATTGATCATTAAGCCAAGTAGGGGATAAAGCATATTGTTGTATTCATAGCTACTGCAGTGATTCATAGCGACTAGAAAGGCTTCCCAAATGTCTGCAGAGTGAGCCAAATTATGTCGGATTACATCATCAATAGCCAGACAGTTTATTGTCGATATCAGCACTGGAAGGAGATGCATATTGGCTGTGTTTATATTTCTCAGTATTGTGACAAAAGGGAGACCAACAGTTTGTGAAAACACGCCTCTAATCTGTATGCAAAATCTGTTTTCTGTGGCAAAGTTCTCCAGAATGGTCAGTGCTGTGATTTCCTTGCACTTGTTTGGCTTTGAGATGCATACCTTTAGATTTCTGATCAACAGGTGCAAATTCAAGTTGTCAATGGCCAGACCTCTTCCATGTGGCGTGTGCGAGTATAAACACAGCAATGCCAGGCATTCATTCTGCACAGCAATGTCCTCTGATGCTAATAAGTGAACAACAGACTGGCTGGAAACTGAGCACGTCATTAACATCTTCTGGTTTTCATGATTTCCATTGCAAAACACCTTCCATAATCTCAGCACCGACACACACAACTCACTGGCATATGGGTCCTTTGATCTCTGTAACAGACAACTCCTCACAGTGTCATTGTTGCTGATGATACTGAAGCCTTTATTCAGTCTGAAAAGGGTCTGGCCAGTGCAGTCAGTAATGGCTTGCGACAGAAGTTCCACCACTCCACAGTAGTAGAGAGGGTCCTGCTTAGACCTCGAAAGCTTCTCCAGCAGCAGCAGCACTGTATTGTCTTCTCTTTTAAACTCTACTCTCGCATCCCTCTCCTGCTTCTCTCTCTCCTCATCCACAGCCGCCTGGGTTAAGTATTCTCTCACCATATTCTCCCTTGCAGGTTCAATATCCATAATCTTTTCATAACAGTTCCTGCACTCTGTGTAGTTTTTCAGTGCCATATATGCTTTGCCCATGTGTATATAAGCTTTGATGCACCTTTCATTACACTTCAGGGCCCATTCACAGTCACTGATGGCCTCCTTATACCTGCCCAGCTTGATGAAGGCTTGTGCTCGGTTGGTGTACAGGGGCTGCATATCCCGTAGCTCTGCCAATCCTTCGCTGTAATACTTAACAGCAGTTTCATAGTCTTCTCTTGCATAAGCTTCATTCCCCTTGTCCTTAAGCACATTAGCTTTTTCCCGCTTTGCTCTTCTTCTCTTCTTCCTGTCTTCTGCATCTCTCTCCATGGTCTTCATGAATTGTTCTGCACTTTGAGCCTCATGGGAATTCTCTGAAACAGGGTTTGTGTTGATATTTGTCCTGTTGATTTTTGTCCTGCATGGTTCATCTGCTTCCAAATTAGCAATATAATGATCCGCTTTCTGCTCAGCCTCTGGGTCGGAAGAGTTCAGACCTTTCACCAGTTCACCTATTTCATCAACTTTCTGCAAAAAACTCTCAAAATCTTCATCATTCTCACCTATACTATCAACCTTCTTCAAAAGACTCTCAAAATCATCCATTAGGTTTCTTCCCCAAAAAACCTTGAAAATGACTTTCTTAAATAATCTATGTAATCCTAGACAATCTATTCTTATTCTTTAGTGTTTTCTCTTAATTAGTTTTAATCATGTATGACTCTCCTATATTTCAACTGCACAATTTATAACCATAGCAACGAATGCCCAAAGATTGATGATGTCATTTGGCTGTAAGAATTATGGTCATTATGTGAAAGTTGGGCTAGCAGAAAGAAAATCAGAAATGGAGACAAAAACATGTAATCATTTATTGATACTAGTCCATACCCGTTCGGGTATATGACATAGCCTACCAAAATATGTGCAGAGTTTCTCCCTACCTCTCTCCCCCACTCTCTCAGCTCTCTCCCTTCTTTCTCTCTCTACCTCCCTGTCACCCGCCCTCTCTTTCTCTCTCTCTCTCCATCGCTCTGCCTGTACTCAGACATAAGCGTCAAGGGGCGTCAAGAAAGTGCCTAGACCAGGCGCTTCTTCCAGGTTTATGAGGGGCGCTAGCCCCTCCTATGTAAAGGCTTTGAGGGTCTGTGTAAACACAAACATTGAAGATAAAAACATTGAAGACGAAAGTGTGTAAACACAAACATTGAAGACAAAAGTAAGGACGCGTGATTGGCCAGAATGAGATTGTAGGAGCCAAAACTGACCTAAAGCACATTTTGAGTGATTTACAATATTATTGCATTTTTATTATTTATTATTGTATTATAACCAGGTGGTATAGTGTTATTATTATCAGTATTTACATTTTGGTATTGTTGGTTTGTTTACTAATATTAGGTGTTGTTTTTTGCAATGTTTTATGATACATTTCTAAATATTCTGTATTATTTCTGAGCTACTGCGCATGGGGAACTGACCAGTGACGTCAGAGAAAAGCGAAATGGAGTTCTGAGTTGAGTTGATGCAACAGGGGAACGACACAAGTTTTTGACCGTAAACAATTCGTAACGTAACGTAAACTTTGTAACCTTAAACTAGTAAAGGAATCGTGTTTTTATTTTTTTATTCTTAGTCTTTTTTTCTGTGATATTGTCAAGCCAGTTAATTGTTTTCAAGTGGACCCTTTTTCAGAGAAGCTCAGGAGGATTCTGTTTGTGGATGGAAATAAGGGATTGGACTTTGCAATAAATTCCCATAAAGTACACGACGACGATCTCCGCCATTCATTGGATGTTGTGAGTTGATCATAACAATAAGAAGTGGAGAATTGTTATATGATACGAGTCAATACTAAAGTTCTGCTGAATATTACTGTGACTAGTGAAATCGCCATTATAGAGACGATGTATGATGATAAGAGCGCCCCTCACTTCACACGGGTGTGATTGAGGGGCGTTAGCCACTCCTATGACCAGCTTTGAGTGTTTGTGTAAAAACAAACATAAGATAAAAGTGTGTAAACACAAACATTGAAGACAAAAGTGTGTAAACACAAACATTGAAGACAAAAGTGAGGACTCAAATTGTGATTGACTGGAATGAGATAATTTATGATAAGAGCGGCCCTCACTTCACACAGGTGTGATTTTTAAACAGCTGGTGGATGGAAATCACAGTGTCTGAGGATTCATTCCGTCCAAATTTTGATTCCGTTGAACATTTTGAAGACGCAATCTCTAGTTAGATATATCTCTTTCTCGTCCAGCTCTATAACAACACATATGACATATGCTAGTGGTTTCCAAAGTTTGGTCCAAGGACCCCCAGGAGACCAAGGCTTAGGCCCTTGAGGGAGTTTCAGGGGGTCCCCAGCTGAATAATATAACACCAGAATTAGTAATTTATAGCAATTTAATCACTTGCTAAGTGTTTAAATGTTTCATGACATTAATTTTCATTATTTTTTGTTTTTCTTTTAGGTTGTATGACCTCAATTTCATCCACACAACCTGAACATTGAACATTCAGTGGATTTTCTGTGGTCTAGCGTTTTCTCTGTGTGTTCTGAAGCCTTTTGAGCTTCAATGAAAACAGTGTCAGTGTCATCTGCTGGCAAATTCCTATGTCATATGGATTTGTGGACTCTTAAGGTCATTACACACTGGCGAATTGGCGACGCGATATATTCGCGTGAATAATTCGCATTTAAAAAAAAAAATTGAAGTCCATGCAAGCTTCCACATCAGTGGCGAATGTGCGAAAATGCGACCGTTTTCGCTCTTTATTTGTTCGCTCTGGTGTCGTATTTTGCAGAGATTCGCAGGCGAACTGCAACATGCAATATTTCGCATTTTCAGATTGCTTATTCGCATCGCGTCGCTAATTCGCCAGTGTGTAATGACCTTTACCTCACAGTCCACAGGCAAATCAAAGCACTTGTTTGAGCCAGAAAACCCCAGACCACAGAAAATCTACTGAATGTTAAATGTACATATTTTATTAAATTATTTCCAACCATGATGTTTTTGCATATATTGTATATTTGTCTGTCATTAAATGTTTCAATGAATTGCATATGGGTTTATAACACTTGTTGTTTTTTTGCAAAGTGCTAATAAAGTATTGAATCAATCTATCAAACTGTCGTACGACAAATTACATGATTAATAATAATATTAATAATTCAACCAATGACAATGGCGACGACGGGACGTCGGTCGCGTCACGCCTCTTTCCTGCGCATGCTCAGACACAACGGAGGCGCAGAATCGCAGCTCAGTCTCTTCCTGTAAAAAGGATCTAATTATTTCCCTAGCCAAGGTAAAATGTGTGCCTTTTGTGGATCTATGTGCAATCTTGTCAATGGCCATAGGCTCATTGAAGTCGTCAAATTATGTTCACTGTGTTTTTTAACGATGGGTGTTCATGTTACTGCGTTCCCTGCCGTCAATGTTTGTGCTAACCCCGGCACAACAAGCTAACGTTCGGTAGCTAACGTTTAACGAGCTAACTGGTTGTTGATGCTAGCTTAAGGTTCAATGAGATAACTGGCTTGATGATTCCAGCTAGCTGACGTTAGCATCTGATAACAACACAGCAGCTGGCTCTGACCCTCTCCTAACAGTGATCTCAGCTTTGGACTCCGAAATAAGTAATGCCAGCTTTGTAGAATTAATGGGTCGTATGTTTGCTTACGAATACGTACGTTGCTTGAAACACACCAACACGATGAATTGAGTTGAGTACATGCATGAGGAGTGAGCCTGTGAGGACAGCTCAGGACACCAATGGAAACAATCCGAAGGGCTTTTTGGTTTCATCTTTTTAGCAGACCTACTAGCCATATGATTCGGTCTGGCTACTAGATCGAGACAGCCAATCAGCTATAGATCGGTCCCGATGTGCGCGATCTACTCCACAGTCCGCACGGTGTCGTCGGTGTGTACTACTACTCACGCAATAATAGACTTGGAGTCAGATTATCAGATATATCCTCTAGTTTCATGTGTGTTCTGGCTGTGCTTAAGAGTTATGTATTTATTTTACATTATTTTATGATTTTATTGCCGGTCGTGTTTCTTGTTTACCCCTATCATTGTATATTTTTTCTACGGACCTGAGTCTGCTAATAAAGTTTGAATTTGAATTGAATATCCATTTGAAAGTTCTGGCAGAAAACGTGTGTTTAGTAAAATGACTAAAATATCTCCACTTTTCCACGAGCTGCACACGAACAACATTCTGTCAGGGCAAGGCTGAGTTATTGGAGCCTGAACATATAAAAACGTCCTTTGGGAGGCACAAATTGATTGATTGAAATATTTATTAACAGTTTGCAGAATTACAGTACATTTCAAGCACAAACTCAATACAAAGACCATTGACCAATTAAGCATTACACTTGTTTACAAGAGGGTCCACCTTGTTCAATTCATCAAAACATTTAGAGATGTACAAATAGACACTTCTATATAGCCAAAGAACAGAACTAACAAATTAGTGGGTTGCCATTGATGCAGGGTAATTCATCATTCTAGGTCTAGGGCAGACCTAGCCCTGAAACATGACTGTCATGTCATGTTTCACTGTCATGGCGTCATGTGAACCATGGCTATAGCAGACCTGTACTTCCTTGTGCCTGTCCTTGCAATCGCATAGCATATGGATTGCAGCAAGTGCTCACAACCATGCACATTTGTGCATGCGTGTATAGTACTATAGATTACAAAATAAAGCCAGAAAGCAATGTGTAACATTCCTTTATCTTCACCGTCTATTTATAATACAAAAACATAACATGTCGTTTTCTTAAAAAAATTCTGTGTATGCACAGCTCTTAGGAGCTCACCACCACCAGTAAAGCTGTATAAGCATCGGGTTGACGGGTCGGATGGAAGTGGCGCGTCGTCCTATGGGGAGCTGCGGAGTGACCTCGCCATGAGTTACAAACCCATCGCCCCCGCACCGTCTGGCTCTAACCACACTCCTCCAGGTTTGTAGCCTCCCATTTTATATCTTTGGTGCTTCTTGTTGTTGGGTCATTGGTTATCAGAGGACATACAGTGCTCTTCATAAGAACAGTAAACATTGCAGAATTATGTTCCAACTGTAATAGAGCTAGCCTTTATCTCTACCCAGGTTCCAGTGTGCCCTCCCCGTCTCTACCGTCATCATCTAATTTCAGGCCGGCTTTCAGTGACTTTGGCCCACCCTCCATGGGCTTTGTTCAGGTATTACCTTGATGCTGTCACCCACTCACCCTCCATTGTTGTAGTTTTATGGTAAAAGCACTGTTGAAAATTGGTAGAACCTTGGGTTGTATAGCTAGCTACCTGGGAATGATGTTGATTCTGCCCTAAAAGTTCTGACTAAAAGTTCAAGTACCATACTGAAAATAAGTGCATTTGTGGTTAGATGCTTTGGATACAAATACTAACTAGTCATCATAATGTAAATGAAAAAAGTTACAGGTTTAAATTGGATGGTTAAATACCCTGTGTACTTTTATTTGTATCACCCATACAGCCGGTGAAAGTATCCCAAGGGTCCACCTACAGTGAGCTGCTGTCTGTCATCGAGGAGATGAGCCGTGAGATCCGACCCACCTACGCTGGCAGCAAGAGTGCCATGGAGAGGCTAAAAAGAGGTATAGCTTAGTTGGCAAGAACAAACTCCAATAGAGCCCCCCCTTTACCCTTTGGGTAAATCATTAGGTCAGTTTGATCCTTCTGTTCATTCCTCTTTGTCTCCTTTAGGTATCATCCATGCCCGCGCATTGGTCAGGGAGTGTTTGGCAGAGACGGAGAGAAGCGCTCGCACATAACCCCCATGGAAAACACCCCCCCCCCCCATCCTTCACTCTTTAAATGATTCATTTTCTTAGCCTACCTTCATGAAACCTGCTTCAACTATTCACCCTCTTTTCTCCCTTATACCCACCCACTCTTTGCCCTCTCTCATTTGCATAACTTGCATTTTGTCCCATTTTCTACTGCAAGTGCAATAGTTACCCTGAATTTCAATACTACTTGTTATTCTGCAGTTTTTTTTCTGTTGCCCATGGGGTGTATTCAAAATGCACAAGGTTCAACAGATTGAGGACCTTGCCACTTTTCCGAACAAGGTGTTAGGAAACTTGAACTTCTTACTGAGCTGGAATGTAGCTAAAAGGTGTACTGCTATCCAGTTTAACAGATGGGACTACTGGGTATTGTGTAATAACTTTTGACTAAGGAATGGTTCTTTTTATATATCTTAACCTAATCTTTCCTCAAGCTGCTAGACAGAAGACCACTTCGCAACCACACTATCAATTGGCGCCATTTTTTCTATTGTATAAAATAATTTTAGCATCTTGAATATACCCCAATCTCTGACATTTGCTTTCATAGCATTTTGTAGTAGCAGCACAATAGATGCACCAATCGTCTCACCACCCCATAAACTCTGTACATCTCAAATCTGTTTATTATGGCAATTTTGTAAACCAGATTTTTGCAGTTCTGTATGTATATCTTAATTAAATGATTATAGAAAAACATTTTCAATCTCAAACTTGTCTTATATTTAACTACTAGTACAATGCCTGTTTGGAACGAGTGCCAAATGCAGATCGAGGCTGTTCTGGAGTCACTTATGTGATCAACTACTCAACACTGCATCTGTTGGGTTAATTTTAACGTCAAAGTAGAATACATGTATGGCAGGTAGACCCTCACTCATCTCAACTTAAGCTACTGATTAAATTAATCAAATTAAACTGCCTCATAACAGCAATTTGCCAGTCAAGTCAACTGAATATTGTTTTGAATACCCGTCCCTGGCCCAGGGTTTGAGTAACTTGAGACTTGTTTTGACAAGGGGGATACCAGGTGATTATACTGTTTATACTCACCAATTCCTCTACATTTTACTTAATGCAGATAAACCATGATCTTTGTGTAAATTCTGAAAACCAAGGGATAAACACATTTATTATCAGTTACACATACAAGTTAACAGTTGCATCTCACCTGTGTCCAATAGTGTGGTCTACCATCTAACAGTTGGTTAACTGCTGCTCATGAAGTATAACCAGAACATTTTACAGTCAGAAAGGCAAGGAAGATAACGAGGGAATAAAAAAAAAAACATATGGTGTATATAATATATATATATAACAATTGCAAATGCTTCATACATTAGCACACTTCATGCTATACATGAAACATGATAGATACATGGAGAAAGTAAAAGCTAAGATTACACTAGTGTCCATTTTGTCCAAATGTTTCATATTTCTTGATTGTCACCGACAACGTAGTTTTGAGACCCAACTTATTTAAAACAAATAGTCTCCTGCTAATGAACTCCTTCTACGATGTGGCCCAAATGTAAAGGGTGAGGTGGGGAATACAGGTAATGTGTCCATTTGTGTACCGACACTGTAGGATGTCCTTGGTGCAATTTGAGTCAAATGGGTTGTCAGTCACATACAGTACTTATCCTTTGGGGGAGTGATAATCTGCCATAGGGCTGAAATGGCAGTAGCTGACCAGTCAGTGTAAACTAAATTGCAACAGCATACTGAACTGTCCCTGTGTGACATGCTGTAGTTGCAGTGTTGAACTGCAATTTACTCATTATCTTTGTGACTACGGATATGGGACTGTGATAAAGAAAATATCACATATTATACACCAACCCCTGGTTGGATAATCTCAGGCAACAACAAAATGAATGCGTGATCTAATCGATATATTCATTTTTCAAATGGGAGGGGAGAAATTGATACAAATTAAGCTATATGCCGACAATACCTACAATTTACATGCCTATCAATAACTGATAATACATTGTGAAAGACAACAAAAATAGCCTTTCTAATCTACTTCATTCCTTTTACAAAGTAGGCTATTGTAGCCATTTGGGCATTGCTGTAGGGTTTAGAACATCAGTCAAGAGCAACATTACTATTGTACATCATAATTTACTTTCGGCAATAATGTTGGCAAATCTCATTTTACAAAGGGTGATAGATGCAGCCAAATGATAAAACTAACACTGATACTGAAATGAAAGGAAATGGATATTCGCACATCGGATTACAGAAATCTGTGATAAATGTATATTTATCCTGTATCTGGCCTAAAAACAGGTCTACTTTGTCCCTGTTAAACAGGTCAATTAGAAATGTGGTCTTCTCTGTTTCAAACACTGATAATGCACTGCTCTGTTGTTTTTGTTGGCAGCTACAAAATCAATAAGACCGGAGGGTTCCAATGTGAGCACCGTTTCCTTTGGAGAGAGATACAAATCAAATAGACTAAAGTCAAGAAGGGTTTTAAATCATGCCTGTCCAGAGATTATGATATAATCTGAGGAAAGGAAATCAAAAGAATAGGGGAAAAAATCCTATTCCATTCCTTTGGCAAATGGCACCCTGGTGATTTTACTGGAGTGAAGGGTATATAAGGGGTGGATATACATTTATATGTGTAAGATGACAGTGTCTGTGCCATGAAAGTAATGTGGCAGGAAAAGTGTACAACTTTGGTGTGTGGATAAAAGTAAATCTCAGCAGCTTCCACTGCTCATCTCCATCTTGAATTTCACAGTCCCAAGCATCGTGTTGTTCCAACCCCATGGGAGATTCAACCCTGTGTGGGGGTAGAGCAAAGCCATTTTACAGACAACAATCTTCATCACATAGTGTTAATATATTTAGTGGCTAAAAACAGGGTCGAGCAAAGGAGGTCAAAAACCATTACAATAGCAAAGTACACTAAAAACCAACTGACTGTGGTGGCGGTGGCTGGCTGTGCGTTGTTGGCGTTGTAGTTGAACAGGCCTTTATAACGGCCCTTCTCCTCCTTTTCCTTTCCTTTGATCTTCTCCTCCATGATCCGCAGCTCCTTGACGACTGATGGCCCCAGTGTGGTGTCCAGTTCTACCACCTTGGCGAAGTCTGCTCGTGCCTCCGTCTCATTCCACACTGCTGCGTGTGCCTTAGCCCGCTTGTAGAGGGCTTTCACGTTTGCTAAAGGGAAAGGGAGAAAGCAAACAATGTCAGTGTTTCATTTGTGCGTCTTTATTGCTCATATTACCTGGAATCCAACATCAACTTCATGTTCTCAAAGTGGCCTGGTCAGGAGGATGCTAAGTCAGGACATGGCTATGGGTTAACAATGGACAGGTCATGGCTATGGATGACTGGGTGTACTCTGAGCAACATTTTAAAGACTTACAGCCTAGAGTCAATGCAATTCAGTGTAGCAACACATGCTTGTGACTTGGTGACCTTTGACCTAATATGTAAAGGGTAAGGATGACCATGACTTGCTTTCATATTTGAAGAGAAGAGAGGAGCAGTGTTCAATGACTTCGTAGTACTGGCCCTGGACTAACTGGCACTGACAGTAGTTGAGCAGCAGAGGTGTGATCATTTGGTCCAACTTGATCCATGCCTCATCTCCAGGATGCTCCTGATAGGAGTGTAAGGAAACAAGGGAATTAACATAAGGAACAAGGGCCACTTGTGTAAATTTTCTGCAGTTTTATGTTAAAGACAACAAAAAGGGGAATAAAACATATTGCTCTCTAGAGATGTCCCAATAACATTTTTTCCAGACCAAGTACAAGTACTTAATTTTTTAGTACTCGCCTATACCTTTTTGTTGGGTAACCACTTATTTTACTCCCCTTTTCTCCAATTTCATTTCATTGTCATGCCTTGTACTTGTAATGATACTGTTACCACAATAACGATAGAAAATTCCAAAATGTTCTTTATTTTGCTTATTAGCAATGAAACGTTTTGTTCTATTCAGACACATTCTAGTATTGTCTACCTTTCATTGTTTAAGGAAAAATGTTTACCTTGTTGTATAGCTGACTTTCTTTCATTATGCTTGAGGCAAAAAATAATAATAATGTATTCATCTGATTGTGTCGCTGCCGAATATAAACATAGATGCAGATGGATCTATCTACACAGCTGTTTTTGGCCATTTGCTTGGTCATACTTGCTCCCGTTGCATTCGTTCTATTCAGCCTAACGTCAACGAATATTTTGGGTCAGAGTATCAGGCCCGGTTCAGAGTAAGAGTACTTGAGGGTGGTATCAGGCCCAAGTACCAATACCAGTATCGGTACATCTCTTGCTCTCCATTTACCAACAACAATAATTGACTGATGTTCTTTGACAGAAGAAGGACATCTTAAAAGCAACTATTATAAATAAGTGACAAACTGGCCAAACCTTCATCTGTAGATTTTTGAGGCAGGCAATGCCATTGTAGTACTTCTCCGCGGCCAGCTGAATCTGTCCCTCTTTGAAAAGATTGTTGCCCTCCTCGTGGATCTGAGGAACTGCTTCGAGTTTCTCCTTGTCCGACATAGCCCACACATCCAGTCGAAACGTTCCAGGAGGCAACACCTGACAGGGCACGGTAGAATCAGTAGTCACTGGAGCTGACTAGCCTGGCATGGCCAGACTAATATCACTGCGTAGATATTAGTCTGGAACTTCGGTGTGGAAGTTATATTTCCAAACAGATTCCAACGTCACAGCAATAGTGCGCTCTGATCGATCACCCACAACTCTGAGGTGAGCGAAATGTAATTAACCCATTTAGACCCGAGTTAAAAACATTCACTTTGAAAGAATATATATTCAAAGATTTGTGCCACATTTTTACGATTTTTCAAAAATAGCAGACCTACAAGCTCATAGCGCGCCACTCGGTGGCGCGCTATGAGCTTGTAGTTCTGCTATTTTTCAATAGCTAAATTATAACATAATGTTTAAAACACCAAAAGGGGTTCCCGCCTAAAATGGGTTAAAACTGTCAGACCAATCTCTGAAGGGAATCGTTTTTTTTTTCCTGTGGCAGATTTGTCTGGTTTCCAGGCTAGGAGCTACAATCACATAAAACCAGGGACACTGAAATGGTGGAACTACAGAGTTACAGTTAACAGCACCATGCACATTGCACACACTTGCTCTATAATACAGCAAACCATAGACTCCCCCATTGCATTGTATTGGTCATTGCAGCATTGATCTACCGTAATAAAGTATGTAATGCAAATTAATAAAATAATACACATTCCCATTTAGGCTTGGACCTTAACCCATTCAGAACGGGAACCCCTTTTGGTGTTTTAAGCATCATGTTATACTTTAGCACCGAGTGCCGTGCTACGAGCTTGTAGATCTGCTATTTTTGAACAATCTTGAAAATGTGGCGCAAATCTTTGAATACATATTCTTTCAGAGTGAACGTTTGTAACTAAAAAAAAATTGCTTCTCGGGGGTCCCTACAAGCTTTTGCCTATACCTTTTCAATCAGGTTCAAAGTTAAAAAAAATATCTTGTTTGGTTCATAGTTTTTTGTTCTTTAGGGAGTGAACATTCAGCTAAAATAGCAGATCTACAAGCTCACTCACGAGTCCCGTTCCGACATCTGAGGTTGTAGATTTGCTATTTTTTATGAATAAATTGAATATATATATATATATGTGTAGACAGTAGACTTACAAAGTAATCGTGTGAAATCTTCTTGTGACTACATTATGTTTACACTGCTTTAAATAATGTTATGTTCTAAATCCAAAGTAGGTGCTACGGACTAGAGAACCATGTGTGAACCTTTGCACTGTTGTTTTCTTACGTAAAATTCTAACGTGATTATGCTTATTGTAAAATTCTAAAGTGATTAAGCTTATTATGCTTTATGCTGTATTGTTTTTGAATGATTATCCATATATATATATATATAATGTTTTAATCCTTTTTTGATCCTTTTTCTGCTGCACAAGCTCTACACTTGTAGGTCCACTAGGTGGCACTGAAGACATTGTCCCCTTTAAATAAACATAAAAATGAATAACAATACCACCCACACACTAACCTCCAACATATCTATCGTGAAGGTGAGGGGTTGTGGAGAGGCTTGGAGGTGATCCAAATCATGGTGTCCTAGAGAGTGATGGGAGTGGATCTGTGCGATACCACAACAGTGCCTCTGGCCCTCCAGTGGGTCTTTGCCCGCGCTGATGTTCCTCAGAGACTGGGACACAAGTGGATACAGTGCTGTATGCTGACAAAAGAGGGGACGAGGACAGGTCAGTGAAAATTAGACCAATAATACTGGACAGCAAATAAGAACACTATATAGAATTAAAGAAACAGCCAGCAGCAATAAAAGAGCAAAACAACTTTAATTAAGCCCTGTCTGGTCAGTTTACTAACCTTGGTGTCACAGGTGAAGTCTGCGACCTCAGATTCCCGCATGGTGATGACTACCCTCTCCCACACAGCCAGTTTGAACTTCTTCCCCAGGATGAGCTCCATGGGTTTGCTGCACCCCCCCATTTTCCGAGAGTCATCCAGCACGGTTCCATCAAGCTGGGTGGTGCGGTAGTGGAAAACCACCTAGTGTACAGGACAGGTTTAGTTGAACCTTAACATCTGTATTGTTCTTCATGTCCTCAACGCTCACTGCCTTTTTTTTTTGCTATTCTTTTAATGTTTTGTGCTTTTTTGTTCTTTACTTCTTTAGTGTTCTGTAAAGCACTTTGAGCTGCATTTCATGTCATGAAAGTTGCTATACAAATAAAGTGTATTATTACTTGTGCAAGCAGAGCGTGCAAGTAATGTTTTCCGTCATGCTACGAAGCTTATGTCCCATGACGTGATGAAGATATGTATTATGTACCAATGTCCCTAAGCAGCAAACGATATGACGTCATATGCTGGAACGGGACATACGGAAGCAGACCGTGCAGGTATGTTTTCCGCGTATGTCCCATGATGTGATGAAGATATGTACCAATGCCAGGGTATAATTAGTTATCGATGGTGACGTAACGATGACATGTTTCAGTGTCGGGTGGATTAAAGGTAATGCCCCTATGTATACATGTATGTAATCGGACACCACAACAGGCATAAGTAATCATTACCATACTTCAAAATACTACTTTTTCTCCTCCAAAAGCATGTAGAAAATAGCTAAACCTAATAATTCAATATTGCAAACGTTCTTTCACAGAGAGGATGAGATTTGAAAGTTTGTAGGGGTCTACAGTACTTGCACGCTCTGCTTGCGCACTAAATGGCCTACTAGTGTGCAACAAGCAAGTAGGCACTCGACAGAGTGCAGTTCTAGTTATTATTATTATTAGAGAAGAGAAGAGATGGGATGGAAGCAGGCGAACTTAGAGCACACTGCCCAACAGATAAATCACATTGTTAAAAAATATATATAAATACAATATTCATTTATGTTTTACAATTTGACAGGTCATGATTTTCTGAATTCAGATATTCATATAGGTAAATTGGAACAGTATATCACTTGCCATGAATGGCATTTGTCGACCGAATATTCTGTCCAACCACAAACACAGAAAACAGACATACAGTACATGCCAACCAATGACCACTTGTGAAAACATGCCATCCTGTCCCGCCTACTCTTGTCATCAGATGAAAAAGAAGGGAGAGATATCTACATCTAACCGGATTAGCGACTTTTATTTCACAAAATATGCACCATGTTTTGACAGTCAAGGTGTATAATAACAATGATGTTTGGCCTGATCCAGGTGACAGCTAGTACAGTCTCTAACGCAATATTCACTTACTGATTATGGTAGCATTAGCTCCTTAGCCATAGTCTCTAGTTCTGGGTCTAATTCGAGTTGCGCGATTCAATCCGTTACTCTCTTATAAGCATGATTGTTTTGTATTACCTTGGTTCCATCGGGATAAGTAGGTAGCACTCCTTTACCAGGGCTGACTACTTTCTTTTGTATCCCTTCTTCTAGCAGAGTTCGCACCACCTCCTCCATCCTTATCCTCGTCCGTCCGTCACTCAGACAGATGCTATGCGCCTCCTCAGAGATGGCGAAACTAGTGTGAAATCGGACTTCCTGCCACGGACTTCAAAATAAGACTTCCATTGACATGATTTGACATTTGAAAAAGTCTCTAGGAACTATTTGATTGGATATCTCAATCCTAAATTAGTAAAGTACCAAAAGTAAAAGTACTCATGCAGAATATCCCATATTTCAAGTTTTCAAATACCTGTATAATAATATTTTGAAAATTACAGACTACATAGCAGATCTACAAGCTCACAAGTTCACAACACAACAATGCATAGCTTGTAGATACTAGGCTATTTTCAAATGGCCAAAATGTATACCGGTCTAATCTATGGTGCACTGAAGTGGGTAATGTAGGCTATATTATAATAATCCAAATCTGTAAAATAAATATCTACTACTAACTATAGTGTCTAGTAGCCTTAGCCTAACTAAAGTTTTCAAATAAATGTGGAGTAAAAGTACAATATTTGGATCTGAGATATATAAAAAGTACAAGTATTGGAGATTGGATTACTTACGCTTACGCAAGTAAAGTATAGCCAAAATTGTACTTATGGGGTGCAGGGGCCAAAGTAACCCCCCTGCACAAGAAAGGGAGCAAATTAGACCCCGGCAACTACCGCCCTATTTCTATTCTTAGCTCCATCTCGAAAGTGATTGAAAACATAGTCTATGTCAAAAGTATCTTGGCACAAAAATACTAATGTATGAATTCCAATCTGGTTTCAGAACATCCCACTCTACTGACACATATGCCTCCTCTATTTGAGCGACCACATCAAACAAGAGGTGGACTTGAAATGTACTGTAATCCTGCAAACTGTTAATAAATCAATCAATCAATCAATCAATGGTTAATTGGAGTAGTCAGCTGTGGGGTGGGGGTAGGGAACTGTGACGAACATTGTGCATTTGTTTAAATGTATGTACAGTAATATGTTTTATTTTCGTTTTGTCATTATTATTTATTTATTTTTGTTCTGTATTTATTATTGTCAAAACATTTCGTGATAAGATTTTGTTTGTATTTGTGCTGCCATGGGGATGTGGGGGGGAAAAAAATATATGTCAATTGTTTTGAAAATACTTCTTTGTACTGTAAAAGAAAATCAATAAACATATGTTTAAATAAAAAAATCAATCAATCAATCAATCAAAAACTCATCCTTTACTTTCCACCACTAAGTAGTGGTGGTCAGACGGATTAGGACATGCAATAACTGTGGACTGTGGTAATGGTAAACTGTGTCAGATAGATCACTTTAATCCAAATAAATAATTTTAATACAAATATATAATTTGAAGGCCGAATGAATCCATTTCCAGAGTTAGTAATTACTATTGCTCACTTGACACAGCTGACAGAGAACGCGACCTGGTTTGACGTCAGCGCCTGAAATCGGGCCTCCTCAGACCTCTAGTGGCGACACAGTATACTACAGGCACTGGGTAGAGAGTGAGGAGGAGAGAAGAGCATGATTTTTGATTGATTGAATACTTTACTTAACTAAACTTATATACTGTATTAACAGTTTGCATGGACAAGCACTGGCCTGGGGAATACAATACCTGCTAAAAGGATGAATCCAAGAAAGCCTTTCGGCTTGTTTCCATTGGGGTCCTCAATAATTAATTTGCCAACAATTAATTTCAACTGGTCATATAGGTAACCATCTGTTATCTGTAAATGTAGGGCCTACTTGTATAGTGTATAGTCTAGTGTTGATTATTTCTTATAGGTTATTGAATGTATTTAAATGGGAGGAGTCGAGGACCACAATGGAAACAAGCCATGACTTTATGTTATCTTTTTAGCAATATTGTAGGCTTATATGTACGTCTCTGTTTTGATGAATTGAACAAGGTGGAACCTCTTGTAAACAAGTGTAATGCTTAATTGGGTAGTCCACTCACAGTTAGTCTTTGTAGCCTATTGAGTTTGTGCTTGAAATGTACTGTAATTCTGCAAACTGTTAATAAATATTTCAATCAATCAATCAATCAATCAAAACCTCTGTATTATTTAGCAAACTGTTAATAAAGTATTCAATCGCCGGATTTTGCGAGGTGGGCGCCCACAAGGTTTAGGTGCCCGCAGCCCGGACCCTTATTATCTCTCGGTGTTATAACCTGGTTACAACGTTGGCCGCGACCACTGCCACTCAAATAAGTGTCCAAAGGTTTCATCATGTCATGTGACTCAACGCGGAAGTGATGTGAAGACATTGTTCTCTGTAAGGCTTTCTTTCTCTCATTTCTCTCATGCTATAGTCATACTGTCTATAGCAAGATACTTGTCAACGGTCCTGCTGGAGTTGATTCATAAATTACATCGTATAGCACGGCAGATATACCCACGTTGTGGAAAGATGATGAACGCTGCCGCTGCTGAGAGAAACAAGGAGCCCATCCTAGCGGTTCTCCGTGAATGCGTGGACCCAGAGAGGCGCTTGCAGCAGGCTCTGGAGATCTCATCGGGCACTGGTCAACATGTCACACACTTTGCTCAGTCTTTGAGGAATATAACATGGCAGCCGTCTGAAAATGACCCCCAGTGTCTAACCAGGCAAGTTTATTTCCATAGTAATCTATAATAATTCAAAATAATTTCAAAAATTGAAAAATGGGATTATTCCAAATAAGATAGGCCTTCTATTTACACAATTTACCCCTTGCTGATATTATTTAGTAGGGCTAATTTGTCAAAAGAAAATGGCATTAATAACGTCTTTGCAAAATCATAGATGCTTTGCTGGGCTGGAAGCATTGAAAAACATCTCTTTTGTTCCCATTCTTAGTATAGAAGCATACAGAGCACACCATCAAATGGACAATGTAAAGCCTGGCATCCATCTAGATGCCTCTCTACCCTGTGAGAAGTGGGGAGGGATCCAGTTAGAGAGCTTGGATCTGGTACTCAACATAAACATGATTCACATTTCTCCGATCGCTTGTACAGAGGTAGGGATGCAAAATAATAATAACTTGGATAATTCACTGTTTCAGACTTTCAGTGTTGAAGTTAAAGCCTTGGCCAGCACTGTTTTTTTTTTAATGTTTTTATTTTTTTGTCTAAAGTGTCCTTGGGTTTCTTGAAGGCAATATAAATCTAAATTATTATTATTATAATGATTAGTATTCCTATAGTTACACACACATACAGTAACTGTGTTTTGAGATCATACCTGAGCGACTTATCTTTCTTTGTAGGGGTTATTCAAAGGAGCAGGAACTGTCTTGAAACCACAAGGAATCCTGTTGACATATGGAGTGAGTAAAATAAAAAAATCACAGATTGTGCTGTTATTTGTATAAAGGTAAAGGGAGAAAGCAAACAATATGTCAGCGTTTCTACTGTGTGTCTATTGATCATGTTAACTGGAATCCAACATCAACTCCATGTTCTCAAAGGGGCTGGTCAGGAGGATGCTAGGACGTGGCTATGGATTATGTCCACGCTGTCGCTGAGCAACACATACATTTTGCAGCCAAGAATATAGTTTAGTGTAGCAAAGATGTCTTGGTGACTTAATATTGGTGACCTAATAATCACAAAGTGTGCATGTTCTTAAATCCTAAAGATGAATATTGGTAATAATTTATTTAATATTGACTACCGGTATATTTATGGTGTTAACTTTATTTGAAAAGGAAGATGAAGTACAGTGTTTTGTTTCTATTTGCAGCCCTATGCCGTGAATGGACAGATCACCCCACAAAGCAACGTTGACTTTGATTACAGTCTAAGGCAGAGGTACAGTAGTCTACAGTTTGTGTTGAATATGATGCTTCTCTAATAGTGATGTGGCTAAATAGAATAATATGCA
This sequence comes from Protomyctophum bolini, assembly GCF_963924005.1. Lineage (NCBI taxonomy): Eukaryota > Metazoa > Chordata > Actinopteri > Myctophiformes > Myctophidae > Protomyctophum > Protomyctophum bolini. Next base: position 15,124,624 of record NC_137864.1, read on the forward strand.
TGCATGTGATGTCTGATGTGTGTGTACCCTTGCTCTACGTCAGGGATACTCAAATAGATTTACCTGTGGGCCACATTACAAAAATGGCAAGGGGCCAGGGGCCAGTAGATAAAATTACGACATTAATGATACTTGATAACTTCTCTCTTTCAATTGCTTTATTTTCGCAAAATGTATCAAAGTACAATGTGCATGCACACAATATGTAAATAAATAAATGTGTTACATTTTCTTGCATAAACACAAAGAGCTGTTTCCATAACTGCACAAATTATTGCACATAACATGAGTAGCTGTTATAATAACATAATAACATAACATGAGTAGCTCTTTGCCTGCCTGCCTGCCTGCCTGCCTGTCTGTCTGTCTGTCCATGAGTAGTTATTTGTCTGTCTGTCAAAGAGTAGCTGTCTTACTGTCTGCCTGTCTATGAGTAGCTGTCTGCCTGCCTGTCTATGAGTAGCTGTCTGTCTGCCTGCCTGCCTGTCCAATTGTCCATGAGTAGCTGTCTGTCTGCCTGTCTGAGTAGCTGTCTGCCTGCCTGCCTAATTGTCCATGAGTAGCTGTCTGTCTTCCTGTCTATGAGTAGCTGCCTTCCTGCCTGTCCAATTGTCCATGAGTAGCTGTCTGTCTGTCTATGAGTAGCTGTCTGCCTGCCTGCCCAATTGTCTATGAGTAGCTGTCTGCCTTACTGCCTGTCCAATTGTCCATGAGTAGCTGTCTGTCTGTCTATGAGAAGCTGTCTGCCTTCCTGCCTGTCCAATTGTCCATGAGTAGCTGTCTGCCTGCCTGTCCAATTCTCCATGAGTAGCTGTCTGTCTGCCTGTCTATGAGTAGCTGTCTGCCTGCCTGCCAGCCAGCAAGTTGGTTAACAGAAAATAAATTGTTATGGCTGAGTAAAATAAAATACAATAAACACAATTTGCCTGAAAATAGATTACCCAGCTATGACCTTTTTCATGAAAAAAAATGAGTAGTGATATGGCTGACTGAGTAAAATAAAACAATCTACCTGAAAATAGATAGCTATAAGTGAAGAGCAATTTCCGCAATTACCATTTCCGCAATTTCCGCAATTTCCTCAATTACCATTTCCGCAATTTCCATTTCCACCATTTCCGCAATTTCCGCAATTACAATTTCCGCAATTTCCATTTCCGCAATTTCCATTTCCATTTCCAACTATTAATGGCAGCTGGGTTTCATCATTCAAATAAAATAGAATTCTGTCCGTTTAGCTATAAAATTATGTCAGGGAATAGGGATACACAGTATATGTCTTTCATTTGCATTGCATCTCCCCCCCCTTTTCGTTCGAGTAATAGTACAACTCTAATAGTATTACTTATAATAATGTAATTAAAGATAACTTCATTCAGATTTATTTATTTTTATTTCATTTTCCAGATTTCTTTTTCTTCTTTTTTTTAGATTTTCATTGGTGGGCCAGTCATAATGGTCCCGCGGGCCTGAGGTTGAGTATCACTGCTCTACGTTAACTATTCCTTATCTTACAGGAACCCAGAGTGGGGCCTTAGAGACATTTCACTTATCAGTGCAGTGGCACAGAAGAATGGCTTGTTTCTGGAGAAAGTGGTTAGTAGCTATAGCCCTATAAGCACTTCCCTACTTACTTTACGTACTTAAGCGTACTTAACTTATTAGCATATTCAAAATAAACATGACTAAACTAAAACTAAAGCCCTGTATACAATACACATGAATAGTGAAATAAATTGTTGTCTAATAAAGACATGCCCAAAATAGGGACGCCAGGTTGAAAATGGCTAAGCTTTCAATATGTTTGATTACTTAAATACTACATAAGAGTATTTGTTTTCTTAGTTAAATTACAATACTACACTGTACAAATTCTATACTCATTTGAGTTGTGAATGTGACGCTTGTTTTTCTTTGTAGGTGGACATGCCGGCTAACAACAAGTGTCTTCTGTTCCGGAAGGAGAGTTTAGTGTAAATGACATACAGTAATACTGTATGTCTCTTTCTTGGATGCCAACAAGAGAACCTGTTTATTTCAGCTCTCATCACCATTAGTCTAAAATGCACAATGAACTTTACAGACCTTGAAATTATATATAGTGCCAATTGCCACATTAACTAGATTTCCTTATTATTGTCAATGGTGAATGCCATTTGAAGTAGGGTTGTTCCGATCGGATCGGGTGACCGGGCCGATCACGTAATTTTCAAATGATCGGAAACGGATCGTAAACGTGATCGGGACATCGATAGTATCAATGTTATATCCATATCATGATATTAGACTGGATATTGTCTGTGATTTGGGATATTGTAATTTGTCATATGGCATAAACGTGTTGTATAAATATCGGATACTCAAAATCAAATGATCGGATTGGGAGCAAAAAAACATGATCGGGACATCCCTAATTTGAAGGAATCATATGTATACTTTGTGTAATTTGAAGTGCAGTATATTACTCACTCTACTTTAGTTTGTGAGTAAAGATTAAATATTTTTATTTGTTACATCTCATATAGTTCACAAGAATATTTGTATGTTACAGCTATTTCACAGTAAAAACAATAAACAGGAAAACAACTTATCGTTCAGTTTGCAGACCATCCAAAATCACTGTGTATACATAACACATCAGAAAGGCAACCGAGATTTTAATAAAATTCAAAAACATAATTAAAAACCAACACAAATTTAAATGTTCTAGAGAAGAAATACATGTACTAGAAAATGTCTATTCACCTCACATGCTCACAAGCTTATACATTGGCTATTTTCTCAATTCTAATACAAAAAATAATAATAAAAGGAACCGATTTGGGCATAAAAGGTTTCCACCCGACAGCAATGATATGCTTGTTTGAGCAAGCAGCTTTAATCCTGAAAGCGCTGCAACATCTCACAGGTCTTTTTGTCCAGCACCTCGCGGATCTTCTTGAGTCTGCGGTCAGTGATGGGACGGACATAGCTGTCTGGTTGCACAATGGCCATGCCATCCTGCACTTCACCCATTACTAGCAAGGAGCCTTCTTCCATGGTGATGTTTGGACAGGGACAGCTCCAGTCTATCTTGGCAAGGGTAACCTCCAGGTGTTTAGTGTTAAAGAAATTCAGGCCCATTTTTTCATCCCTGAGGATGTCCTCAAGGCTGAAGCGGGCAATCCCCGAGTCCAGGTCCTCGATTAGCTCTGTCACTCGCCCTACAATGGCAAAGTCACTCCGGCACAGACTGGGCACCATCTTCCCTCTGACCCTGCAGGTCTTACAGGGCTTGTTCTTGGGCTGTGGGCAGTTTGCATCGCACTCCTTTTTAGTGCGGAAGCTGTTTGCGTTCCCGTGACAACCGCCGTAGGCGAAAGCCTGGCACTGTTTCATGATGGAATTCCAGGCCCATCGGGCCTCCCAGGTCTTGCAGGGTCCCTGCACAGCAGGCAAGGAGCAGATCCACAGACTCTCGCGTTGGCAGGATGACCGGCACTCCTCATAGGTCCCAAATCGGTTGCGGCTATCCTCACAACCACTGTTGCTGAAAGGTGCACAGTTGCCCAGTTTGCTGTCATAGTACCAATCCACATGCCGTTCTCGGCTGCACTCTCTCTGGTCTATCTCGGCTAAGCAGTCAGCTGGTGAGAATGGCCGCCCCATGGGCATTTCAGGATCATCGGAGAAGTCATAATCCCCCCGACGGATAACAGACAGTGGGTAATCAGCTTGGAGAGCCCCTGCAGCATTTCGTGCAATGCATGAGTAGATGCCTGTATCCCACACCTGTGCATTGTAAATCACAAGCTGTCCAATATTTGTGATAACAACATTACCATACAACTGGTCGGGCCTCATGACGAGCCGCTCACGTCGTTCACTCTGCTTCTCCCAGGTCACATCTGGTCTGGGGACTCCGACCACATCGCAGTGGAAGCTGACAGTGCCCCCCACATAGACGGACTGGTGGTGAGGATTAGAGAACAGTGTAGGAGGCATGGGATTCTCCAGGGAGGAGGTGGGTGTGGGATGTGCTGTGGTGGGCAGTGGACTGGTATTTGGCCCGGCAAGGTAAAAGCGGCAGGTGACCACAGTCAGGGTCACCCCGCGAACGCAGGCCTCCCCGTCCATGTAGCAGCGGTTAAAGTAGGTGAGGCCATCAGAGGCACATGTAAAGTTTGGTTCTTTCTCACAGCGGTCCTGGCATTTGCAGATAGGCTGACCCTCCCAGATGTCACAGGTTGCTCCCTGCTGGCTGCAGATAAAGCCTTGACAGGTAGCTGTGGACTCAAGGGCCCCATTTCCCTCCCCTCCACTTTGTCCATCTGGTTGGGCAGGCGATCCATCTGAAAACCGTGCAGCCACACAGCTGTTCAGGCCGCACACATTGGTGCAACACTTCTCAAAGTCAGCGCAATCCTGTAAAGAATGAGGACAACAGGATTTACTGAAGCAAATATGGGGTACCAATTAATTAAAAATATAAAAAATAGGTAAATACAATCAATGAAAAAAGGCAACTACTGTAATTGATTTAACCATGATTTTCTTAAACTACGTGGGATTATTAAGATGTTTACATTCACCTCATCAACGTTGCACTCCCTCTCACAGGTGCTCTGTGCATCAACCCATAGATTATTATTCAGTTTGTTGGGACAAAGTCCTGGATGTTCAACTCTGGATCCTGCCACACTTGCACACAATGAAAGCTCGGGAAATGCACAGGTCAAAATTAATAATGAATAAATCCTTCTTAAATACAGTTTATTTGAACCAGGCGCCCTTTCCCAGTGTGTATCAATTTTACATCCATCCTTACGGTGTTCTTGAGTAATTATATGCATTGTTGCTCTTTTGCGTAAATCAATCGCCGGCTAATTCCATAACGCATAGTAGGTCTTCAAGTTCGGAAAGATTTGCACTGATCATTGAGATCATCCGTATGGCGATGTCGGATGAGCACCAATTTGTTTTCGTGCAGAGAAGAAAAGTAGCCTAATGAACAGGAACAACAAACCAAAATAAATGTCCATGTGCTGGATATCGACGGAAGGAAATATTCCAATCATGCATTTAAAAATAAATAAAAATGATTATATTTGTTGTTTAAAGAAAATGTAGGCTATAGAACTATAATGAATATAGCTACTAGCCTATTATCTTTAAGTCCGTTTTCCAGAAGAGCAAGACGCGGGTGGACGGAACAGCAGCACAATGAGAAAGAAAGACGCAACATCAGTCTTTCAGGCGGGGTGTGAATGGAGGTGGAAAGGGCAGCCCCCTCTGACCGCCCCCACGGTCGTTCTGTGTCTGAAACTTTTATGAAGGAACACCATGCGCTTAAGCAACTGGACAAACATTGTAAAAACATCAAAGAAATCGTGGGGCCATTTTGGCAAGCTGTCCCAACACTAGTGCGCACGGAACCAAGCATTCCGGTGATAAATCCAATGTTTTGTCCATGACATGACATCATAGGCTAAAAAGGTATAGTTTGAACCCCTTCAGAGATCTACATCATGGTTATTATTCCATTTATGACAACTCAACTGCAGTTCTCTGCAGGCTACCTACCACCCGCAAGTGTTTTACGCAATAGCCTATGAAGTTTGATCAATGTCCAATCGTCCATAATTTTAAGAAAGAAACTTCGTATGGGTGACTCATCTCATGAGGTGTGGCGCGTCGTGTGAGAGAATAATCGAAAAACGTTGTTTATACGTTCTTGTCTAGACGTCTGTCAATTTACCACCATCCCTCATTCACACAAAGCCCACAGATGCCGCGGTCAGGTGGGAAGACGTAAAGCTCCACATTTTCAATAGTGTGCGACTCATCTTTGTCCCAGTATGCCTCCGAGGCTATGAGAAGCAACTCCCCTCTTCCTTTCATTGACATTAACCCTTCAACCTTTGGATGACTTTTGACCGCACGGTATTCAAGCTCTGCGGTGATGTCCCGGTTTTCCGCGACTGCCCAGCAGCATCTAATAAATTCAACACCCCCACAGATTTAGTGCACTTTAGCATCGTACCGGCCTATAGGCCTAATAGGCTACCCTGGACTGGACAAAGACACCAACCAATTCCCAGAATTAAATCACTGAATTTGATGGAGATTGGGTAGGTGATAACCAAAACGTGCCGTTTTTGTAAAACAATTTAATTAAAATGCAATGCCATTGTGCTTTTTAACCCTCAACTCTTCAGTGACAATGGGGACACAATTACAATCAACCTCTTGTTCTGTATCTTTAGATTGGCAGTTCTTATTGTCAATGCTTTACGTTTTGTTCATGGTCTATTATTTTTCTATAACACCACATAAACAGGCACATTAACAGGAAACATGCACCTATATTTGTATGTCCAGTTACCAGTATTGGTTACATGATTGGGAATGTTAAAGTATAAATGCAGCATAGTAGCACATTATCAGAGGTGGGAAATTGAAGTGAACTAAAATTTAGCCAGGAAGCACTGCTGCCTCAGTTGAACTTCACTCCAATAAGGCTACATAAACACATATTAGAAAAATAATCAAAACAATGACTCAATAGACAAAAACCCTCATGTACAGAGCATTATTAAAATACTTTCCACCCCTACTATAAGAAAAGGAAACTTTGTTTCACACCTCGTTCAATCCTGGTTATCAGTCTGAAAAGTGGCTGCTATATCAGTTTGTTAGAACAAACTAGAGCCAAACTAGAACCTATTATGCTAAACTATTTAATTAACAGCTCCATTGCAGTAGCAGCAATGTAGCACTATAAGCAAACATTTCAGAGGACAAAAGGCCACGGCTGAGCAAACAACATTTGCAAATGGGTTTCTCTTCAGCAGTTAGTGCTCCCTGAATTCTCTTCAAGTTTTAGCCTAAGTTATACTTTTGTTATACAACCATATAGCTTCATTATAGAGATATTCCACTGTTACTGTCTTAGCTTAAACGCATGTTTCATGATAAATGCCTTTTATGTGATGTATTCCCATGCTTTTTTGTTCTTGCTTAATGTAAATCGCTCTGGATTAAGAGCGTCTGCTAAATGCCTAAATTGTAAATTGTAACCATCCGTGTTTCTCACCAAAACACCTAATTTTCAACAGTTGAGAATCAGTTGAGCTAATTCCGGCAAGCACGAGTCATCTGACGAAGATTTAGCCATTTTGCTGACTTCACACAAAAAAAACCCTGTTAAAGCAATGATATCATGATAGAAACAGACAGTTTATTGTAAGTAAACAGATCAGATAGACTGTCTCATGATTGCTGGAAATGGAAGAGTAATATTAAGTAAAACCTTTGGAGAATCACAACATTCCTAAAATTAAGCCACCCTGGCTGGTCAAAGGAAAATTAAATAAAATACATCTTTATTTAAATGGTTCAGCACCATTGAGGTTGCAAGTGATTCCAACCACCAAAAGCTAAAGAATTGTTAAGTATTAAGTGACAAATACAATACCAAATAGCTTGCCAAAACAGTCAAGATGAAACAAGCACAGATCAGATACAGATCAAACAGAAAAGAAGCAGTCACAAGCAGCATGTATATTTACAATTGCATGTCCTATTTTAAATAGTCGTTATGCACAGATGCACACCTACAGAGGACAGGTGCATCGGATAACTGGAACTGGAGAAGTCAGGCATCTTGCCTGATGAAGGTCTGAACGCTCAATAAAAATAATGCTGTAAGTGAGGACAGTGTGCCGGATCCCATTTTCTCTATTTTAAATACTAAAAACAATCCTTTACCATTGTTCTTCCACTGTTTTGTAGTGTAACTCCGACTTAGCTTGGCGTGGCTACGCGGGCCCGGACCGGTCACTTCTTGCTTGAATTCTCCAATGACAGGCAAACAAGATCCACGTCAGCTTCAAATGGAACAGAACTGCAACCACCCAAGTCAATTCCAAATGGCAACTAAGCTGTAGTAGTACAATTATATCCCTTTCTGAGGATTGGTGCCATTTCCTGGCCTGGTGAACCTGGGGAGCACCAGTGAAGCTCATACTGTTCCCATGCTTGCAGCCCACCGTCGCTATGATATCTTACAGTTCCCCTTGGAAGAGGACGTGGAGTTCTTGGGGGGGCTCTGCGGTGGCCTGAGGGACTTTGAGCGTTTCAGACTGTTGCCTTTGCTGTTGCTGCCGCCGCCAGCAGCCCCCGAGGCTGCGCTGTTGGTCACCGAGTAGGAGCGTCCGTGCATCATGACGGCATTCATGCCATTCGCCATGGAGAAAGACTTGAGGTGAGACTTGATGGACACAGGGAGGGGCAACTTGTCAATGAGGTGGACTGGTGTGCAGGAAACAATCGAACGGCAACAAAGGTCCTGAAGGCTGAACACTGGAGAAAAATCACACCCATGTGAACTGAGTGGTGCAATTCCACTCTCCTCTCTCTCTCTCTCTCTCTCTCTCTCTCTCTCTCTCTCTCTCTCTCTCTCTCTCTCTCCTCTCTCCCTCCTCCTCCTCTCCTCTCTCTCTCATTAGCAGAGCAATAGTGCAGCACTAATACTATCTGGCCCCTACTGGCTCATTAACGCATACATAGGTGAACACGGACATTGCTGTTCCTTGGAGTGGTTGCACCACTCAAAATTAGACATTTTACTTGGTTATAGAACTGGATGGTATGGCATGCCAAGAAAACGGCACTTTCAAGTGTGAATACGTCCCTATTTTGGGTATGTCATTACAGGCAACACGATTTTTCACAATAACACATCTACAAGCTCATCATTATGCAATGTTGTGATTCTAGACTGGCTATTTTTATTTCTTTTTATAGGGCTTAATTAAACAGCAGGTTGTACATTTTTTAACAGTGATAATTTATATCATCCATGTCCAATTATAAAAATGACATAAGGAAAACTATTAAGAGCCGTTTGGAACATACAGGTATTTTTTGACTCCTTACCTCTGTTAGGCCTCCAGAATTTCTCCATGCCATGCCTCATCAGCACGATACGCGATAATTCTGTGAAGGACTCGATGACGTTGAAGTTGCACAACGGACTGACTTCAAAGAAGGTCATGCTATTCTTCTCAGCATAAGCCCTCGCTTGCTCCGTTGGCACCTGTCGTTTGAAGGCCAGATGAAGCCGGTTCCCCACTAGGATCCTGGGCACACCTGGAGCATGCTGATGGAAACAGAACAGGATTTTTGTTTTGGTTTTATTCTATCACAGCAGGTGAAGCAATCAAATAAACCAAATCCCACACTTAAAACATGACCATTCATGATATTTCTATGGCCATGTCTCCTTCTCATGCACACACGTATTAGTGGTGGGTATTGCCTGGCCCGGCCATGCAACGTTACGATCGACATTTAAACAAAAATGTTTTGATGGATAAATGCAAAAGATGTAAGTAATGATATATATATATATTTATTTGACGCAATTGTGTTTTTGTTTTAAGTCACGTCAGACATAGCATTTCCTGCCATATCGATAGGGTATGATATGAATATCAGCAAGGTATACTATATTGATTAATTGAACCCAACCCTAACAGGTATGCAAACTTGCTGATGAGGATAAACAAGCCTTTCCCAGTGCAGTAATGATATAAGGCATGATAAGTTATAAGGCCCCTAACTTGTAGTGTTATGCTGGATTCACACCAAGAGTGATGGTGGTTTTCCTCTAAGCATTGCTTTGGTCCACTAAATGGGTGTGTACAAAGCATCTGAATCATCCACATCACCTTTGTGAGTATAGTTCATGAAACAGGAAGTTTCCAATCAGTTGTCACTTTGTCTTATGGTGTGAATTCAACATGAGCCCCAGTCAAAATGCTCTTATCCAGTTTACCTCATCAATCTCACGGATCCAGCGGTCAATGCCGTCAAATGACCAGCCATTAGTGATGTCATACACAAGCAGGATTCCCTTTTGTGACAGAAAGTCAAACAAGAGTGTAAGTATTAACCAATTACAATTGAGCCATTTATCACTTGTGCATTGTCTAACAAAACACAAGATCAGAGTAAATTGCATGGACCCTAGTCAAACAAACAGGGAAAGTGGACAATTAAAACATTACCTATTGAGAAACAAGCTAAAGAAGATCACAGGTCAAATTGAACATGTCCTCCTCACCTGTGCCCCACGAGAATAAGACCTGAAGATGGTACAAAATCTGCCTTGCCCAGAGGTGTCCCTGTTGAGGACATATAAATCAGAAACAAATCACCTGGCTAGACAGTTACCTTCAATGCAGTTAGTATTGAAATAATACTCTGTCTGGAGTCTAGCATTTTGTTTTAAAATGCAATTTTGGGTCAAGGGCCAACTTGGATGTAAAAACAGCCTGTAGCCTAGCCCCTCTCGGAACCCCCTGGGTCAGCCCAATCGATTCGTGCCGAACCGGGCTACCCGTGGGGTCCCTGTGCGTTACTGTGTTTTCGTATTGAAATGATAGAACGCGGACATAAATATCGTCGGATACGTCGTGTCTGCGCCGTTTGAGTTATTCTGTGTGTGAACTATAAGTAACTATAAATACCGCTGCGAATTCTCCTGTGACACGGAAGCCGTTAAGTATTTTTGTTTGACCGATTTAGTCGCTTTGATTCTTCTCTTCCTACCTTGTTTATTGACACCTCATTGTACCGCCTATCTCTGGCTAGCTAGTGGCTATAGCTATGACAGAGCAGATCAGAGGCAGGAACGTAGCCACGTACAAGCCAACCGCACAGCGGGAGGCGGTACAATAAACGGTAAATAAACAAGGCAGGAAGAGATGAATCAAAACTTCCAAATCGGTCAAAAATAGATTAAAAATACTTAACGGCTTCCGCGTCACAGGAGAGTTCGCAGCGGTATTTATAGGTACTTATAGTTCACACATTCAGAAGCCCTCAAACGAACAAAAGCCCTCAAACAGCGCAGACAGGACGTATCCGACGTATTTATGTTTATTTATGTGTGCGTACCCGGTGGCAGGGTAGAGGTGGAATAAGACCCCATGGCTACTGGGTCTCCAAAATGTCAGAAACTTCAGTACCATTGGGTTCTGACTTGTAGGGCTACCTGTAGCCCTGTACCTACCACATCTCTAACTTCACTCTTCTTCCATCCAACAGGATTGTAGTGCTCTTGTAATCAATCCCTAAAACACACAATAATCATGATCATCTGTGACAGAGTCCGACAATCGTTTGCGAAATACAAAGCTGGTACAAAAATGGTGTTTACAGTGTACTACTGTACTCACCACTGCTATAGGCGTAGGGAGACTCTACTGATCCGTCTTGCAAACTGTCCAGAATCTCTCCCTTCCCAACATCACTGTCTCCTACCAACAAGAACTTGAGGAGATAGTCGTAGCTCTTGACAGGGCTCCCCTGGGCCCCTACCACCCCACCTTGGGCCCCCATCACCCCACGCATCGGGATTCTTATATTACAGAGGAGAGCTTTGAGCTCGCCAGTCGAGCCACCCTAAATGTTTTACTTTTAAGGAATGTTGTTAGCTTGTAAGCGAACTGTGGTTAACACCCACGACCTCTGCAAGATCATGTAAACGAAACCTTCATCTTCCAACCTGTATATAAATAACCAATGTTATAATTGATTTAGTATGGGCTACAACAACCGGTAGTAGGTACCACTTGCATTGTCTGTAGCTGTTAGCATGAAGAATCATAACAGCGCTAGCTGGCTAGCCTGGCTTGTTAGCTAGCCAGCAGAAACGCAGTTAAAACGTTAGTGCTAGTGAGTCGTTATAGTCCGTATGAAGATGACACTTCACCAAATCAACTTGTAATCTATTTATTTTGTGTTGAATAAAAAAAACTATAGAAATAACTGCTCTGCAAATCTCACCAACACGACCACCATCATCAACGTCTGTGTTGGAACTTCCTAGTTCTTATACGTCAGCAGCTATACAATATCCGGTTAGAGACGAAGCCCCACCCACGCATATACAATTTATAGTTTAAACGTACTAATCAAATATGAAACAAACAACCCACAATTTGGTGGTGTGTAATTAATAACCACACAATATATTACCAGTATTACGCCTGAGTGCGAGAAGCGACCTGATGGTCACGCCTCGTGACACCACGTCTCCATATATGGTCATCCCTCATCACACGTCATCTCCATATATGAAGATCACAACACTGCCCTAGTTATCACCTAGATGGATCTGTTGCCGGCCAGCATCTCTACATCTGACCTCAAACCAGATCTCCACATGGAGCTGTCCTGTTCTGACATTCCATAAAGTATGTTGATCCTACCCCACCCGTCCTTCCTGTTCTGACATTCCATATGTTGATCAAACCCTGTAGACACTCTCCATATATAACCAGTACAGAATTAATTCCATATGTTGATCTGTGTGTGTGTGTGTGTGTGTGTGTGTGTGTGTGTGTGTGTGTGTGTGTGTGTGTGTGTGTGTGTGCGCGTGCGTGCGTGCGTGTGTGTGTGTGTGTGTGTGTGACAATTGTGAAAAATATAAATTCTTTATAATTGAAAACATTATTATAATGATTAGGAATTAATCATTATAATATACACTCACATACAACAGTCAGAGACCCAAAACTAAAGAATATTGTGTTGTTGGATAAGATTTTGTCCACAATTATTTGATGTTAATTGGTACCATTTGGAGAGATAACAGGCACACGTTCATAATAATAATAATAATACATTCTGTGTAGACTTCTTGTAAATTAAGTAATGCAGATGATTAACAATAATAAAACCACTGATTTAGATTTAAATTCCATGGTGCTTAGTGTTGCTTACATCTCATTGGTTCTCCTTAATTGTGGACTATCACCAGCTGTGGTAATTGAAAGCACACACTATAAAATCCAGAGTGAACAACAGCCTCTTCATGCAGCTTGTTGGGGCAGCTGTCTCAGTCATTTGCAATGGTGTTATGCAGTGTGGGCTTGCTCTTCTCTCTGTTGTATTCCTCTGTGCTTGTTAGTACCCAGGAATTTATTAGTTTACTTGACAACAGTGCTGACGTTCCTGATCCTGAGTTGGAATGGCTGCAGTTGGAGAATGTCCTGGCAGATGAAGCGATGATGCCGGCGAGGCCTGCATTCCCACCAAAAGGAAGGCCTGTGTTTTCTCCCAGGTCTTGGCATCAACATATGATGTCTCAATTTTCTCTAATTCAGCAGAGCCCGCAGATTACACCTGAGCCATTAACCAGTACAACCCTGTAAGCCTTTTACATAATTGTTTCAATGTTGTAAAATATTCAAATAGTGGAAATATCTACAAGCACATGTTGACTGCTATTACACTTAAATATTAAATATGTAATTTCTTTATTTAAGTGAACTGTTTGTTTACAAAGGGTAAATGGAAATTTTCAATTTATGTTCAATCCAAACTCTATATTTGACACTTAATCGAAATTTCATGATTGTCACAGCCCTACTACAGCCCAGGTGCTTCCAGAGTTTGTGCGTGTCTCTGGCTCCAAGCACAAGAACCTCAAACGCCTCTTCAGGCCAGAGAAGGGGGCCCGTGTGCTGCCAGCTCGGATTAAGCAAATGCTGCGTGTGACTGCTCCTCCTACACCTGCTCCAACAAGCCGACCCGGCTTGTTTGAGGTTCTGTGTCACATTGATAGAATGTATGTCCGGGTCAGGAAAGAACTGTTTAATACCTTCAATTCGTACAAGAATCTGAAACTGGGCTCCTGTCCTGTCAATCAAGCGTCCAAGGACCACTTCTACCTCCTCTACTTGCTGCAGAGTGACTGTGGTTTCCACAAAGAGGTTGGTGGGGGGGGGGGGGTGGTTGCATGGTACAGACTCAGAACTCAAAGGAGAGGAAGAACATCCGCACACCAGTTTGTAGAGCTCCGAGACTTACTTTATTTTATGACAACGAATATGCAACGTTTCGACCGTCTAGGTCTTCATCAGGCAAAAAATGATGAAGACCTAGACAGTCGAAATGTTGCATATTCGTTGTCGTAAAGTAAGTCTCGGAGCTCTACAAACTGGTGTGCGGATGTTCTTCCTCTTTGATGTTTGCCTTGATGCCTGCCTTGATGCCTGACATCCAGCACCTGGCTGTGCACACAATCTTCTCTGTGAACAGACTCGGAACTAACACTGCAGACTTTATTGCACTCTTCAAATGTAGTGGCATAATGTTTGGTTTATGTCAAATTCCAGAGCACTGAAAATGAGTTTTTCTACTCCAACCTCATCCACTACCGTCCAAATACTACAAATGGAATTGTGAGGGAACTTTCCTTTGACGTTCCTATACGGTGCCGCTATCACAGGTAAGTCTTGTATCAACTGTAGGCCATGTGTGAAATTACATCTGATGACTATTTAAACATTCAATATAACTGGTACAAGTACAACTGCAGTAGCATTTGGTCTCACTACTGCATTTAATTTCTCCCCTGCCTAAGCAAGCAGGTGTGTTCATTAGCTCAGAATTCTAGCCATTTGCAGGGAACCTGGGTTTGAGTCTTGGGTAAACCTGAAAGTTGGATTGAGTTTTAACCCAAATTTGACTTTTGCAGGTTTCATCACTCCTTTAGAGCTGGCTATAGGCCTAAACTACCAGAACTACAAGTTTTCAAACAGCTCGGCTCAAGACAGTCTACTGGTATATCCCTCAGTGTTATGGATGGTATGTTCAATTGTCACTTGAAATAAAATGCATTAATTTGAATGGAGCCTATAAGATGGGCCTTAAGACACATGAGAACTTGACGAAAATCAACTTATTATTTTTTTCCCAGAATCTGGGAATGATGTCAACATCTTCACCATGGGAACGCCAATGTGCTTTGAGGCTGTGCTGTCTTCTCCAAAGTCAGGGGACAGGCTTTACATCAACGAGTGCTTTGTGACTGACATCCCAGACCCAAGATCCACACCTCAATACACTGTGATTGCCAACCAAGGGTAATTTCAAAATGCTTTGTTTCAGGAACATCCATTGACATGTGCTTCAGGACCACATTTGCCTGATTCCTACACATTTCTCTTACAGTTGTATGACTGATGGCATGCTGACTGGACAGTCAGAGTTCAAGCTCCTTAAAAACACTCCAAGGACAGTACAAAAGTTTTGCATTGGTGCCTTCAGATTTAAGGATACTTTAAGTAACCCATCAAAGGTATAGTCTGAGCTGTAGTTGCTATAACATGGGGAATCGAAGTAATGGACTAATAATGCAATACTTTGTATTCATTTGCTTGCAGCTTATGTACCTGCATTGTGACATAAGTGTGGGGAAATTGGAAGCCACTCCAAGTTCAAGGACATGTAATTTTGACTTGCGAGAAGGAAGGTTAGTTCACGTTTGCAGTAATATGTATGTAATCTATGTGCCAAAATGTCCTAAGTTGCTCTCCCTCTTCCTTAGGTGGAAGGAGTTGTATAACAAACACTCTGCCTGCGCCTGCTGTCCTGACTCCTGCTCCCCACTGCAGCCAAGGAGTACGTTTACTTGTTCTGTTACTTTAATCCAACACACACCAAAAAATGGCAACTCTACAAGCTCAAGGAAGCTTAAATGTTTGTAGATGAGCCATTTTCCTTATTTATTTGGACAGGATGGCCCAAATGAATGAATGTAGTGACAGTGTAACTGCATCAGCTTTAGCAAGAATGCAAATTGCCATCAGTCTTTCAATTTTCAGTAAAGGGATTTGTACCGAGCTGACCCGGTTTACTTGACGTGGTTAAGAACCAGTGGCTTTGTAAAAGAAAGTGAAATGCTACTTTTCTTGTAATTCATGGCATTATGCTACAACAGATTTTCATATTCAAGCAGTCTTTCTGTAAAACATGTCTTCATATTCTTTCACAGCATCCAAAACTATGGTGTCCAGTCCTCCTTGGGAGGTTGCCGATGGTGGTAGCAAGATAATGCTTCAGTCCAAAAGCATTGGGCCTGAGATGGTGGAAGAACCAGAGAACTATGCTGACTTCCTAAATCACTGGGAGGATAAATAGAGTTAAATGGAATATCACTGCTTGAATGTTATGTGTCAAAATTGACCAACTCTCAAAAATGTATTGCTTGTTAAAATGATCAAATAAAAATCATCTTAATACAATACTTCTCTGAACGTTCATTTTAGGCAGGCTGACTCATCACAGCATGCATACTAAGTTAATTCTATGTACCCAAACATAATTGGTGCATTCTCATTTGGGATTTAGACCTGTAAAGGGTTGATCATTGGCTTGTCTACTGAAGTTTGACGTGAGTGAGTGACAGGAACCAAGTAAGACAACTGGCAAACTTGGTTACATTGTATTGTAAATAAAGTTTATTATTGTGAAACCAACTTTAATTTTCACTAGACCAAACACCGGTTCAACCAAGTATAAATCACTGAAATGTATCACTTCCTCAACAATTTGAACTCTATACCCGCAGCAATGACGGATTCCACAAACTGGTTATTGCAGAGCCTTGTGTGCCCAAATACATTTCTCTTATAAACTGGAATAAACACACCCCATGGCGCTCTTGTGTATGTGTACTGAACTTGGCACATAATCCTGTATTACTATAGGGCTGTTTTTGAGCATCTCATGGAAATGGTTAAAGGTTTTGGTGTAGAGGGTATCGTTGACCACAAGGTGGTGGAAGAGATTCACTGGCTTTGCATTAACGACAGCAGCTGGCAGTTCAATGTCATTTTGAGCCAAAGGGTTCCCAATAAGAACATGATGCAGCTGTCTCTGCCTAAGGCTTTCCCCTATGGCTGCCAACAACTCCTTCATCCTACTGTCCAATAAGTCCAGATGCCACTGCAGCGGATCGGTTTTCAAAAGCAGATGCACTAGGGCGGTTTTGAAGTGAAAATCTTCAAGTGCACTTCTTCCTGTCAGTGCATTTTGCTTTCTGTGAAGGAAAAGTACAATTTCAAGAGCCTGAATGTGACATGAGTTTTGAGGTAGACTTCTGGAGAGATGTCTTAAGAAACGATCCTCCAGGATGGTTAGGGAGAGTGGCCACCAAGTGTCTGGGAAGTCTTTTGAGAAGCAAGAAGCGGAGAAAAAAGCATCTGTGTTCAATTTCACTACAGGGTTGATGTTGAAACGTATCTTCTTCCCGGATCTGAATCGAACTACCAGAGCACCAGCGGCATCTAAGTTGCAAAAGTTCAGTTCAAACTCATATTTATGGGAAATCTGTGCCCATGCCTTTCTAATAGTACTTTGAAACCCTTTAATAACTTGAGTTTTTGAAAGAAAAGGGGTGTTCTTCATGCATAGAGGGCCATTGAAAACATCTGTTTTTTCATAGCCTGTCTGATGTTCACAATGGAGTAGGCATAGAACATCATCTCCCAAGTTTGATTTGTCACAGTGGCAGCCATTTTGACTCTTAACATTTTCCACGATCTTAATTTGACCACAATCTTGTAGATCTTGTCGATAATGTTTCAGGTCGCTCCCAAATTGGCACTGAAAACTATATGGCTTTGATGGTTTAAATGGGACGATGATTTCGTATATATCCTTCACGTCCTCCACCACCTTTAAGTCTTCTATCATCATGCCTTTCATGTCATTTGTGGTCCTCATGGTCTGCAATAGGTCATTTGCAAACTCATTCAAAAAATCACCTGTGGTCCAACACTTATTAGGTAAAGTTCTGATGCATGTAGCATGAAAATATTGTAGAGTTTTGCTGTCTGGCACAAGCACTTCTCCAGAGATGTATACCGGTACTCTCATGTTAGTATCTTCAGCACTACCAACTTTGGTTTTCTGTTGAGAATGTCTTGACAGGCATTTTCTGAAGAAACGAATCATGGAGACAAATGAGAAAATATTGCATATGTACCACAAGTAGTCCTCTTCCCAGTCAGTAATAGTCATATCTACATGGATTTCCTCTGTTGTCTTAGCAAGGAGTTGTATTTGTGACCCTTCCTGCTCTGAAATAAAGACTTCCCCTATCTCAAGCCCCGATAACATACTTGGTCCAAGAGAGGAAGCTGTCTCTTTATTGTCTGGAGAGGGGATATCGTCATTCAGTTTAAATTGTCTATTTACATGGGGCCCACTTATTGGTTTTTCCTCAAGGCCTATTTGGGGAGGCTTATTTGGGTCTATTTCAGGTTTACCCGCATCCTCTTGTGACATGTGTAGATCCAGTATACCTGTATGATCTTCAGTTGGTAACCCATCATAGATTTTGTCTAGTTGGAAATGATTGTAGTTAATGGGAATTAAATCTTCTGCCATTGGCAACATATCATTTTCAGCACCTTGATTGTCAGGCTCAATGGAAACTTCAGCCTCACTTATTTCCTGCTCTGAAATAAAGACTTCCCCTATCTCAAGCCCCGATAACACACTTGGTCCAAGAGAGGAAGCTGTCTCTTTATTGTCTGGAGAGGGGATATCGCCATTCAGTTTAAATTGTCCATTTACATGGGGCCCACTTATTGGTTTTTCCTCAAGGTCTATTTGGGGAGTCTTTGGGTCTATTTCAGGTTTACCCGCATCCTCTCGTGACATGTGTAGATCCAGTATACCTGTATGATCTTCAGTTGGTAACTTATCATAGATTTTGTCTAGTTGGGAATGATTGTAGTTAATGGGAATTAAATCTTCTGCCATTGGCAACATATCATTTTCAGCACCTTGATTGTCAGGCTCAATGGAAACTTCAGCCTCACTTGGTTGCTTGTGAAAGTTATTTAGGTCAAATCGAGGTCCGTCTTCTTCAACTTCTGTCATTTTCTGATGGATGGATGCCACTTCCTGGTCGAGCCTCTCCCCTTCTCTCAGCAACCGTTCTTCACGCTGAATGTCTAATGTGATTTTGTTATCCAGTTCGTCAATCCTGGGGTCGTCCCTTGGATAGATGATCAGACCCAGAGCCACCAGAAACACTCGAAGGAGAGTATCCTGCATCTTTTATCTGGGAATCTTCAGTCTGGGAATTGATCATACAGAACAAAGCCATACTCAGTATTGATTATTACAATTGCCATAATACTGTAATAGTATGTGTACAGATTTAAAAGAATAGCTCTCCATTTCCCATGACATAAGAACAAATGAAAATAATTGTATAAAAAAGATTACATGTTCATATTGGTATATAAGGTTGATGCAAAGAAAGTCATGTCATTTCCTTACAATTTACAATTTAGGCATTTAACATCATTTTAAAGTATCCTCCTCATGTGCACACTATTGTCAGTAATTAATTGTTGTCTACTGTGACAATAGAACTTACCAGTATTGATGTAGAATATCACAACCTTCTGTCCATCAAAGAATAGCCAGAGAGGAGGAAACTAGACTAAGTGTGAGTGACAGCAATAGGCTTTGTTAGTCTCAGTCTGCAGTTGTAAGTTGTCTATCTTTCGTCACGTATTTCCTGTGTTACTGCATGTGCCCCTGTGTGCAATGGTGTGATCCTTTTCTGTGTGATGCATAGCCAAAAACGGTTGGCGGTGAGAGCGGTGAGAGCACACTTCCTGTTGCAGTCCTGTACAGTTCACCATTATACTTTATGTTGTCAGAATCTGATATAGACCATGCATTTACTTTGTAATATTGTGTCCTAGGAGTTGAATGAATTTGATAGACCTAAAATTATAATATCATGGAGTATTATTACTAGATGTCTGGCCAAGAACTTATCAAAGAGTGCACCGCTAAACAAACACCTAATGGTAGCCTATATGAGACATGGTTTCTATCCATCAAAAGGTAATACGCCCCCATGCCTTGTGTCTCCCTGACTGTCTCAAGTCTTTAAGTGTGAGAGATCCTCAAAGTAAAAAGTTCCAGCATGTGTGCCCACAGTAAGCTGAATTATAAAAAGTGAAAGTGACTTTTTGTGCCAAAATCTGCCATTGAGCCCCATGTTAAAAGTCTCAAATTTGAAAGCACTATATTTCTAAAACTATGACACCTTTCAAAGATTCATTTTCAGGCAAACATGTCCACCGTAAGATGAACCTAAGTAGGCTAGAATGGGGTTGGTATAGGTTTAAGTATGTAGGACTAGTAGCATGCCAAAGTTTGTGCTATTGCCATAGAGAATGCATTGGGCGTTTAAGTTAAATAACTCAGAAACTACAAAACATTTCAAAGTAAAACGTTCCAGCATGTGTCTCCACAGTAAGCTGAATAATAAAAAGTGTGAATGGAGTTTCTAGGTGAAAGTGATTTTTTAAAACGTGCCAAAATCTGCCATTGAGCCCCATGTTAAAAGTCTCAAATTTGAAAGCACTATATTTCTAAAACTATGACACCTTTCAAAGATTCCTTTTCAGGCAAACATGTCCACCGTAAGATGAACCTAAGTAGGCTAGAATGGAGTTAATAGGTTTAAGTATGTAGGACTAGTAGCATGCCAAAGTTTGTGCTATTGCCATAGAGAATGCATTGGGCGTTTAATTGTTGCTGTTTTGTCAAACGGAAGTCCTCAATTTTAGACGTACTGTTGCTGTGTCGGCTATGTAACGATGGCGTGTTGTCAGCCTGGATGCATTTTACACAGCAGGAGCTTACTATTGATCCAAAAGTGACAGGCAGGCATGTAGTATACACAAAGTTCCTCTGTTAGTGCACACTTAAGTACATAGATTTGTACCATGACTAATGATTTGACTATGGATTTATACCTTGACTATGGATTTATTTGACTATGGGTAAAAGTCTCACGCACGCACACACACGCACGCATGCATGCACGCACACACACTGTGGTAGTTTAACATGATAAATGTTTTTTACAGTTTAAATTTAAAGTGCATTTTTGAGGAAAACATTTTTTGTTGTTGGCATTGTCTGAAACAGATTGACTGAACAACTCACACAAAGCCAAAGCCACTGTCATTTGAATGGGCTGGGGCCATGTTTTGCATGTCTAGAATATTGTGTTGATACGGCTCAACATGTTTGTTCAGGCCATGTTTCAAGTAGGTCTACCTTTAAATAAATCACATTACTTACTAACCCAATTCAGAAAATCCAAGTTAATTATGTTAACGCATAATTGAGCAGAATCTGTAAGGCACGTTATTAATTTATTTATGAAACGGGTGTGGTGTGCATTGGTGTAAAGTAACATTTAGTACACTTAGTAACATAAGTACATTTACTCAATTACATGTACTTGAGTGCACTTCAGCCATATATTTATATTTCGGCCATTTGAAAATAGACGATCTACAAGTTCACAATGCGTCAAATCGAGATTCTTATACATTTTGAACTGGTGAAACGAAATGGGACATTCTGCACAATGAGTACCTTTACTTTGGGTACAAATACTTAGTATATTGATGCCAATACTTTTGTGCTCTTACTCATGAAGCATTTGTTTCTACATTGCAGTATTGATACTTTTAATTAAGTAAAACATGAAAGTACTTCTTCCACCACAAGTGGTGTGTGAAAAGAGATGTGATTGTTACATAACAGCAGCACTGGAGAACAGGTGAAGGGAGTGGCATGATGACAAATGATGCGGTCTGCTTTCAACATCTCTGTAGAGAGTTCCACAATGGACAGAGTCATCCAAGGGGACGTACAGACCTACGTTTGAAAGTATATTTCCACGCTGGAAAGAGGAATTTCTAAAGGACATTGGGTAAGCGATGGGAATTCTTTGCATTTAATCAAAAACTGATTGCACAGGAATTATTTTTGCCAGGAATTGTCCATCAAATCATTAAAATGATGTGTGTTTTAAATGTGGTAAGTTTAGAATAGATCTATTAATTATGGTTCACACGAATCATAATCATTAAATCTAGACATATTTCACGGGCATAGCAAAAATGGTTAAGATCACACTTGTTTCTTGTGGCCCATTGCTTCTCACATGGGTTGATTTCTAACAATTGTCCAATCATTACTGCAGATTTGATAATTTTGAAAAGCAAATACAACAACGCTCAAGATGGATAAGTTTCGTATGATGTTCCAGTTCCTCCAGTCCAACCAGGAGTCTTTCATGAATGGCATCTGTGGTATAATGGCCCTCGCTAGTGCACAGATGTATGCTGCCTTTGAGATCAGCTGCCCATGTATACCAGAATACAACTACAGCTATGGGATTGGACTACTCGTTATTCCACCAATATGGTTCTTTATGTTAGGTTTTGTATTGAACAATAACGTGTCCATGCTCGCCGAGGAGTGGAAGAGACCCATGGGGAAACGGAAGAAGGACCCAGCAATCCTCCGCTACATGTTCTGTTCAATCACGCAGCGCTCCCTGATAGCACCCGCGGTGTGGGTATCTGTGACTCTGATGGATGGGAAGAGCTTCCTGTGTGCTTTCAGCATCAACCTGGATATTGAACAGTTGGTAAACACCAGTCTCGTTAGCGGTATGTCGGAGACAGAGAGGATGAAACTGCTGGCAAAGATCCCATGCAAGGACCTGTTTCACCAGGATGATGTGCGAGAGGCAGCAACACGATACATCAAGTGTATATCACAGGTAGGTGGTCATCACTGCTCTCCATGTACACACGACACAGTAAACTCCTCAGTGTTCATTTTACTCTGCAAGACAATCTACTCTGCAAGAGAATCTACCTAATAGATCTGTAAGGGTCCATTTGAACCCTCTCAGAGTTACAAATGGATAAATGCAGCCACATATCAATGAATAAGGAATGTGATTAAATGTTATATTTTCTTCTCCCACGAATTGTATGTCCATAGAAAAAATGTGGGGAAAAACAGAAAAGGCTCACACACTGACAGAAAAAGGTTGAGGCTCTTGGAATGCAAATATCTTGCTACCTAACATTGAAGCCTGCACCCCAGCAGTGGCCTACAAACTCAGAGCCAAGCAGTAATCTAATTCTCTCCCAACTTGCTACAAAAATTGCTCGTGGTTCTGTCTAGGCAACCATTCACTTCTCACGTGTCCCAGACCGTACATAATCACAAAATGTTTGCCAATTTTCCACATATTGTATTCTGAAGGCGGCACACAGGGCTGTGCTTTGCTGTAAGCAAGGTTAGGCCTTTGTGTGTGTGTTTATTCTTTTTTTTTTTATATATACTGTACATAAACACACAGCTTTCCATTCCATTCGAGGCCTCAAACAGTCAAGGGGCCTCATGAGATCTCCTCAAATTATTATTATTTAAAGATATACATATAAACAAACATCTTTTTATTCCATTTGAACAAACTCTCTCTGTGTACAATTCCTCTCAAATAAACAATTTAGACTGCAAACCCTTTATTGGCATAGAAAGGCTGTGGCCTTTTCTTTTATCACAGGGGATTTTCTTTGCATTACACGCCCATTAATACATCTATACACTTATCAATAGACACCCATTCCAAGTAATTTACATGGTAGCCTACACTATGTTCCGTAATCTGCTACACATCACATATCTGTTGCAGGCATGTGGATGGCTGTTCTTGCTCATAATGACCTTCTTGGCCTTCATGATTCGGGCCATTCGACCATGCTTCACTCAGGCTGCCTTCCTCAAGACCAAGTACTGGTCACACTACATCGACATTGAGCGCAAGCTGTTCGATGAGACCTGCAAAGAGCACGCCAAGAGCTTCGCCAAGGTCTGCATCCACCAATACTTTGAGAGCGTCAGCGGAGAGCTGCGCAGCATCCACCGCCATCAGTCCAGCGGGGATGACGATGATGCTGAGGATGAAGACAAGAGAAGCGATGAAGACAAGCTTCTTGGTATACGAGCCCAGGATGATATGAATAAAGTGTTGTGGAACTGGCACACCTGTAAGCCTCCTCTGGCTCTGAGAAAGGATCAGCCAGACGGCCAGGAGAACGCAGAGGCCAACGGAGGGCCAAACATGTTAGCTAATGGACACGCCCATGATGTAGAGAAAAAGGAGTGGGCAGTGTATTACAGCAAGGTCTGACCGTTTCAAAAGCGGAAACAAAGCTCTCATATAGATCAGGGCTGCTGCTAGCTGTTAGGACGTTTAAACAAAGCTCTCACATAGATCCCTGCTGCTAGCTGTAGGACGTTTCGGTTATTCGCTATAGTCTCATTAAACTTGTGTTTTATGAAGCAAATAAATGCCATTTAGATTTTAGAACCCCGTTTCTGAAAGTTTTTTGAAAATAGCAGATATACAAGCTCAAAACACATCACATTTGCTATTTCGGAAAAATTATAGATGTACTGTATTAGTATCGTCATTCTTTGGTACATATAAACATAAATAGGTTGTCATTCTTTAGTACAATGGTGTACACAAATGGTCGAACATAATATTGAAACTATCTAAATTTGTGGTTTTAACTGACTCAGTTGACCCCTAAATAGCATGTTCATAGTCCAATTCTCATGATTTTGACTGTTCAGCACTGTCTTCAAAAACAAAGACCATAAAGGCCTGGATTATTGATGAAAGCACACTACCAAGAACAAGAATAGCATATAACTTCATTATACTGTCACATTGCCTGAGCATTCTGGAAACTTGGAACTGGTAGACATGACGTAAACACATTGAAGCATATTGGTCTGTATATGCTACCATAGCCCATTATTCCCCAGGCACAGATCAGTACTGGCAGCCATATTATGAGCAAAAGATCATCGTTATAGATCTTTTTGGATCCAGGGCACAGGACATTCCCTGACATCTTTCTTACTGTAACTGAAATCTGAATCAAGAAAATGTTTAATGACCATTAATTAATATTCATTTAGTAGTTATAGTATTTATGATAAATTGATGAAAAATGTGTCTATAAAAATGTGGCTATATTACGATTGTTAAGAATATGTATAATAATGTTTTTGAGAATAAATATTGATATCTGCATTTGATTTTGTTTATTCTTTTGATATAGTCACTACTTGAATGTACTGTACTTGAATCACATAATTAGAAAGGCAAAAATACTTAATCGCCTCTATTTTCTTCACCATGAACAAAATGTTTATGTTAGTCTTTGTAATTATTTTATAATCACAGGCCGAGTTCAGAACACACTTGCCCTGCCCTGACAGAGGTCTGCATTCCCTCTACTTTATTGTTGTGAATGACAATCATCAACCTCATCTAAGCAGGATTCCCATCCAACTACACAGCATCCAATTGGGCATACCTGATGCTAAACCTGTGAAAATACATGCAAAGCCAGGCCAAAGAAACCAGTCAATATTTGCATCTCTCTCTCTCTCTCTCTCTCTCTCTTGGCTTCTTTATAGGCACGCTCTGATTATCATATACAAAGCTTAAGCAATATTATCACCTTCATGTTTGACATTCTCTGTTTTATGAAACAGACCGAGATGAGATTTGTTCTCATTCCACGTTAAGAGATGTTTAATGCAAGGGTGTTTTCATTGAGTATATAACCAGTGAGTGCTCATATGTTACATTATGTTTATATATTGCACAATTTGTAGATGCGTTGCTTACAGTGTATTGAGTAGTTCTCAACACCTGTCCACAGGAGACTTTTCTAAAAATACGATAACACTTTAGTCTAAAAACCCATTATAATAATTAAGTCCAAAAAATTAAATAAATAAGGAATATATACTAGCAATATTTTACATCAACATCATAACCATTACATTAACTTCATCATCATTCAGGTAACCAGTTAGAAACTATACATGTGAGCACATTTGATTTGATTTCAGCCATAGTTTGAGTCCTTTGTAAACATATCAGTCTCTAGTTTTAGAACCGTAGGCAAAGAGTTCCAAAGGTTTGCCCCCTTTACTGAGAAGGCAGACTGGCAGAATTAGTTCTTACACTTGGGAACAGTACACTACAGTTACAATTTACAATTTAGGCATTTAGCAGACGCTCTTAATCCAGAGCGACTTACATTAAGCAAGAACAAAAGCATGGGAATACATCACATAAAAACATTCATCATGAAACATGCGTAAGCTAAGAAAGTAACAGTGGAATATCTATATAATGAAACTTATACGTATAAACTATACATATATACTACTATGCTATACATATGTACTATGGCGTGCTATGACTATATACAATGCAATTCTAGTGCTGTCTACATAACATGCTATAAGTCTGTTTTAAATGCTATCTAAGTCTACAGAAGTGCTATCTAGGGTAGAGTAAGTGCTATGGGCCATGATGGAGTCTGAAAAGGTGGGTTTTCAGACTACGGCGGAAGATTGGGAGTGATGCTGCAGTTCTGACTGCCATGGGAAGTGCATTCCACAGTTTTGGAGCCAGAAGGGAGAAGAGTTTGGGACGTGTGGAGCGTTGTCCCGGCGTTTTTAGTGAGGGTACTTCCAGCTTCCCTGCGTTAGCTGATCTGAGTGCGCGGGAGGGTTTGTAGGGTTCAATCATACTTGCAAGATATGGGGGAGCCATACCTTTGGTTGCTTTGAATGCCAGCATCAGAGTTTTGTATTCTGTGCGGGCATTTGTTGAGGCTTGTGTAGTTGCTACCAACCAGTCTACCAACCAGTCCAGAAAAGGTGAAACAACAATTTCCTTTGTCAGCAGTCCTCTCAAGCCTAATTTATACTTCACCAACCGTGTTGGTAGCTGAAAGTGAAACAGGAAAAACACGACTCCTATCATATTTCTCCACTGTTACAAAGTGGTAAATGGTATACAAATGTGGCTTTACCATGCCAGCATGGCTACAACCTCATAGTCACAGGAATATGACACAGGTTGACCGTATAGGGCAGGGCATAGCAGTGGGCGTGGTTTTCTGGTGCCAAAAAAAGATCGGCCATTCATTTTTCCCATAGAGATTTACAAAAATACTTATATCAATTATTTTAAGCCTATAATCAAGCCATCCAGGATCCTGGTGAATCATGACCTTAAAACCTTCGATTCTGTGATTTTATTGTTTATTATTTTGAATTTAATTATTAACGCAGTGATTGCGAATGCAGTGAGCACTTACTATGAGACCTAGCAGATCATGTCTGTGTGTGTGTCTGTCTGTCTGTCTGTCTGTCTGTCCCGCTTTTGTGCCCATATATGGAGCTGAGTGATTTGTTTGTGATTGATGCAACACACTCCATATTTGGACGTATAGCTGCTTTGGGGACTCCTTATATGGTTATGGCTAAGTTAAAAACTTAACTTAAAAATAACCTAACTTAAAAAAATAATAACTTAAAAAAAAATCTTAAAAAAGCCAAATATGTACGAGCTGCGTTCGCTTAGGACGAGAAGCACGCATCTGCCTGGGTGACGGCAGACTGCTGAGCGAGCGCTGGCGCTTTGGCATGGCGGGTCAGATCAACATATAGAATTAATTCTGTACTAGTGGCCATACATGGAGCGTGTCTTGAGTGTACAGGGTTTGATGAGGTCAGATCAACATATGGAATGTCAGAACAGGTCAGCTCCATATATGGAGATCTAAGGGTGGCAGCGGGGGCAGTGTCTTGAGTGTACAGGGTTTAATGAGGGCCCAGGTAGGGCCAGGCGGCCCAGGCGGCCCAGGCCTAAATTTTCGGGCCTGTTGAGAACTCTAGCTTTCCCTGGCTACTTTGCTGTGGGCACATCTAGAGTTTGAATGGACATGTATCAGTCAAAAGGGAGACATCGTGATGTCACGAGGCGTGACCATATATGGAGGTGTGACTGACGGAACGACTGACGGAAAATGCAGGTTTTCATAGTAAACTGCGCTCGCAATGAATACAATTCGTTTAGCGATTTTCTTTTTTTGTCCTCACAGAATCAAAGGTTTTATGGTTTCACTGGATGTTTTCATTTCATTTCGCACATAGTGTATCACAATACAGTACAAATAATAGATAACAATTAATTTGTCTTTCATTCTAGCTTGATTCTAGGCTTAAAGTAATTGATATAAATGTTGTGGCCTATACCAGGGCCAGCATCTGTGTAGCCAGCCCAGCTGTTCCTAGGTATTCAGCAGTGATGTCACAATTAGGATGGGGATGAATGAAAATGGCATGTATCCCACCCACCCACAGAAGCATCGTGCCCCTCCCCCTGAGGATTAAGTCAGATTTATTACTCAGTTGTGTGTCTGTGGAAATAGTCAATCTACAAGCCCACATATGAGTCGCACTGCAAGACATACTAGCCTCTGTCCCAGCCTTACTGACAAAACACAGACACGCGCACGCACACATGCACACGCACACACACACACACACACACACACACACACACAAGTATATCAAGTCCTTTTTCTAGGAATACGGTTTCCCTTGACCAGTCCACAGCCAGCCCGGTAGCAGCTGCTCTCTCCCTGAGTGATTTGGCAGCCAGAGACACTGGTGTGAGTGAGTGGGGGTGGATGAGGGATGTCTTTGTCCAGACACACTCTCTCTGTCATCCCTCTTCATCAAATATCTCTCTCTTTATAACACACACACACACAACCATGCAAACAACATAATGATGCCCAATCTCCCTGTTTTCACATCAGACAACATTAATAATGACATCTAGAAGATATACTGTAGGTTAAAGACAGGTGTGTGTGGCATTTGTTTTGCTCAGACTGCTGCTGGCCTCATCTTAACCCTACTCTCTCTCTCTGCTTATCAAAATAGCAGCCATGCTTGCTTCTGTCCTGGACCTCCTCTGACTTTGCTGCAAAAAACACACACACACACACACACACACACACACACACACACACACACACACACACACACACACACACACACACACACACACACACACACACACACACACACACACACACACACACACACACACACACACACACACACACACAGAGAGCTCGGAGGCACCCATTCGTCAGTGTCTGGCTCATTCTGCCTCCCTCCAGCCCAATGATTGGAGGACAGTACTGGAGTGGGAGGGCTGAGAAAGAGGAGAGTTGCGAGGCAAAAAGCAGTGCTTGGTCACATGGGCAGACTGAGATCTGTTTACAAACCCAAAGCAAGGCACGCAGAGCAGGCAGCACTGAGACAGCAGCACTGAGATCTGTTTACAAACCCAAGGCAGAGCAGAGCAGGCAGCACTGAGACAGCAGCACTGAGATCTGTTTACAAACCCAAAGCAAGGCAGAGCAGAGCAGGCAGCACTGAGACAGCAGTCTGGATACCATTATGGACTGAGAGAGAGAGAGAGAGAGAGAGAGAGAGAGGGAGAGGGGGGGGGAACCTGCCACGACATACACAGCCAGCTGGGGGTGGGAGAGACTGAAACACACACACACACACACACACACACACACACTTTGTCTCAATTTTTTTCTCAATTGAAGGAACAGATGGTTAGAGGGAGAGTAGGATCCCCCCCCCACACACACACGCCGCACACACATACACTGACTCAGAGTCAGACACACTAGCAAAATACCTAACACAGCTTGACGACTGTTTGCATGGAGCCACGTTCAGGCCAGCTCTTTGTTTGGGTTGAGGGAAGCAGAGCTTTTGCCTCGGCTAAAGAGGAGGAATACCCCCTACGAGATCAGAGGATTGGAGGAGGAGACCGCGGAGGAGAGGAAAGAGGGATGAGGCTTTTGAAAATCCTCTGTTAAAAAGAAGCTTTGGGAAGAGGACAAAGCGTAAACTAATGCCAGCGAATTACCCTCATCGGACAGGGACCGTCAGTCTGGATGACATTGAAGTTGATGTGGAGGAGAGACTGCTGTTCAGGCACGCTGAGGTCAAGGGAGATGTTTTTGTACTGTAAAGGTAAGCATTTTTGGTTTTGACACAGAAACGTGTTTTAAAAAACGTACTCGCCTTTAGTTAACGGACCAACTCCTCAATGACATTGATAACAATGACATTGATATGGTGGTAAAGTGCCACTGAACAAAATTTTTCTTTTGTCTTCCTTTCTAACTCCTGTCTGCTGCTTCTGCTGGGATGACATCATCTGTGTGTTGACTTCCAGAATTCAGGCGCCCATGAAGTCTTCAATCCCATTCCCAGCCCCAATCCCCCCCATCTCAATTAGCTGGGGTTAATCCAGATTTGGGAATGCAGGGTAGCAGAGATTGCTGAGCCAAATCTGCACCACCTCTCAAGGATTTGTGGAATCTCAAAATCCGGTTTTGGGGGGGGACGGACGAACAAGCTACACATAAACCCACAAAGGAGTGTACAGTACAAGGCCGAACCAAAGGCTTGGAGCTCCACCAACCCAATCCTCCCAGCTTGGCACCGATCCAGACCGACCTTCTCTCGACAGGGTCTGAATCCACTGCTGCCGCCCTAAGGAGTCAAATTTCATCCAACCATTCCAATGGTGTAGCGGTAAGTGATTTTCTCCACCGTCTGCCAAACACATGAGGCTAGTAGCCTGCCCTACACACAGATAATACTACTTGCTTGTCTCTCTTAACCATTCTACTCGGCCACTCCGTTGCTGCCTGCCAGCTGACAGGCTTTAATTAATGGATATACTTGAGAATTATGGCAAGGAGATGAGGGACGGGATGTTAGTCGATCTGAGTTTTGTGGTGCAATGGACAGTTTAAATAAAATGTATTTATAAGACAAAATAAATAAGGAAAATAATAGACCTGGGGCCTATTTCACGAAACTTGGATTAGAGATTAAGCCGGGCTTTAACACATATCCTGGCTTAATATATCCTGGATCAGTGCTTAACCGGTTTCATGAAAGCTGGTTGATCTTGCCAGATTAACTTAACCGGTTAACCTGGATATGTTGAGGCTTGATTCGGTTTCATGAAAGGGATGCTACATAAGTTACCATGGGAACTTATGCTTTGGATTTAGCCTGCTCCGGACCAGGCTAACAGCCAGGTTTAACCTAATCCTGATGTCTTTACTGTTCATTAAGCAGTCAAACTGATCACAAACCAATGATGTTTTCCAGATTTATTCAATTATTATGGGTTTATGTTGCCTTATTTGTATCGGTCTGCATTAAAGGACTAATTTAAGCACTATATAAAATCAAATAACCAAAATATATAGGCTGCACAACATCATGACAGCTTGTGAGCTTGTAGATCAGCTGCTTTTGGTGAATGTTCCCCATGAATAGGTTTGCTGTCGTGCAAGTGCACGGTTAAGAAGAATTATTATTTATTTTATTTTTTGTAAAAGTGAAAACCACTAAATATTACCATTACTCATTGTTTTACAACATATTACCATTATAACGTTTCACCCATAGTCCTACATACTTACACCTAGACACCCCATTCAAACCTATTTAGGTTCATCCTACGGTGGACATGTGTAAAAGGAATCTTTGAAATGTTTCAGAAATATAGTGCTTTCAAATTTGAGACATTTATAGGCTCAAATTATGATGGAATAATACATTCTGAAAAATCGGTATTGCCATGCCATGCAATCGTGACACTACAGTGCATGCAGACAGTTAGACAGACAGACTTAATGTAATGTAACATTTCATGGCGCACAATACATGTAGATTAGTAGGATATAATTCCATACCGTACCGAATCCGGAGCGCACTCGCCTATTAGTTTGGCGTTTGCATTGCACAAATGAGCTCAGTGCGCTATTTCGAGAAAGTGCCCTTAAAGTTTAAGCTCGTTTGGAACTATAGCTCACCCTCCACAACTCGGGGCTATAGGTTCACTGAATTATATATTTATGGACTTCGACTATAGGCCTATATATATAATATGCTTTACAATTTACGCGTTCAATCTGTTGGCAATATTTTGCCACGCTCTCTCCCTCGCCTTGTTAATGGCGCTTGTATTTCCCTTATTTTTTATTATTTCCTTGGCTTCCTCGTAGTATATCATTATCATAAGATTTTCTTGCTCCTCAACGGTGAAAGCCGCAGCTCTCCCTGCTGATTTGCTCGCCTCGCTCATGATTGGTCTCGCTCAAGAAATCTATGATCGGCATCATGGCTTTTCAAGGAATGCGTGCACGCGCTTGTAAGCGAGGCTTGCTGAGCCCGGCTCGCCAAATCCGCCAATTCTGAGCCGCGATTGGCTTTAGTGGAACGGAATAAACCAGGCTGTAAAGATCAGGATTTAAAAAGCCTCGCTTTGGCCTATATCCTGGATTAGTTAATCCAAGATTCGTGAAATAGGCCCCTGGGCACTTCAGGAGAGACTACCCAAGCAAAATATACTGGAGCACTCGACTAGTCTGCAGTGGCACGTGTATTATTGTTTTGCAGGGGTTACTGACATTTTGACTTTCACCTTCCTCAGAGTCAAACAGGTACTTTTACCTTCTGCCGGCCTGCGTGCTGCATGGACTTCTTTACGTATTTCTAAGGCTGTCAATTATGTTGTACTGTGATTCTACAGTACAGATATTAATTAATTCTGTCTTACAGAATGAACTGAATATTGTGTGTCTACTCTGCACTAGCCTGACACGGCCGTCTGGCCAGACTAATATCACTCTGTGGATATAAGTCTGGAACTTCGGTATGGAAGATTTATTTCCAAGGAGACGGTTGCAAACAGTATTAACGTCACAGCAACAAAAGTCTCACTTTGAATAGTGGGCTCCGGCTGAAATGTAATTCAAAGTGCCAGACCAATCTCCCCAGGGACTTTATTTTTCCCTTGTGGCAGATTCGTCTGGTTTACAGGCTTATAACTCTGCACCTCTTGGGTAGAGACTAGCTCCACCTACCAATGTCTAATAATCCAACTCGTACCCCCCACAGGGTACAAGCTGTAGCCATTAAATCACTCTAAAGAGAGACACATGGTCGTTTAGACTGGCAAAGGGCAGCCATCTACGGTGCAAATTAATAAGGACATGCAGGGCATATGGAAGTGAGGCTTCCTTTGCCATTGTTTGGCCAAATGGTGCTCCGCTCCCCAGAGTGCTTTCTAGTTAATGTAATCTCCTCAACAGCCAGCTACTACTACACAGACACACACACGCACCTCAGGAGGGTCTGTGGAACAGATGGTGGTGTGGCGGAAGCAGTGCGCCTGTCTGTCCACCATGTTTATCTTGTTCACAGCCAATTACACAGAGATCCAGTCAGTCACCTCCAGATGCCAGTCATTTAACCTAACTTTCTCACCAAATATTTGCTTGTCATTTTACAGTCAATATTGCAACAGTCTCTTGCTGTGTGGAAACAGGGCCAAAGTCATGTGCAATAAGACCCTTGTGCCTTGTAGAGCAATTGCTATTAGTGGTCTGATGTTTTGTGTTAGTAGTACACCACAAGACCTGAGTCCCATACAGGTCCATTTCTTCTAACACATAGAAAGAACTGCTCTCCAAATCAATTAGTCACAAATGAAATATAGGAAGCAATGCTGCCCAAGGACTACAGACTTTACAGCTTTAACTGTCCTAAATCTTGAAAGAGAGGTGATGCCGATGTTCATAATATTCAATGAAGTCAGAAAACTGGACAGAATTATAGTTTCCCTCTATATTGATTAAATATCATGTTTTTCCATTTGAAAGTCAGTAATTGTGTGGTATGAGTGTATTACAACTACACTATATTTTATAGTGTCTGCGTGCGCGCACACACACACACACACACACACACACACACACACACACACACACACACACACACACACACACACACACACACACACACACACAACAAAGAAAGTCAATAGAAAAACTATATTTAATAGACTTCACTACTAGAGGATATCTAATTCTGCCCAGTCTTCTAACTTCATTGAATATTATAACCATTGTCATCGCCTCTCTTTCAAGTCCCCCACCAGTTAACTCCTCTTGGAGGCATGACCTACAATGAATAGATATTATTCGCAGAATTGAGTTCCCATTTCACATTAATCCTCTGGAAGTGGAGAGTTTCTCTGTACTTCCACAAAATCTGAGCTGGCTGTGTGATCTCACCAATCCCGTGAAATTGGCCACTTGCTTAAACCTTAAACCACTTTGCATTTAGCTGGTTCACTCCCCAACCACAATGATCACACAAGAGTGTCCACACAGATGTATTTGTTCTTCTTGGTTGTCTTGACTATTATTATTATTACCGGTATATTATGGTTAAAATCTATTGTGCTTCTTACCTGGATAGTTAGGTAAAGTTAGCTTAAATTGTGGCAAATCTGCAAAAAGAAATGCTTACCACTAGCTTTCTCCACAGATGTGTGTTCATAAAAGTACTATCACAGAAAAAGTTGTTCCAACCCAACTCCCTTGGGAAACTTTGTGACAGCTGCTGAAAGTTGGCGTACCATTATCAACCAATATAAGGCAAAGAATTGTCAAACTAGGGGGTTTTCATGATGCTGAATCCATTCCAAGCATTAGTTTTGCACGAAAAACACTCCTTGGGCTAAATTCGGCCATAGCCACGGCTGACGGCTATGGGCATTATTGGTTGATAATGGTGCCCCAACTTTCAGCAGCTGTCACAAAGTTTCCCAAGGGAGTTGGGTTGGAACAATCTTTTCTGTGATAGTAGACATAGACACCTTTATGAACACATCTATGAAGAAAGCTAATTTTCCCTCATTAGGATGCCAGTGTGCTTTGTAAATAATAAGGTGCAATATTTACTTGCTCTTCTTCCCAGGATACCAGTGTGTTTTGGGGTTTCCGGCATCACTCGGACCCCCAGTACTGCACCACCACCATGACGTCAGACATCTACCACCTCCCTCTCAATGTGTACATCATTGTGTTGGGCATTGGTCTCTTCGTCTTTATGCTCAGCCTCATCTTCTGCTGCTATCTGTTCAGGTATGGGGAGGAGGTTGAGGAAAGATGAGTGTATTGATTTAGTTTTGGAGGTTGAAGGAGAAGAATGAAGGAAGGAGGAATGCATTGATAATCCTCTGTGTTAATGCATCCATTTGTAACTCTTAAGTGTACAAATGTAACCAAATGGACCCAACATGTAGGCACTAGGCAAGTACAGTGCAATGCTCTCTGCAACAGAACGAAATGCAGGAAGTTATATACATGCGTTATTTGTATTATTCATTACATTTTCTAACAGGTTCCTATGAAAGCAGTATCGTTTGAGACAATAGGCACTGTTGTAGAGATGCCTAGAGTACAGAAACAACACCATGACTGCATCTAAACTAACTATAGTTTGTCTTACTGCAGTATATCACACACTAATTCCAGTTGACAATTTACAATTACAATAGTTTCAAATTACTCCAATAACTTTCTCTCTCCCCATATCCCTCTCATTCTCTGTACCGTGTGTATAATCGTCTGATCATCTACCCACAAGATTGAAACAACAGGGAACAAGGGAGCAGTTCAGCTACAACGAGGTGTGTTATTGCAGCAACTGTCACTACAGGAGTACATTTAACACCGGGTTCTGAGATAGGTTAAAAATACAACCACTGCCATTTCACACATGTTGTGGCCATGTGTGAAACTTAACACAGTCCTTTATAGATGACCTTGACAAAACAGTAGTTGCTCCTTAATCCATCCGTGTCTTTGCCAAGTCCCTAATATTCTCTGATGTTCACACACCATGTGAAAACGCATGCAGTAGTGTCAAGAGCACAGTCCAGCATTTAGGATTAGCACCGGGGAGTGACACTCTGAAGCATGGACAGTTGTTTCCCCTCAGGAAGACTGGCGTCTTGTTGCTGATTTCATTTGTTCATTACATAGCAAAATTAAGGCTACACTCCCATACTTAACCACGTGTGCCCTATTTAGTTAATTGTAGGCTGAATTATGAAAATAGCAAATGGGTTGGGAGGTTGTAGATCTGCAATTTTCAGGTGGGGAACATTTTTAAAAATGCGCTACAATTTTGACAAAAACGGATGCCACGGTTAATGAAAGCTCCAGATTTGACTGTGCCCTAAACTCCATCGACATTCATAACACAACACCGAAGCTGAAGTGTACACTTCATTCCATTAGCTTTACTGTCAAATTTCCAATGTTATAATGCTGACACCTCTCACTCTCACTCTCTCCTGCTGTAGGTGGTACTGAAAGGAGCCAGCAAGAAACTGAGCCTTTTAGGAGTAAGTGGCTTTCTAGTATACAACTCCTTGAAACTAGTACATTCTGTTTTGAAAGGACATTTGTGGGAATAATTTTACAGGCAGCCTCAGGTCAATGTAAATATTAACTATAAATGTTTATAAACACATATGTTTGTATATGCCAGCCCACCATGAGTCATACTGTACCATTAGGGTTGTTGGACTGTCTGTTGGTGCCATCATGTTTGCCTCGCGGATGTGATTGACAGGCAGTGCTTACACTTGCACACCCGCGCCATCATGCAATGACAATAACCGTGGTTTACTGTAGGAGTTGTGGTAGTGTACAGTAGAGCTGGTGAGGGATTACAGTGGGTTTAGATTTGTTTTCATTTTCTTGAAAGGTACATTGAGACATTATCCTGATTAATCAAATAATTAAGAAACAATATACTGTGTGTTATGCGTGTGTATATAGACATGATACAATTCTGATAATTTTTAGAATTCAATAAATCAATTATACCCATTTATACTTCAGTACAATGGTCACGCAAAAATATAGAAAACAGCCGATCTACACACTCACGTGTCGCGGCGATGCCTTGAGCTTGTAGATCTTAATAAGAAAGTTTAAAAAAAAAAAAAATCAATTAATCAATTGTTGTAACCCTAAAGTATGCGTATGTGAATGCAATGTTTAAGTATTGAAACAGAAATTGTGCTTACATTTCTCTTGCAGTTTGTGGTGTTACCGTTGCTGAAGCTCATTCTTGCACAACACACAATCTAACAGACTGTTGTTTTTCCTGCAGCAAACTTGTGCAGTGTGTCTGGAAGAGTTTAGGACAAGGGATGAACTGGGAGTGTGTCCATGTTCCCATGCATTTCATAAGAAGTGAGTGTTAAATAAATACTTACAGAATGTTTTGTTTCAAGTTTTCCGCTGTAATTACCATACACTTCCTGAACAGTTCTTGAAGGCCAGATCCATTCCCAACTGAAACCAATTCAAAATTATGTTTCAAAATGAAAACAAGTCATGAAAATAATCTGCACACCTGAAGGTTAAGTGCCTGTTTAACATGCAAACAAGCATCTGCACAGTATAAATCAGTAAATTAATTTAAACAGAATGATTCTTATGTCGCACTGTTAACAAGGCTGTAATTACAGTACATCAGCACAGCCTCAAAGAAATATTAGTATAGGATCTTGTAAATCAGTTTTACCTCAGAGTTAATGTCATGGATAGACAGCTGCTAACCTGGCTTAAGTCATGAATTAACAAGTCTCTGCAAAAGGAGAGGAATCTGTACACCTTTGCCAAAAGCCGTGTTCCATTTTATTAGACTGAGCTTTCAGACAAGTGACCTTCAGAGCATACAAAACAGCCAATGGCTGGCTGGGACAAACATCTTTCCATGCCCTCCCCTTCTCTTAATCAGCCGTATGTGATGGCCTGTGCACACCCTTTGTGGTCCACCTCTTCCATGGAAATGTATTTTACAAAAATACAGTTGCGGAAATACAAAACAAAAATACAGTTGTGTAAATACAAAACAAAAATACAGTTGTGGAAATAAAAAACATTTCTATTCTATAAAAAAAAGAGTTGATAGAGAATTCAGAGTTATGGGTAATTTATACTCACTGTTGCCAGCTTGTCAGGCTGTTGAACATTTTCAGCGAGCTGCAAAGTTATTATTTTACGATTTATGAATACTTATAGCATGAACAAATGGTGTATTGTGGGGAATCAGATTCTTTGTGCAGCTTAGATAAATCTACAATGAACAATATGAAAGTCCAATATCCTAGCAGTCAGACTCTCGTACTATTTTCCAAAACATTGACGACCTAAGAGAAGTGTGCACTAACAGCTCATGTTGACCTGACAATTGCTGTGTGTGTGTGTGCGTGTGTGTTCGTAGGTGCCTGTTGAAATGGCTGGAGATTCGCAGCGTGTGCCCAATGTGTAACAAGCCCATCCTCCGGTTGCACAATGACCCTCCCCATGGAGCAGAGGACCCTGAGGAAGTGTGACGAGGCTGGGGGGAAATCCACAACTAAAACACACAAAAAGTTGATGGACCGCCATCACGTCAAGGACATCTCACAGTCTGCTGATGTGATGACTGGATATTGACGGTACCATGATTTGATTACATCAGTAATTAAAAGCGTGGCAGCAGGATGCAGAGATCATTTTGGACTGTGGCACATTTCCACATGCATTTCCTGCATCTACAAAACCCAACCAAAACATGATGGTGGCTTTATCCCTGCCACTGGATGACAGGCACAGCATGGCCAGAGACAGCCAGTCACAACTACGATGCCAGGCATTTAGAGAAGGTCGTTGGTGGGTAGCATCCATGTGGATACCTCTATTATCTCAGGGGTGTTAACAACACAGCCAGCAGCACAAACCACGTCAGCCACCTTGTAACTTTGTGCCACACATACATCGTCAATACATACTGCCAATGTAGGTTAGCCAGAAGTGATGGCTAAAACCTTCACAAAGACCAGTGTGATCTCAACTACGGTTGTGATGATGGACGCAAGACTGTATTTCTACAGATTGTGTCCCAGGACCTTTCCTTATAAAAGAGACCGGTAGCTAGCCTTGCCTGTATGTACTATATGTAAACGTGACCTACTCCCTATCCATTGTTATTTTGTATTTGTTGCTTTTAAATAAAACGTATTGTAATGTATTGTAATGGTGGTGGATTTGTCAATAACTAAATGTTGTGAAGTTATTGCTGACTTTTCTTCTTCTCTGACAGTGAAGTCAGGAAGCATCACTGAATGACAAAACAATATTAATTGCATGCATCATCTTCATAGCTTTCATTATCATACAACTCGTCAAATATCCGTTGTCATTTAGAAGGGGGACACTTTACACTGTTGTCTTATTACAAAACAATGGCCCCAAAGTCTCTGTTCACCACTTAATTCAGCCAAGTCACAATCAAGGAGCAGTTTTGAAAAGAATAAAACGTGTGCATAATCTGCATAATATGCAAATGTCCAGCAAGAGTCACCGAGTCAGCTAGAGCTGGTAGGCAGAGATCTAGACTTAGTAGAACGTGTGCATATACTCATGGCTGTAGTCAGGCCTCTAGCAGGCAGCCTCAGTGCCTTTAGCCTCCACAAACTCCAACGCCTTCTCCTTCACGGCCTGGATGCTCTCTGGCGTGCCATGCTTCTTCTCATATTCCAAGTAGCGCTTGAAGAAGAACTTGATCTTCTTCACACCCAGACTCAGGTGTATCACGCGGTCAAAGAGTGCCCTGCGGAGAGTGGAAGTCACAAAAGGACAGAGATATGATATATTTATGCTATTGTTAAAGTAGTCCATACTGTTGCCTCTATTGACTATTTGTAAATAAAAATTTATTTCCCTATATGCAGCCACTTAGATGGCATTTAAAACAAAGCTTTTGCCTCACCTGATTTCCTTTTGTGACCCATGTTTGACCATAAGATCAATAAAGATGGACCACAGGTCTGTACGTTTGGGATAGCTGCTCAGGGTCTTGTCAAACATGGCGCGGCCTCTCTCTGGATCACCATATCGGAACTCCAGGTGGGCAAACTTGGTGATCACATCTACACCTGAAAAAGAATAGAGAGTGAAGAGCATGAAGGGGTAAACCTGGAGATTTACTGAGATGGAGGTAATATTCAGTCTTGTTAAACGAAAGTGACTGGGGGGTGTGCAGGTACCAGGTACTTTGTTTTCCCACTGCAGAAGAGTAGCCCCTATATGTAGCTGATCGTCATAGCAACGTCTAATCTCTCTTTAGAGGCGTTTTTAGAATCGGCCTTAGGCCTAAATGGGTTAAAAGTGCTAAACGCTCAATGCTGACTAGGAACTATCTATAGTCGTACAGAAACAGTTTGATACGATTTTAGGTGAGAAATATGCCACACAGTTGCTCAATATTGAGCATATATATATATATATATATATATATATATATAAATAAGTGTCATAACAAACTCTTGAAACAGTGGAGTGGTAATACACATGCTAGGCTTTATAGAAGTGAGAATCTCTTACTTTCTTTTGAGGGCAAGCTCTTGAGTGCCCTCTGCAGGAGAGCACTGGCAGCGTCACTCTGGCCCTGCTGGAGCAGGAAGGTCCCGTAACTCAACCACACGGCCTGGTTCTGACGGAAGCGCTTCACCATGGTCTTATACAGGCCCTCAGCATCCTGGGCACACACAGACACAGTCACTCAACAGAAACGCTTCACCATGGTCTTATACAGGCCCTCAGCATCCTGGGCACACACATACACAGTCACTGAAACGCTTCACCATGGTCTTATACAGGCCCTCAGCATCCTGAGCACACACATATACACACATACACAGTCACCATGGTCTTATACAGGCCCTCAGCATCCTGAGCACACACATATACACACATACACAGTCACCATGGTCTTATACAGGCCCTCAGCATCCGGGGCACACACATACACAGTCACTGAAACGCTTCACCATGGTCTTATACAGGCCCTCAGCATCCTGGGCACACACATACACAGTCACACCATGGTCTTATACAGGCCCTCAGCATCCTGGGCACACACATACACAGTCAACATCGTCTTATACAGGCCCTCAGCATCCTAGGCACACACATTGCAGACACATACACAGTCACTCAACAGAAATCACATTCATAGCTACAGGACCAATGAATGGACACGTGTTATAAGCGGGTGGGCTTCATCACCCACTGGACGGACGGTACCTTGGGCTTGTTGGACTTGGCATAGATGTCAGCCAGCTGCTGATAGACTGGCATGGGCTCACAGAACTGCACGGCCCGCTCAAACACTTTCTTCAGGCTTTCCTGTGTGCCGTACATGTTCTCCAGGTTCAACAGGGCTACCCAAATGTTCAGCTTCTCCTGTTCCTCTCTGGACAAACAGAGGAAACGATACAAAGGATCCAAAATGAATGCGCACACATGATGGACATGAATGCCAAAGGTAGGTATGGCACCCCCATATCTTCAAAGTCTGATCCACCTCACCTATCGCAACCTGGGGGTCGCCAAATTATTAAAAAAAAAAAAAACATGGCAGAGAAATGGCCAAAGAAGCATTTCCGGGGGTCCCTCCCGAGCCAAAAACGTTGAGAACTCCTGTCCTAGATGACTATTTCTATGCATTTGATTTACGTTGTGTTGTTCTTGCTTATTGTAAATGGCTCTGGATTAAGAGCGTCTACTAAATGGAAAAATTGTAAATTGTAATTCTATCCATGCTACCTACTGGAAACACACAACTCCAATCACGTCCCCCCACCAACCTACAGTAAAATAAACGTTTACTCATTTTTATTTCTACATTTACAAATAAATGCTGCTCGCTGCTCCTAGGAGGGATAAAATGCAGAAAAACACCTCCACTCACCTGAAGGAGATGGTCTTCAGAGCCCTCTCGGCCACGGCGCGGGCCTGTTCGATCTGCGTGGCCTGCAGATGGTGGGCCATGTACTGGAGCCAGAGTAGTGAGCTGTCTGGTGAGGCCAGGAG
Source organism: Protomyctophum bolini (assembly GCF_963924005.1). Taxonomy (NCBI): domain Eukaryota; kingdom Metazoa; phylum Chordata; class Actinopteri; order Myctophiformes; family Myctophidae; genus Protomyctophum; species Protomyctophum bolini. The sequence continues at coordinate 15,166,056 of NC_137864.1, forward strand.
CAGCCGCTCAAAGGCCAACATGTCCTGAGGTCTCATGGTGGGATCCATCAGCTCGGCCTCCCGCTGCACAAGGGCCTTCTCGGCCACCTTTTTCTCCTGTGATAACTCATGGCGAGACTTCTTCTGAGGCTGCAACAGGGATACAAGCATGTGGGGTTGTGTTGGGAGGGGCAAATTAATCAGAGCGGTGAGACAAATATGAGGAGAGTTGTGTAAATCAGTGTTCATTTTGTTGACTAAGACTAAAGGACTAAGATTTTGATATTTAGTCGACTAAGAAAGACAATTTCAGAAGACTAAATATGACCAAGTCTTTTCTGGCTAAATTAACATTGCATAGAGGCACAGGCACAGACAGACAAAGTCCCTACTCCCCACACAGTGACAGCACTCCATGTTTACGGCATGGACAGACAGAATATTCTGTAGGCTACACTGCAGTGTTTTTATGCGTTTCCTTAAGCAATTGATTAATGTACTCGTCCTCATTTCGATCAGGGCTTCGGTCTCCTCATTTGACCATGTCTATCCACAGTAACGGGACATCTGTGTTCAGCTCCTCACCCGCCACATTGTTTGCTTCATTTCCTTTATTTGCTGCAGATTGCATCCACACCTGCACCGAATCGTAATCAAGTGCGATTGGAAGCGAAGCGAAACCCCCGTTTTTGGTCAAAGTAGAATGCGGTTCTTTGAAGCGCAGTCGGATTCGAATGATGCTTCACACCTGCCAAACGAAGTGCACTTTACGACCATGTGCAGCAGGATTCGTTTTAATCGCAGTAAAGCTGTCTGGTGTGAAGGTCACCTAATATTTTGATATGTAGTCGACTAAAACTAGACTAAGACTAAACAATTTCAGAAGACTATAATAGGATTGAGACTAAATGGTGTGTTAATCCCCAGCTCCGCCTGGCTTGGTGTCTGTGTCCTTGAGCAAAACATTTAACCCATTCTGGGCGGGAACCCGTTTTGGTGTTAGCATTACGTTATGCTTTAGCTATTTAAAAATAGCAGACCTACAAGCTTGTAGCGTGCCACCGAGTGGCACGCTACAAGCTTGTAGGTCTGCTAATTTTTTTAACTGTCAGGATTTAAGACATTTTTTTAATCTGATCTCAGGTCAAAATGCATTAAAGAACCACCATTCATCTGTGCGTTAGAATCTGATCTCAGGTCAGAATGGGTTAAACACTTTATGTATGTACACACACACACACACACACACACACACACACACACACACACACACACACACACACACACAACAGTATTTAAAGAATTGCTAGAAGAGCTGATCTACAAGTTCACACGTCACACCATGTGAGCTTGCAGATACGCATTCATTTTGTGTGAATGGATGAATGTAAATCCTAATGTAAAGCGCTTTGGATAAAAGGCTCTATATAAAATGAACCATTTATCATCACGTTCAGATAATTGAGAGGAGCGATAAGTGCTTCAAGTATGCAGATTAAGTAAGGGGGCATAAGCTGTAAGGCGGCATGTGTATCATAATTAATATCCAAAACATATTCTTAGCATTCTTAGTATGCAGACCTTGCCGTTTTCTGCTTGGTCCTCCCCATCACTGGAATCCACATCCTGGGCCACAGAGGCTGGTTTCAGGGAGCTCAGACCCACATCCCATGAGAATCCTGCAGACACCTGAAGCCTGGCTCCAGTCCCTGGGCTGGGCTTCACCTAAGTGACAAAGTGACAAGTTTCAAGGTCAGGTCATAAACTACGTCATTCCCAAAGTTAAAAGCACATTAGGAGAGAAGGGAATAGAGTGATAAAGGTGGCTCTTTAAACCTTTGCTTGCTCAGGATTTGGTTCATCTTGCTCTCTGAAGTACACCTCCACTCCACTGTCATTGTCTTCAGTCTTTAATTTCTTTGTTTTCGTCTTCTTCTTGGGGACATGCTCAGCCTGATCCTGGACAGTGAAAGAATAGAAATGTTTATTTATTTATTTTGACGACATACAAGTCAAGATATGCAGATATATATCAAAAACATGTTCAAGAAACATGCTACATTTCTAATTAACCATAATAACCCTGATTTATTTTAATGGCTATCTGTAGTTAAGGCAAATGCATAATGTACTTTTAATTAAATGAGAAATGCATTTCTGCCTTGCCCGAAATTAAGGACAGAAGGCTCAAGAGAGAGAGAGAGAGAGAGAGAGAGAGAGAGAGAGAGAGAGAGAGAGAGACACAGGGTGTCAGTATGGAGAGAATACAGACTGGGAGGAATAGAAGAATGGAGGCAATAACTAGATAGAAAGGCAGCCGCTGTATAACCTGTTGGTTCTGAGACAATGTGCGCGTCCTCTTCATGCGCTGGTTGTGCTTCTCTTTGTCCTCTCCGACCAGACGCAGAGGCAGGCCGAGGGACGCAGGAAGCACGTCAGGCTTCCCAGTGTCTTCTGGCAGCAGGGACAGGTTGACCAGGTCCTCCTGTTTGTCAACACTAATAGGGAAAGGTTAGTAGAAAGAGTTAGAAAGGAAGAAGAAGCAGAGCTTCCTTAAATAAGAGGTAACATGACACAATTTTGTGTGCAATTTTGTCCAATCTGTATGCTGATCAAAGTCAAAGTGCAGTAAATACGTTTTGGGACATTGGGTGTCCCAAAGGTCAAATTAGCCTTCGTGATTTGCGATAAACAAGAACATATTTACAATTAGTGTAATATCACTTATTTGCCGATATCTCATTTGGCTGACAAGTTGAAACACTTTTAAACCCAATATCGGCAAAACATAATCTGTAGTTACAGCACTTTGGCTTTGAAGGGCAGTATGGTAGTACAATATAACTTACAACCACACGACCCCAAGTTATATTTGTATAAGATATATTGTATTTGGTCTCCCCGCTCTTCTATCGAGACATTTAGATGGTGTCAAAAGGTCATGATGTCTCACCTAGACACAGGATCTGACACATTCTTTGACCTGATGGTCAAGATTTAATTATCCCCCAAGCAGGCATGCAGGCTTTATTAGCTCAATGGTAAAAAAAAAAATCAGCATTTGCGCTGGAAACAGGGTTCAAATCCATGGTATTAGAGGAACGTTACGTAGTGCAGCTTTAAACAATCTATACTTTGTTGTCCACCATAGGTCTACCCTTGATTGACCCATTATTCTTTTCCATCGTCACTACATAATTTGAAAATAAATTGAAATCGTTTTGAAAATCTATGCAAATAGGTTGAAATGGTCTTACCTGAGGATCTTGGTAGTGAGCAGGGTGTTGACAGGTAGGTTATCTGCCATGGTGCTGTGTTTGGTCACAAAGTACTTGGTGGCCTGCTGGAACTGGGCTCGGCCAATGATGGACATGGACAACCTAAAAAATAAAGATAGAGTCCGTCTCCTACATACATCATTTAAAAACAATAATGTACTATTATGATAATACTGAAATATTCATTATGCACATTAAACCCTAAAATGGTCTGTTGACTGGGGTCCCCCAGTGGTCTAACGTTCCCATCCTTTTCCCCTATTCACCAAAATCTCTTAGTATTAGATATGGAACTTCACAACTTTTCTGCACTTTCAACTTGGGTCATCCTTGTAATATGCCGTGGTTCTCTTGAGATTTTGCACACAAACAAAGTATTCTTGTGGGTTACCTGATAAAGACACCTTGCTCTCCCACAGACTTGACGTAGCCCCTGATGACTTGGCCAGGTTTCAGTTCGTCAATGGATGAAACCTCGACATCCTTCACTGCCTTGCTCTGCTCTGGTCTCAGCCTGGAAGTGCAGTGGTTGTGTTTATCCACAGGGTGAAAACGTTTAACACAATCGACTAATGGACATGGAGACGTCGTGTAAAGACAAGGTTTATACAACTGTGAATTCGGTGCAAAATGCAAATGTGGCTTCATGAATGAAGTACTTCCAATACCTTGATGGACGGAGAGACAGTTGCCACTTGCCATTTTCATTCCCTAATACATAACACCTGGGGAGAAAGAAGATTTTATTTTAAGAAAACAAAAAATTCTAAATCTACCACTGTATATCCAGTACATACTTAGATTGCATCTATGCAGGGTTTATTGTACATCAACGTTATCTCAGGCATTTAGTAAGCTGTTGTGACCTAGAGCTCTGGCCACTGCTACTGACCGGACCACCTGCTCCTTGCTGTAAGCTCCCATTGGGTTGCCGCTGTAGGAGTCCGCCAGATCCATAATGGACACGGTTCCCATGGCCCCACAGGCAAGCTTCACCAGCAGGCCCAGGTGTGGAATAACATTTTTCACCATGCCCAAGGCAATGCTGTTCTCCTTCAGTGAGTGGGAACCTGGATAAGATTTGGAAAAACAGACTTTGTTTTCTGTTTTGTAAAAAAAATAAAAGGGTTCATAGAGGCAAACATGGTTAATGTAAAAACATACCAAGTCACCATGGTGGGCCGATGCAGAGATACTGGCAGTAAATGCTAAATATTCCAACTGAATTATCATCAGAATATCTTCTAAGATCTTACCATTGAGAGACAGGGCAAAGCGTTGAAGTGTCACCTCTACCACAGTAGCACTGACGGCCTGGCCCTGTTTATATAACTTCTCTGGATGGCTGGCATCCTGGAATCAAACATAAGAACAATGGTTTACATTATGTTTCTTAATCAATGTGGACAAGTACCTAACTGACTGAGACTCATTTCTTAACTAGCTTTGCACACATACCAACATGAATTACACAAAGAATGGTGAAAATGGCTTGGTAAATTAAATATGACCATGCTCATTGAGTGTGAAGTCAACATATACAACTTACTTTAGGATCTGTGATCATGGCCAGTAATTCTACAGTCCCTGTAATACAAGGATCAGTGCTGACCTCCAAACATTTCTTCTCTGGATTGTACTAGGGACAGAAGCATTAACACATTGTTACTTTGAGTAGTCCAAAATTCACTTTGCTTTTATGATGCCCTAGTACCCTACAATGACATCCATCGGCTTGTGCCAGTTTAATTGCGTGTCTGCATTTAGCTAGTACTAGGGATGTGCAAAACTCTATCACTGGGACGATTGCTCTGTAATTAATTAACAAAATATGCAGTTGTCATTGGCCTGCTGTCACCATGCACAAGAAATGCAATGCTGATTGGCCTAGTAGTAGACTAGACATTAGCTGTGGTACACATGGGCGAATGCAAGATCTCCTGGTGGAGTAAAGACATAATGCAACTTGCCATTGATTACAATTTGAAAAACATACCTTTGATACAAAGCATGTAATTTCTTCCCCAACTTTGTAGCTGCTCAGCTTTTCTTCTGGCAGGACTGGTTTGATTTCTACACTCGGGTCAAGTTTACTATGTGGACAGAGATAGAAATTCATTCAAAAAACATAACAAATGGACAGCAGGAATATATGCAGGTACTTGTCGGATGTGAAAATGCCTACCTTCTAAGAAGTGTTAGCTCAGGAATGCTGTATTTGAATTTTCTATGGGTGAAGGGCAAGAATCTGAAACAGAAATTTGAAAAGATATTTAACGCTGTCCCAACTCTCCCAAGTCCTTACGAGTTGCTTTATGAAGAATGCATTCAAGAAAACACATGAATGGAAAACTTTCATGAGGAATTTTATCTCCTGTGCAATAACTCCAGTATGCGGTATCCACCTGTGGGTAATGCCCTCACGGCCTCCAATGACTCTGCCGGTGACCTCGCTGCCCACTTTCATCAAGGACGTGGGGAAGGCGCTAGCGGAGACTTCCTCTGCCACCTGTGACACGTGCACACTTCCCGTGTGTCCGTCCTCTAGTGTCACCAACACGCATGTGTGCTTCACCGTCCGCACCGTGCCCTTGACTATCTCACCATAGGAGTAACCGCTCATTGGTGCACTAATGTCTGAAAGTGTGCGCTGGCGTTTCGGTGCGGTGTTCTCCCAGGACACCAGGGGGAGCCCTTCCAGTTCTTGACAGCTGGCTTCTATAACCTTGGCGGTCAAGAGTTTGCCCAGCTTCAGCTTGTGCACCTCGTTCAAGTGACCCGTGGTTTGGATCACCGTCAGCTGGGCTGTGTCGTCCAATGAGACCACAGCAAAGTCGCCGTCCATGTGCTGGACCGTCGCTGCGTATTTTGACCCGTCCATTAACTGTTAAAATATGTAAAATAAAACATTAGGAACAGGCAGGGAAGTAATTAGTACTAATTACAAGAGTCTTTGTTAAGAACAGATTGTAAGGTCAAGATGGTTAAGTCGGTGCCATTTTGTATCCGTTTGTGAAATCCAAAAATTACAACATACATTATTAATCATTGCACTAAGAGTGTTCAGAAAACATTTCGAAGCTAAAACAAGGGGAGGAAACCAAGGTAAGTAATGGAGAGTAATATAGTAATACTCACAGACTTTTTCTTCTCAACTAGCTTGGGAAGGACAGACACATGAACGTTACTGGAACCGGAGTCAACATGGAGGACGGCTGCATTAACCTTCTGTCCTGGGGTCAAGTTAACGCCTGAAAAAACACACAGATGAAATGCGATTATTAGAATATTAAATCTCTCATAAACAGGGCCGGTGTTTATTGCTTGCAGTAGAAGATCAAATGGAATGACATCAGAGGCTAAGCTGCAACAGTGGCAGAGCGCAAGATCACTGTATTTCCTACATTTTTGTCTATTAATAATAAAGGATTGCATTTTATAGCACTTTTCCAAGAGCTCAAATCGCTTTACAATGGTCCATTCATTCATACATTTGGACGTGAAGTGGCGAACAGTCGACGCCAACATCCTCACTTCCCACATTCATACACCAATGGTGGCAATCTCACACCGACCGATTCATTGGAGGCAGAGTGTCTTGCCCAAGGACACTTCGACATGTAGACAGGAGGAGCCAGGATTCGAACCGCCGACCCACGGATCATTGGACGACCTGCTCTACCTCCTGAGCCACAGGTGCCCATTGTTGAGACTATTGTGATTAACATCTTTAAGGTTTTTTCATGAGTGCTGTGTTCAATGTAAAAACAAGTTAAAATAAAATAATCTTTGTTATGAAAGCGATAAGGACCTGAAGTGACATTAATTACTACATTATATTGCAGCAACTGGCAATATAACTTTCCAACTTTCCCCAATACTGTACATACCCATGACATGCTGTTTGACAGCAGATATGGTGGCACTGGATAGGTGGTCTGATTTAAAGAGCACACCACCATCTTCTTTCAACGTATCCACAGTCAGCATTAGCTTCTGACCCACAGAAAGCTCAGACAGCTGCTGGTAAATATCAGAGTCATCTGAGAAAGGAAAACATGGAACATTCATTTTGGGCATGTTATTGTAGGCAAACATTTCAGTTATTATTTCTTTATATATCTGCTGTTGGGCAGAAATCAGCTAACTCCAAAATGTACATTTTTCAGGAAATGAACAATATAACTTTTTCAAGAAATGAAAAGCAATACTGCCTCATCAAAGTTGGTATTGCGACTTTATATATCTTCATATACTTGCATGAGAGGGGGAGATGGGGTGGAGTTAGACAGACAGTTTGAGGGTCTAATGGAGTTGGTTTAGTCAGAAGCACTTTTTTAATGTTTTTAGCCCCTCCTGTGTCCAGCTTTTAGTTTGTGTGCATAAACCTTGTCCTACACAAACATTCAATTCCCATTGACAATGGACAGTTTTACGTCAGTGTAAACACAAACATTGCTTAACACAAACACTGATTATGTTCTGAGGTTTTTAACTCTGTCAGTAAAAAGTTGCCAATGATGATAAGAGCGTCCCTCACTTCACACAGGTGTGATTTTTTTAACCAACACACAGACATAAAGGGTGACATACAAAATGATCCTACCTCTACATGCCATCATCTCTGCCACAGCCCTTCTTTCCTGCAGACCGCTGATCAGCCTGGCCTGGGGATCCCCCTCCGAAGTGATCAGTTCAGACACCTTCAGGTTGACCAGGAAACGCCCCTTCTCTTCATCCAGGTTGGTCACCTTGGCAAACACGGTCTGGCCCACCTGGAAGTGAGCCGTTACATCGCTGACAAACTTGTCACTCATGGCCTGTAAGGGAGGATGGAAACAGAATTTTACATGGGCGGGGTTGAGACATTTTCACTGTCAAGTACAGTTATTGTACTGATATGGCTTAGGCTTGATTTATAGTTGAGTGCTGGTGTTGCGTGCTGAAAAGAGCAGCTCTACAAGCTCACAATGTTCCCCCTAACGTGCTCCTGTGAGGCTCAGGAACGTCCCGTGCAGAACAAATCTTTGGAGCGCACATGAACAACACCAGAGATACTGATAGATTTGTGTATTGTAGTTGGGTTGCCAAGTGGTCTGATTATGTTGCGTTACTTTGTCTGTGTAACAAACTACCCCTGCTTTGCAGCGCTCACTCACGCGCTCTCACAGACAGACACACACACAGACACACACACACACACACACACACACACACACACACAGCATTGTTATTTTGTTGACTCATTTAGGCTTATTGCATTTATGTACACAACATTTTGTCAACATTTATTCCTCTACATGTGTTCACATACAATACTAAATAATAATGGATATGCTTTGTTGACCTTTATACTTTAAAAAAAACATTTATTTAACTGACCTTTTAGCCTACAGTTTACTAAAAGTAATGCAACCGTTACTTATTCTGTAATTTGGCTTGAATAAGCCATAACTTGACATGAGCGTAATGTACAAAGTGCACTCATCATATGTTGCTCAGCAGTTGTTCAAGTTGTGCTCAGAAGGTTGGAGTGTTTGCTCAGACCGAGGAAAATTTTGAGGGAACATTGCATCGCACTGTAATATTTTGTGAGCTTAGATCTACTGTATTGTCAGTGTGCAAACAACTATTCAGGCCTTTTCATCGACTTCGGAAGACAGCCTTCTGGACTCACCGACTTGGGAGCGAGACCAGTCAGTCCATATGGGAACTCTACGAAGACACCATAGGGCATGTTTCTTTTGATCCAGCCCATCATCTGCATGCCAACTCTGAGGGCAGAGAAATCCTTAGCAACCATTCCATCCTCCAAAGATGATTTCACAGAGGGCTTCTTGGTCAGGGTCTTTAAAACAGGTGCAGTTAAGGACAACAATACAAGGGAATAGTTTCTTACATTTTCTCAAGTTACAATATAATCAGAATTTGATCAAGATGTGACAAAAGGTTACCTCCAATTAATTTATATTGAGCTGATCTCTTCTAAAATGAATCATACTAGTCCTTACCTGTTCTGAATATATGAACAGCAAATGATGTTCGCCAGATGGGGCAGTAGAGAGTACTCTCTATGCCCCATCTGGCGGAGTCAGGTTAATAGTGTAGGCTACAGACAGAAGGACAGAATGACTGACAGACATTTTTCGGTGCATTTATAGATAGATATTAATCTAGTTATCGTATGCATTGATGATGTTCAGAAAGAAAGGATACAATGCCCTGTTTGGTCTTGTTAAGGCAGACCAGGTTGGAGATGATGTCTCCTTCTTGCAAAGCATCTCGCAATAGGAGACAGTTGGACATGTGGTCAGAGAGATGCATGGTGGGTAGTACAGCATGGGTCTCTTCAGGGAGAATGGCCACATCTAGTCCATTGTCTGACTTTTTCAGCAACTTGGCATCCAATTTCTAAATGACAGTTGAACCACAGAGTAGATATTAGATTCAGCCGTTCCAACGCCTGGCTTTGTGTGTGACCAAGTCTATGGACTTTCTTTTTTGTCAGACCAAGTCATCGGCAGAAATGACATAAGTGGGTGACTTCATCATCATGATAAATGTGATTTTTGAGAGGCGCTAGCCACTCCTATGTCCAGCTTTGAGGGTTTGTGTAAACGCAAACTTTGTCTTAACACAAACATTGAATGCCATTGACAATGAATGGCCAGCTTTGAGTGTTTGTGTAAACACAAACATTGAAGACGAAGGTGAGGACTCAAATCGTGATTGGCCAGAATGAGAATATGTATGATGATGTATGATGATAAGAGTGCCCCTCACTTCACACGGGTGTGATTGTTTTTTTGATATAGTTTTTATCCCACAATTTTGTAACCCATTTTTCACCCCTGTGTCAATTATCTAATGTGATCCTGGGCTCTACACACCCTCCGCCAACCTAGTCCCCATATATGGGGGACAAGAGGAGAGCAACGGACTTGAACTCATGCTGCCTTCATGCATGAGTGTCCAAGTCGCTCCTTTACACCTGACAGGGGGGAGTTTCCCTGTTTGGACATAGCACATGGAAGGAACACGTTATTCCAACCAGTTCCTTTCCCCTCCATCAGGCGTCCCGGCTGGCCAGGGGGAGGCAGTTTAGAGACCAGGATTACTGCATGTTTTTTGTGAGGGTGCCTACCCTAGGGGACACGGGGAGAACATGCAAACTCCACACAGAAAGGCCCTTTCACCAACCCCGCCTCGGGTATGGGCACTGATGACGCGGAGGAGAGGACACGCCGCCAGCGCCCACAGCGTCCCGAGCGGGAATCGAACCCAGGACCTTTTAGCTGTGAGGCGACAGCACTACCGATTGTGCCACCATGCCCGGGTGTGATTTTTAACTAACTAATGACAAAACCGGCTTCACGCACTATGCTATTTTATACTTTGTGCCACGGGAGGATGTTTGTGAACATTTTCGCTGATAATTATATGCCCCCAATAGGGACATTTGTGAGAACAAATATCAAAGTCCTATGGAATCCTGCAAAAGGTCCATCTTTGTCTTACCTTCCCAACCGCAAAGTCAAACTGTGGTTTGGGGCATTCGTCTGTGTTTCCTTCTACCACAGCCTTAAAGGACAACAGCAACTTCTCTTTCTCTGGGTCACAATTAAGGACCTTCATCTTCAACACCTGGACAATAAACAACATCATTATTCTTCATCAGCTTCAAAGGGTCATGGTATAAAGTGTAAATTAAAATGTAAAATTTATGAAACCACTTCAGGCAAAAGTTTATTCAATGTTCTATTTGTATGTACAAAAGGTACAGCTGAATATCAATCAATATAACTCACCTGTCCAATATAAAACACTTCCTCCGGGCTTTGCACAAACTCCGTGCTGAGCTCTTTCAGAGGTACCAGGCCCTTGACGTCGTTGTAAAAACGCACAATGCAGCCAAACTTGTCGATACAGACGATGTAGCCATGGGAGATGCGGCCACGGCGGGCGTCCAAGTAGCTCAGGAACAGCGGCAGCGTGGACTCCACCAGGGCCTTCTTCCTGGTCAGGGTCAGTTTCTTCTTCTCTGCGTCTACCGACAGCACCTGAAGAAACAAACACATGCATCAAGAAAGATTCCGGACATGTTCACACAAATGTCAGTATTAGCGGACTGCATGGAGGTGGTCGCCCAGTGGCGCTAATGTCAACAGAATGTCGTCGACTCTGTCGAAGGAAAAGAGAGCGCTGTTCTTCCTTTATTTTTGGACGATGGGTTCTCAGATTGCCGTACTACTGACCCGGCATTTGATCTTCATGCCCTCGGCGTATTTCTTCTCTGGATTCTTGAGGACGATGTCAGACAGGTGGGTCCTGGGCACCATGCCCTGGATGTGGTCAGACAGTTTCACCATCATCCCATGGTGCATCAGGGTGGACACTGTCCCCTTGAAAGAGTAGAGGAAACTATTGCATTAATGAGGGTTAACAAATTTAAAAAGGAAAATAAGATTATACAAAACATAAATGTGAAATCTGTACAGACGAGGGAAAAAAGCTCAACCTCTCTTTCAAAGAGACGATGGAACACAGTGTCACCAGTCACCACTCACGTTTTTTGTTTGTTGCCATGAATTATATTGTGCAGCATTACAAAATGTCAGGATGTGAGCATGATTTTTAACTAATCATGAGGCGATCTCTGCTCTTACCTCTACAATCTGGCCAGCATGAAGGTCATTGTATCTGAAGAAAGGCCTGCCAATGATGCTCCTGGAAGCAGACCAAAATATTACCACAAAACACAGGACGCTCACCAGGCACAGGTCTAGTATGTATTCATTCAGAAAAGATATAAAAGGGTTCACAAACGTTCAAGCAACACTTTTCTCAGAAAGCACACAAATGCCACATTGACTTACTTCCTTATACTAGCTGAATGGATCTGATCCATAGGGCTGAAGTCCAGGATCCTGCAGATGAGCTCAGAAGTGGCTAGCAGTTTGTCGTCCCTGGCTTCCATGTGTGTTTCCTTGAGGTGGTTTTTCTGTGGGAGACAGACAGGGGTCAGGGGAACAAAATGGTGACGTCGGCATCTGGCATGAAAGTATATTTGCATCACCCCAATTAGATTTAACAAAAAAGCACAGCAATTCTATCACTGTGCTAAGTGGGGAGAATGTATTGTGAACCCTATGGAGGGTTCACAATACATTCTCCCCACATTCCCTACATTCTCCCCACCCCTCCATAGTAAAGAAATTGAAAAAATCTGCACAACATTTTCTGCTCCCAGAACTTTCTTTACTTAACGTTTTGAGCCATAGCCCTTCCTCAAGACATTCACTGGGAGCAGAAAATGGTGTGCGGATTTTTTTCATTTCTTTACTTGTGACTTTGTTTGATCCAGCACTCTGCCTAGTAGGCACTTGGATGTGCGATTGGCTTTTTTCAGCCTCTCCTACAAACCCTCCATAGTAACCATGGAGAACGCATGAAGATGATGCCAAAACGTGGGTGTAATACGGTAGTAATAATAATAATATTCAAATGGTTGCATGGCTGCAACTAACATGTATGAAGACTACAGTCTTGTCCGGCAGCTCCATCATGGCTCCAGACATGTGGTGCATGGCGGTTATCTTGCAGCCTTTGACGACTTCACCGATCCGTTCCCCACCAGCCGGACTAGTGTCTATACTGGCCCCTGGCTGAAGGAGGTGGCTACGCAGGGAGAGGCCAATCAAGCGGCTGGAGGGCTCATTGTACAGCACAATAGCTTGCACCTGGAGAGAGACAAGCACAGAATTAAAGTTAAAATTTGAATTTTATTTCACTACAAACATAAAAAGCACTGCAAAAATAAATGGAACATATTATAGCCATTAGGCAACTACGGAAACTTTTTTTGATAGCTGACTTCATTCATCTCCAGCCAGTAACACATTTAAGCCCATGTATCTAAATTCAGGAACCATATCGGGATGCCCCGATAATGCTGTTACAATACAGCACAATGGCTGCCAATTACAATAATTCACAACTAAATCTATCACATTTTTCATAGCCACCATCCAGTTCAAGTCAGAATAGGATCTATATATGTAAGTAGCGATGTACCTCGGCTCCCTCAGCGTAGCTGGAAGTCTGCTCTGGCTCCATGTGGAGAGCATCCACCTGGCCACGGAACGAGTTCAGGAAGTCCAGGATCAGACCATGTTTCGTTACCTGTGACAATAGATGGATGGATGGTTGGATTCAAACTAAGAAAATAGGAGGGTGTGTAGAGCCCAGGATCACAGTAGATGATTGACACAGGGGTGAAAAATGGGTTACAAAATCGTGGGATAAATAAAAAATATATTTAAAAGAAAATGCTAAATGTGCCACCTACAGTACTGTGGCCAAAAGTCTAATTTCAGTGTTTGATGAGCACACATTTTATGGAAGCAGAAAGAATCTTCGATTAAAAAATGCCACCAGAATTTTGGATCCCACCATATGCTTAGCCTTAGAGAATAGATATATAGCTGGTATTACTGTCATTAACACTTTGAGGGCTTTAAGTTCCCCCTGCTTATTGCATGGCTCAATCTCCAAATTCAGTAAAGCATGGCAGCCTTTTCTATCTCATGTTGACCGCGTTACACTCGTGCCCCCGATTGAACCTGAATAGCTGTCGCCTGACTAGCCAACCTGTCTTGTCTGGATGATGTTTGTGACCATGAACTGCTTTGTATATTGACTATATTGGAGTTGTTTAGAACTGGTAAGGTAATACTTATTTTCAGTCTTACCTTTTTGATTTTGGCTTTAACCCAGGACCCGGGAAGAAGGTTAGTGAGGGTCCAGCCATGCTTGAACTGAGCATGGGCCTGGCCAAGGTGGTTAACAGATAGCCGAACCAAGCATCCATCATTCTTCACCTCATCCAGCTTTGGAGTCAAATATTCACCAACCTTCAGCTCTGGGCACAAGTGAACAAAATAATTTAAATGTAACATATTCGATTACAATTTAGGCATTCAGCAGCCGCTCTTAATCCTGAGCGATTTACAGGAAGCAAGAACAAAAAACATGGTAATACATCATATACATAAAATTATACATAAGCTAAGAACAGTAGAATATCTATATAATGAAACTATGCATATATACTATATAGTGCTATGTCTACATGAAATGCTATCTAAGTTACATAAGTTGAGCTTTGCATATGCTTGTAAGGTCGTAGGGGCTAGGGCTCGGGCTAAAATTCAAGTGGAAAGTGATATGAATGGTACTGTGATACCTTCAGGGCTGTTCGGTTTTCCTGTTACTGCCTGCTTGGGTAGGAAAGCTTTTGTCCCACTGACTCCAATGTCAACTATGTAGCCATAGTCTTCAACACTCTGCACACAGCCACTCAGGGTCTATGTCATCATAAAAACAGAGCACAACATTCATTTTTGACAAATAATTAAAAAATATACAATGTTTTACGTATTGAGGATGCTTAACCGTTGACTCACCATGCCAGCCTTCAGAGAGCCTGAGCTTAATGCCTTGTTGACCAGCTTGGGATTGATTGACAGCTTGATGCTAAAAAAGCCTCCTTTGCTCAAACCCAATGAAGCAACCACGCATCTCAGCAACATACCACGGCAGAACAGGTGTGGCAGAGAACAGATCTCCTGAAGAAATAAATAGTACAAGGCCCAGCAATTAAATACGGTATGTTCAATATTCCAGATAAGACTGTGTCATTTAGGTTTATTTTTTAGGGGCGTTAGCCCCTCCTATACATAGGTTTAATGTTTGTCTTTAGTTCAATGTTTGTTTTGTAAACGCATTGACAATGAAGGGAAAATGTACGTCATAATGTGTCATTTACGTCATATTGTCTGAGTCTTTATTGTTAATGGCGTTTAATGTTTGTGTTGGCACCGTTTGTTTTATATCACCATTACATCACCTAATCAACATGAGTTCGAATATATTAGCGCCCCTCACTTCACCCGTGTGTGATTCTTTGGAACCAAATGCCTCAATTCTCTCACTTCAAATATTTTGCCTCTGCAAGAACACTATCAAGCCATTTGTCATTAAAATGGATTGTCAAAATGGAATTCACAGTCACTACCTCCATGTTGTCATCATCCAGCTGCTCGCTGAGCAGCTTGGTGTAGGTGTCTGAGATGTTGTTGATGCTGAGGTAGCCTTGCAGGCCACAAGGGAGACTGACTGTAACCTCAAAGTCTGTCACTTCCTTCACACAGCCCAGCAATAACGTGCCCTCCTTCAGATTCTGAGAAAGAAACAAATATCATCATAAATTTAATCGTTAAATCATTACAAACCTTGCAGTTTGAGTTCTGAAAAATATTTTGGTTCCTTATGTTTAGTTTTCATGTTAATGCGATAATGTGGGTTTGTGTTGCTTTAATGATAGAAGGATTACTTGAAAACATTTGTGGTGAACATTTCTTTACCAAATAAAATAGTTAACTTAAAAGTGGAGATTCCGCCAAAATCCCTTTACCTTGTGATGAAGAATTTCAACAGTTTTGACTGAAGCATTGAGAGTCAGCGGGTCTTCTTCATCATCTGTCTTTGGCTTCTTTGATTGTGTGCCGTCACTCTTCTTAACTTTCCTTTTCTTGGTTTCTGTTGGTTTTGACTAAAAAAAGACAAAGCATCACATGTATTGTACAAATGTACACATAATAACAATAATTCATACAATAATTAAGAGAGAGAGAACTAATGGCTCGTACACACAGCACGATATTTGCTCCGATTATGCTGTCGGGATCATTTTTGGCGCTTGCCGACAAAACTCCCGATCTGACATTCTGACCCAAGATCGGGCTTTGATCGCCAAGGTTTTGCTCGGTGTGTGAAAGGAGCTGCGAGAAGATCCAGTGCCGATAAAAGCGCTCGCCGACGCCATCCCGACCGTTTCTGAATATTTAGCAGGTTTGATATTTGGCTCTCTCACCGACTGGACAATGGACATCATACAGTATGAACTGGGTTGCGACCACGTCCCGAGAAATCCTGTATTACAGCCAATGAGAGCACAACTTCACAAGACAGCTGCATGTGCTCACAGCCACTGTCTGTCAGTCTGTATCGATAGATGATCAGATGATAATATATATAACCTTTATTCCTTGGGTAAATCCCTGTGTCGTACATATTGGTAGCTATATTAGCCCAACATTGCTGTTTGGAACTCGGGCGCTGTGTGTGTGCGCACATACAGAGAGAGACAGAGAATTATGAAAATCAAGATTTAACATCCTGCCTCACTATAGCGCATGTAGGCTACGCTATCACAAACATTTCACCCTGTGTGTGTGTGTGTACTGTGCATGCAGAGAGAGAGAGAGGTCTCGCGCTTGTATGGCACCCTGCACGTACGTGAGATGTCAAAATGAATTGTAATAAAAATCTAATCATGTAGCCTATATGTATCGGGTCTGGATCGCATCTTAGTGAACTCTTGCAGTGTGTGATGATGCCTAGTCGGCTACCATTCGTTTAGTGTGAAAGGCACACAGATATAATGACAGTCGATTTTTTTTAAAGACTACTGTGGTGTGAAATACATAATGATCTGATGACTCGCCGACAACTTTAAAACTCCTACAGTCTGTAGGGGCCATTACGTTATATGAAAGGCAATTGGTATTTAAAGGGCACAGCAGAGCATTAAAGTGAAAACGGAAAGAACTTTCACAAAGACGTATTGCATTGCCTCTTGCTGTGAGAAAATGTAATCCTGGCTGCACACATTGACCACACCTCTCCATTGACCACTTAAAACATATAGATGGCTCGGTCGCAAGGACTTTTCTACCCTGGGAAAGGTACTTACGACAAAGCCACAGTGTTAATATGTTTCAACGGATCAATGTAGGTGATCAGTGGTGTGTGTGGGAATTCACTTTCTTTCTTTGAAATGTGTATTTTGGGAGGTTTGATTCCCTGTACAATAGAACAGAAAAAGCAACTGGAGTTGCCTTTAACTCATCCAGGGTTTACAATAATAAGCCATACCAAATTGTCACATATTGCCATACAGATTCAGAAAAGCACCAATGAAAAAACAGTGATGATTAATTTCCTGGTGCATGACCTGTATGGCTACGATCATCTTAGAATGTTTTTACAAGACAGACATGAAAACCCCAGACATTAGTTTCTGGCTATACTATAGTATAGTGAATCATCATCATCATCTCATACCTGGAATAGGTTGTCCACCTCTGTCCTCTGGACATCTGCTTGGCCCTCAGTAGTCTTCTTAGCTGTCCCTCCCCGAGGGAAGTCCGCCTCCATTGATGCCATGATTTCTAATTTATCCTTGTGTAAAACGACTGGAAAGTATAATTACTTCAGAGAGTTTCTCACTTCATTTCAGGTCGCCCGCATGTTACAAACACACTGAAGCCTAACTTTGGATCATAAGACTATCAAAGTAAGATACTTAATATAAGCAAATGTCAGACTGGATAAAATACGACAGGCTTGATTCATTCAGTACGGCAAGCGGCAACATAATGTGATCCAAAATAGACTGACTGCTTCTTATCTAGCCTTAAGTCAAGACTTGTCATAGACTTATTTTATTCAATACGTATTACGTATACGTAATAAGTATTAATCACATGTCACGCATTAATAAAGCAAGAAAGAAGTGAAGTAAGCTGCTTGGCAGATCTGTAAAGCCATAACGTAAACAAGTAGGGGATTATCTACTAAACAACGTTATTATTAGCATTAAGGCTACGAAGCAAGCACGTTGAAAAAACACAGACAGAACTATATCTTGCATATGAATGCTAACAATTGAACAGAAAACATCCTTACAGTGAATGTTGAGGTATATCCAATCTCACGTGTTGACCACTAGCACGCCATCATGGTTCATGATACCGGAAGAGTATTGTCCTGTAGGCGTTTCACAGATTACCCACTCCGAGTTTACTTTGAATGACTGGCGTTGCCACTAACCATTCACCAGTCGTATTTCGTGCAAAGGGGCGGCATCAACGTTGATTGACGTGGGTTTTGTACACTCATATATATCTTGCTATAATAAGGGTATACGTCACCTCCTGTTTGGACTGAAGGGCACTCACTTCGTTCTGTCCACATTACAAGGGTCGTCTGTTTGAAGGTAAGAATGAGCACATTCAGGACAACATTACATGTTGATTTTTAGAAGTTAAACGTGTTACCCGCATTGGTTTTAAAACAGCATTGTCATAATCGTCCAAAGTTAATCGAAATAACAGGGTTAGCTAGCTGGTTGCAACTATCAAGGCAAGCTAACCCATGAAGCTAATGTTAACTGGTGGGTTAGCATGCGATCTGCAAGCTGAATGAATCCAAGTGTTATCTTTTAATAGCTCCTCCTGCATTTTCAGTTTTTAAAATAATTTGTGTTTTATTTCATTCACAACACGAAGAACAAGCGCTGCTTCTCTAGCTTGACAGATTCCCGTTAGAATTGTGCAAAGTGAATGACTCGTGTACCGGACAATAAACGTACAAGTTGTTGCAAATGTTATGTAATATCACTACAAAAATGAGAAACAATTTAGTTGACTGACAATGCATTTTATGTCGTGCAGTCCTCACTTTTCAGTAGTTATTACTGGAGAGTCTGGAGAGTTCGACAAATTTACATACTTCATGCATCAATCTGTTATGTATACGTTTTCTTTAATTGCTAATATTTTTCCTCTTGTCTCAGGACTGCTAATCGTTCATAATGGGAGGACACGACGCCGGACAGCACCAGTTTACTGGCCTTGCCAAGCACTTCAATGCATGGACAATCGTTGGGCGGAGGAATGTGAGTTTACAGTTTAATATAGTTGTGTGGCAGGGACTGTTTGATCTTGGGTTCATCACTAGTTGGAATGCATGGAGCCCTAGGACTAACATTATGACTTATATGTTGCATGTCACTTGTCTCCGCAGTGTGTACTGGCCACATATGCCAGTCTTCTAGCCATTGGTCTCTTCTTTAAATTGAAACCCAAGAAACAAGCCGCTGTCACAGCAAAGTAATGTAAGTATTGTTGAGATTTCCCTCCTACAGCCTTTGATTATTTCCTTGGATCAAATACTAATGTTGTTTTCATCTCCAACAGGTGTCCATTCCATTCAGACTTTCATTTAATGTAGCTTGGATCGGCTGCCGCTGGATCTGCTTGTTTGATTTCCCCATGTAAAATAAAGATCACTCTCTCAAACATAGTAAACATTTTATTTACAGTTTGAACTTGGAACCAGTATAAAATGCTATAATACAGACAACCACACAAGTCAAATAAACCTGTGTGCATGGCAGTGACTTACAAAAAATGGAAATTACTCTTTAGGTGTCTAATACATTTGGGGACAGTATTTATGAAAGCAGAATGTAGCGTAGCTGTTCCATTGAATTGATGGAGGAAATCCACAGCTCTTGCATTAGCTGGGGAGCCACAGGCCCAAAAGCTCAAGGAATGGAGATGAACCTGTGATGTCATGACATACTTTGTTTTCTATTCACTTGGTCATTAAGCTCCACAGAATGAGGTACAGTACAGTATGCTCTGCTGGAAACATTACGAAAATAAGTTATGGCCATTTTACCACACCATATAAGACAACCAATATAAGGCAAAATCCATATCCACTTGCCCAAATGTGCTGACCTCATCACATTTGTGATGACGGCTATGGCTGTTTTAGGGGTTTGACATGTCACATGCTACTTAAAGCATGATGAAATTGTTTGGTGTGGTATACAAAAATGGCCATAACTTTTTTTTTCACGATGTTTCCTGGCAGAGCAGACATTCTGTGGAACTTAAAGGACAACTTTAGTTTTTTTCAACCAAGGTTCATGTTTTAGCTTGTTAGAAAGTAAAAGGTCAGTGTAATTTTATTTTTCATTTGCTGCTTTCTTTCGTTTTAGGGATTAGCTGTTTTTGACAGGGGGGCGGGGGCATTGGAGCATGGGGCTAAATATGTATTTCTTTACAAAATGTTATAGCGATTTATTTTTCTATTTACTATAGTCCTCCTACACCCCAATAAATTACATCTGGCCACAAAAGATCACGGGATCTACTGAATGTGTCAAACTGACATATTGAGCCTTTGACACAGTGTGGCTTCACATTCAGTAGATCCTGTGATCTTGTGTGGCCAGATGTAATTTCCTGGGGTCTATTAGGACTATAGTAAATAATAAAAAAAGAAATCGCTATAAGATTTTCTAAAAAAGACATATTTAGCCCCATGTTCAAATGCCCCCACCCCCCTGTCAAATAATGTCTAAAATCCCTAAAACGAAAGAAAGCGGCAAAGGAAAAAAACACTCATCTTTTACTTTCTCTAATAACAACTTTGTTGAAAAAAACTAAAGTTGTCCTTTAATGACCAAATGAATAGAAAAAACACAAAGTAGGAACCATCTAAAATCCCAAGGCTTGATGTTGGTTCACACCTCAGTTTGAAAAGGTTATTTAGGGTCTATGGGTTGTATGCCCCTGCAGCAAGCAGTAGGTTCCTCCGGGTAAAGTGAAGATGTACTACAGGTGTGGACTTGGACGTGTAGGTCCCTAACAGAAGCTCATGGGAGTTCTCTGGTAGGTGAATATGCCCTGTAGTTGCTGTGAAGTCATCTGTTTCTACATCATCGAATGCCTTCGCTGCATCCCACAAACGAACTGTATTATCCATGGAACCTAGAAAACACAATTGGACTTTTTTTTAATTGGATATAATGTACATTGTCAATTTGTCATACAAAAATTTTAACAGTTTGTATTCAACATGACAGCTGGGAAATAGCTGTCAGAAATGAAACGGCCATGCTTTGACGTAATTGTGATCCAACCTACCAGAAGCAAGGAGCTCTCCGTCTCTGCTAAACTTGAGGGAGTAGATTGTGTCTGTGTGCCCTTTCAGCTCGCTAATCATGAGACCATGACCAATGTCCCACATAAGAACTCTACCATCAGTGGCTCCTGAGGCCAGGATTTTCCCATTTGGAGAGAAAGCCAGGGCATGGATAGGGCCCTAGGAAACAAAAGCAGATTGCATATCTCAATCTTTATATACCAACATGGTTATGAATCAAGTATGTTTATCAACCATCAAAACATAATGGTAGAGAGGACATAAACACTGCGTCTAATTTGTTAAATGGCATGATAATCCTTGACACATGAAATGGTGATGAGGTAAAGGTTATGTCTGTATTCATGATTCTGCTGGACACTAAATACTACAAGGAGACATTGAACAGGGAATCGTTGAGGGAAACACTGACCTTGTGGCCGGTGAAGATGCGCACACAGTTTCCAGTTAAGACGTCCCAGACACGAATGGTGCGGTCTGCTGAACCTGTGGCCACATAGTTGGAGTTCGGGTGGAAGCGGGTGCAGGTGATATCAGCCAGGTGACCAGCAAACATCCTTAGAGGCTGATGGTGATCAGTTGCCCACAAACTGTTGAAGACAACCTACTCATTAGCTTTTGCAGCATTATATTATTGTTGCACTGTACTGGTAACAGCATATGCATTTCACCATTATCACGGGAATAATTATTTTACATCACAGCGTATTCTTACCGGGCAACTCTGTCATGTCCACCAGATATAAAGTAGTATCCATAGGGGGAAAATTGGGTGTCCCACACCGGGTAATTGTGACCTTTGTAGCCCACCAGACAGGTAAAAGTCTGCAGACTCCACAGCCTGACTGTACCATCCTCCGAGCTTGACAACAGGTAGTTTCTGAACGGTGTGAGGAGAGAACATGGCAAAAAGTTGAGTTAAACAATTCATGCAAATGAATTGGTGTAACACTGAACATCCAGTTTTGTAGCTCAAGTAGATGATACTGCATAAAAGAATAAAGTTGCATACGTGATTTATGCCACATTGGGTACAATTAAAGCAGTGGAGCTGTCCTACCTGTCTGGGCTGAAGCTAAGTCCATAAACTGGGCCACTGTGTCCATGGAGGATCTTAGATTCACTGGCTGTCTTCTCATCCATGATTCTCTCCAGCACATCGTCAGACTCTTTGTCGATCAAACTTAGGTCTTGGGGAGAGAAGAAAAGAAGACATTTTCCAATAATATATTTTACATTTTAAGACAAAGACAAAACAAACAGACACATTGCAAAACAAAGGACACAGATACAATTTAGGCATTTAGCAGATATATATGGACACATTGTTTGGTGCTTGACAATCTGTAGATGGGTGAACAACTACACCAAAATAAGTAAGACAGTAACAGTTTAATACCCACAGCAGAATGTAAAAAGTAAATTAGCAGTATCGCTTCTGTCAAGGAGACAGCTAACTGAGGGCCAATAAATCTCAAATGTTAAAGAAGGCATCTGTTGTGGAGTAGTCCCACGTTGCCAGACTGTTGCCACTCGCAATTTTCAAATACTTCCTTATAATTTGAAAACAAGCAATACTGCCTCATCAAAGTTGGTGTTGTGACTTTATATATTATCAATTACTTCCATGAGAGGGGGAGAGGTGCGGAGGGGGATGTTAATAGTTAACCGATCGGTTAGAAATTCTTATTAAACTTTACAGTTAATCGATCAGCGGTTCTATCATTGGGTGGTTTTCTATTAATGTAATGCTTTGCGCACGCGCGTGGCCGAGCAACGCACATAAAAAGAAAAGTCCCGCCTGGGCCATGGCTCAGCGGTCCAGGCACCTTGGCCGGTAGTCCAAGTCTGGCAGTGTGCCGCGGGTTCGACTCCCGATCCCGACGGCCTTTACGGCATGTCATGTCACCCCCCCCCCATCTCTCTCCCCATTTCCTGTCAGCCTACTACTACTACTACTACAGTCTGTCCCTCTATAAAACATATAAATTAAAATTTTAAACATTAAAGAAAAGTCCCCCCCATGGAAGCCACAGACTGCTTTTGCATGTGATGTGACAGACAAGACAGTACACTTTTCATTTAATTTTATTCCTCATAAAAGATGCCATTGCATGGCCCTGTATCTCAAATGGTCAAATAAATATTTGATTTAGGAATATAATATGCCTTTTGTATTCTGTATATCATGTAGATTTTTATGTTAGACATTGAGGGAAATCAACTAACCGATCGATAAGGTTATCAATGAAATGAATTAATCGATAATTGACATCCCCAACTGCATGATTATTTTGTACCGATATTTATTTGTTTTTGGTTTGTCATTAATCCAAGACAACAGAATATTTTCCCTTGCAGCATAAATTAGAAGATTAAACAGACGTTTAACATGAAGACAGCTAATATCTGTGCCTGTTCTTTCTCTCCCCTAAACTTAAATAAAAAATAAAGACTCATGAATCAGTGGTGGTTATGTTACTTTACCTGCTGCAGATTTAACCCTTCTGAGTTTTTTGGGTGTGACGCTCCAAACCCGTACAGTGGAGTCTGCGAAGCCTCCGGCAATCAGGCTGGAGTCATCTGTTAGGTCTACTGCCGTCAAACCCTACAGGCAAAGATTCATTCCATTTAAAATGGCTGAGAAGTTTGTGCTGCCAGTGCCTACACATTCCCTATCCCTAACATATTCATTTAAAAAATAAAATAAAACTTTAACGCCAAGTACAGTATATGGACAAATTGATAGTGCTTTTTGTCCAGGAAAGATATCCATGTAAAAAGCGGATTCTCCACAACAAGATTAAATAAAAGTGTAACAATTCACAGCACATTCGAGGTTAGTGGTCACTTTTTACACCATTGGACCACATAATGTAAATACACTTTTTCTAAACCCCATTTCCCTAACAGTACCATGCCATTTTCTTACATTTTCTGATATATGTATCCAAAGAGGAATCTGTGGGCTGTTGTCATATAATCTATTAATATTTCCAGCTTTAAATGAAACATTAAGTGGAAGAATAGACAAATGTTTCAGCCTGTGTCATTCATAACATAATGTGTAAACATGTTCAATGTCAAGTGAATTGTGGAGGACACCCTCAGGGTTTTACCTGGTATGCGTTGAGGAAAGAGTAGAAACATATAGAAGGAAGATTGTCTCGTGCAAGTCGGATCCTCTTAGTGGCCTCCTTCATGTACATGATCTTGTCTAGCTTGTCTGAGTCCTTCAGCTCTGGAAGAGGGATCCTAAGGGGTAGGATTATATTTAGTCACTGGTTTTAAAATCCTGCTATAAGCAAATCTGTTATAAGCAATAATATGTCAACATATTAATGACATTTTTATTTTCTATTGTTATTCAGACAGCCAGCAATAGGTAAAACTCTACCCCAAAAAAATTTAGTCTCTGTGGCACATCTAGGGGCCACAATCAACATTCAAAGATTTCCTAGAAGCTTTGTCAGTGGTCGATTTGCCTGTCTACTTCCTGATTGGTTAGTCATTGAATGAATTAATGTAAATGTATAGTTTTTATCATATGGGAAAGGCGCTTACATTACAAAGACATTGTTGTACATACTAGTGTTGGCTGCTTTATCAATGAAGCTGTAGACTAGAGTAAACATGCGATACCTATTTTGCTGGGGTGCATTAGGGTCTTGTTTCTTGCTCTTGGAACCCATGCTGTCTTTCTTGGGTTTCTTCTTCTTGGGCTTGCCTTCCTCATTCTCCGCCTCCTCGTCCTCATCATCAAGGGGCAACTCAATCTCTGGTTCCTTCAGCAGTCCATAGTATACCTGGAGAACATAGTAGAGGACGTGGTGAATAAGCACCATCATTTTACTAGGATCTTCAATTATTTATATGCCCAGGTTCTTGACATGCAGACAACAGCGCTGCTGAAACAATGATGTACCGGTACTGTACAGAAAACTGATATCAGTGGCACAACCAAGGCCTTTGCCCACCTTAGCCTTATTGGCCTCTCTCTTTGCTTCGCCAGCCAGGCTCCCTGACATGGCATCGATCTGGGCTTTGCTGCGTGGCATGCCATCAAATATATCAATGTAAAGGTGCTCCTGTATGATAGTCCAGATCTGGTTGTTCTGACGTTCCTGCAGATGCCTCTTTAGCAGTTGGTACGAGTCACGGGAGATGCGTAGCACAAACTTGCTGGTGCGGAAGTCCAGCAGAGTCTCATTGCCCCTCATGTGCTCTTTCTTCGACAAGCTGGACAAAACACGGAGGTCATCCTCGTAGTAGCACTCCTGGTCCCCACTGAATCTGTTTAGGAGGGTGAAGGGGTAAACAGACAGAGATGGCTACGGATGAGTGTGTGATCATCATCAAAATGGTAACATTTCTAAAAGTGCCAGTCACTAAATACTGATTGATTGAGTAAATACTTTATTAACCTAGTACAATCGAATTAAGCTAAAACTAACTTTTCCCATAGAAATTAGATGGCATTCATACTGACAATTTTCTTTTTCTTTATCTACTTTTCTCGTTTGTAGTACATGTTTTATATTTATATGTATTTTTGTGTTATTGTTATGCTATGTTGATGAATTGAGTCTGTTTGTACCTCGTGCTGTTTACATTTCTGTCCAAGTATTCAATCAAAAAAGGATAACACAGAAAGCCCCAGGTTTCCATTGTGGTCCTTTGTACTCAATTCATCAGTAATACCGGTGCATATAATACAATACAAATTTACCACAAAACATATTTGAATAAAGCTCAGTAGCTCAGTAGAATCATAAGGTATAGACAAGTAGCCTTTTTTTTGTCAAGACAAGACACTTACTTTTCAAAGAAGGCCTTGGCCTCATTCTCATGGTTGTTGTAGACCAGTTCCAGATACATGTGGACAAAGAGTGGATAGAAGACCTGGGAGAGCTCTGCTCTGTGGCAGTCCAGGACACTTTCTATGAACCTCTTTAAACCACTGTAATAAACCTTGTAGAGGACCGGATCCCCCTGCTGGTTGTACGCCGACAGCACAACATTCACGTCTGGCTGATCCTCTCCGGTCGAGGCAGCGGGTGCTGTACATAAACAAACCCATGCACGTAGTTAGCGTTAGTGGAGTAAAGTAGCAAGGTATGTCTCAGTCTAGGCTCAGAATCACAGGTTTGGTAGTTTTAAGGATACAATATAGTTTTAAGGACACAAGATCTGTATATTACCTTTAGGTATCGGTGGAGGAGCGCTGGCCACGGCGGTAGAGGATGAGCCCGATACCCGGCTAAGTAGGGAGTTTGCATCTGCACCACCTTCTGATTCAGCGGTTCCTGTACCACCAGAACCCAAAGAATCGAGACCCTTCGCATCTTCCGTGTCTTGTTCCGATAAACCCGCTTCTCGCCGCAAAATGTCGACAGACTCGTTCAGTTTGTACTTCTTGAGGAACTGCACCACTGCAAGTAGCGTCTGCTGGTCTTCTGGGGCAGGCTTTATACTTCCAGCCGACGAGGTGGTCCCCGGAGATGCAGAAAGTGGTCTTCCGTCGTTTGCATTATTATTTCCCGAGTTATCGTTTGATGTTTCGGTTTTTATATCCTTTTCTCCTTCTGGCTCGATCTGACCACCCTGCATGGCCGCCATTTTCGAAATGAACTGCGCCTGCGCGGGGTAAAATCAAAGAATGTTGACGACGAGTAAGCAAGGTTGAATTAATACTTCCCTCTAGTGGCCGAACAAGGGAATGACGTGCTCGAGATCAATTTGCCGTTTATAAAATAGGGAATGCCGTTTATAATAGTATAAAGTATATAGAGCGATCACATCTAAAGCAATAGTGTCTCTTGTTTCTTAAAAAATATATATAAATGAAAATAAAATACTCAAACAGCAGATAATAATACAGACCTAACCTCGCCTCGACAGACTGATACAGACTTAAAACGAAAGCTCATAAAAATAATTTATAAGACTCATGCTATCTGTGTGTGTGTGTGTGTGTGTGTGTGTGTGTGTGTGTGTGTGTGTGTGTGTGTGTGTGTGTGTGTGTGGTTTGTGTAAAGGTACACTATGGTTAAGGTATATAATGCCATGCCAGTGAGTGAATGCTAGGTTGGCACAGCCTCTCATGGACCACTGTGGACTGTGGTGTGGTTTGCCACGTATGGTAAAACAAAAAGGGCCTTTCGGCTATAACATAATTTATGTCCTAGTGATGGCATGCCACACCTTTTGATGTGTTCACTGTCCAAGGATTTGACTCCATACAGTTAATTCTGCCCTGGATGAACCAGAAACTGGCCCCAATAAAATCAAAAATCTGAATCCCCCCTCTTCCCCTCACTGTGCCCTTGTTTACTTCCTTTTATGATGATTTCATGTTTTTGGTTATATAGAAGCACTAACATACGAAATATACATACAAATATGTATGTTTATGTCAAAGATTCCCACGTAGGTTGATATTAGGTGCCAGATCCCCATCTGTAAATATTTGTGCCTGGGACCCTCATACAAGATTTGTGGTAAAAATTAGCAGATCTACGAAAGCTCAACTTGTGATCTACAAGTTGTAGGCTATTTTCAGCTACCGGTATTTTCAAATAGCTGATATATATATATATATATATATATATATATATTTATATATATACTTAAATTGGTTAAACAGATTTTGATGCTATAAACAAATTCAGACCCGACTTTGAGAACCACCGCTTCATTACATCCCTTCCCCTCATTGCCCCATGCCTTTTCATGCAAGAACACAACCACACAGACTGGTCACATGACAGACAAAGGCAGAAAGATCATGGAGGTAGGTAGGAGGTAGGGCATGCCTATTGCCTACTGTTAAGAGATTTGTCCCCACTCTGCGTACCTTTTTACTTGTGGATGTCTTTTGGAACGCCGCAAGCTGACTGGATAGTGGCAGCGAGCACATATTCGCAACTGCACTGGTTTGATTCCTGCTAGAGACCAGTGTTCACTGATTTCCCCCCCTCTCTGCCATCAGCTTCAATGAGCAACTTTACACCAAAATGCATACCAGCATTTTTCTTAATCTTGATCATGAGCACCAGAAAGTGACGAATACCAATTGAACCACATCTCTGTCTCTTATAAATATGCATATTATTGATACAGAAAGTGAATTACTTTGGACTTAAACAGGCGGTAACAAAATACTCAAGACAACGTGAGATAATAAAGCTTTAACTTTTTATAAGACTTGTAAAAAAAGAAAAACATAACACAATAACCAAGGCATTTGATACATTGTTTTTTCTTTGTTTCTGTGAGTATTATTTACAAACAGGCTTATGTACAAATAGCAATAATCCATAAATGGAAAAACTACATATAGCCTAGCACAGACAACCAGTTAGCATAATGATAATATATTTGTTATGTACAATGTAACTGGCACGACTAGAGCGCAAAAGAAAGATTATGCGAATGGTTTAAATAACTTCAAGTATGTTTCTTGAGGTTTCGTGGATGTTTTAGTCCAATGGACAATATTTCCAGCAACCCGGACAGAAACCAGAAATGTAGTCGAGCTGCAAACCATGTAGTGTGGCTGGGAAAAGAAAACAGGGATATATTCTTTGAAAAGACAACACGGACAATGTGACTATATTGTATGTTCATGAAACAAAAACCGAACGCGGCAACACTTAACGTTCACTTCTCTGATGAATGCCCAGCAAAACCACATTTCATGAAACTATTAACAAGGGAAATCTCATTGCCACATATAAAGTGATATCCAGCTCGGCGGCCTATAGCACCCTTTTACTGCTTACAAAAACAAATGTGCAACAGGCACAAAAAAACCCCAAAAGCTCCTACTGCTGCAAAGCGGGCAGCTCTTGACATTTTGAGTGTACAGTATCTTGTCTTAAGGGAAGGAACAAGGGTCCCAAGCAAAATGTTTACAGAATACTTCTAATTTTCATGGACTTTGTGGCCTACTGCTTAGGTACGCAAAAAGAAACATTACAATGCATGTGTCTTCCCATAACATTTAAAGTAAGTTCACAAAACACATTATGTCCACTTTTGAGATTGAAAAAAAAACTGCCTTTCTTTTCTTGCATGGTGTTACATTTTTTCCCAAAGTAACTGCAAAAGTAATGTCAGTCATCCACTAGTACCTAACATGTAAATTAAGGTCCAAATATAATCAAATCAAAATCAGAATTGTACAGTCAGCAGTATGAAAGAAAAACAAGCTGTTTTACAGAAAGATCAGACTATTCTAGGTAATCTGTAGAAAGGCCAACTCTAATAATACGGCCAGTGTAAAGTAAAGTGTGGCCCAGAGACCATTTGTCCTATGAAAGTCTTCAAAAGTCCATAAAACGCTAGTGCTACTCCACAAAGTCCCTACAGCATACCTGTCAACGTTGGGATATGAAAATAAGGGAAATGTGTGCGCATCTGTTTTATTTTCTCCACTGTGCGGTGTGCGTTATTATTGTTTTTACCACCAAGCTTTTTGTTTCTACCAAGAAATGTAATGAAAAAGAAAACTCCTGCACACCGTCTTCAAATGCAGTTAAAGGCTTTAATGGGAAATCACAACATGTCGACCTGTAAGGCCTTCATCAGGCTATCTTATTCCTCTTATCCCAAGCCTGATGAAGGTCTTATAGACCGAAACGTGATTTCCCATAAAAGCCTTTAACTGCATGTGCAGGAGGTTTTTCTTTCTTAATGTGTCAGACCCTCGTTTGGTCTTCTCCTACGCACCTGTCACCTTTGTAGGTGTGCAAGAGACTTTCACTAAGAAATAGAGATAGAGAGAGACATAGTTAAATGGGAGGGTGGGGGTGGGCTGTGGGGGTAAAATATGGGGAAATCCCAGGAAGAACGGGAGAGTTGACAGGTGTGTACTACAGCAACACTGTGGGGCTTGCATTCCTCCCTTGTTTACATCTCAATTTAGTGTGTCAATTTTGGAAAGCAATAAGAAAACGTCCATGTACAATACAACAAAACAAAGTACACAGGCTGTAGCCAGTGCTATAGTCTCTGAAGTCCCCCAGGGCATGTCTCAAATGGCACCCTTAACAAGTGCACTGATTCTGACAAGACACCGTGACATTCAATAAATGGGGCACCATACAGAATATAGCTTACCTTTAAGACTATGAAACAGCACACCCAAAAGCAAAGTTAATTTGTTTTAAAGTTTTCAACATGGCTCAATACCATCAGGTGTCTAATTGATAGCCAAAACAACTCCCCCACGATGGGAATAGCAGCAAAGAACAAAATTAGAACTGTCCTCTCAAAACTAGTACATTTCTTGAGCAACAGGGTACCATTTAAGATTATGCTCTGACTGAAACAGAACATCCATCAGGTTCTCCCTCTCTGCACGCTGCCATCCCGCCCCCACTCTCCCCCCCCTCTCAGCAAACGATAAGGGGCAGAGGGTCGCTGTCGCGCCGCTGGTTCTTCTTCAGCAGCTGAATGCGGTTGTGGCAGTAGAACTTGATGGCGCGCCAGTCACGGTGATTGCTCACCAGCAGCGGACACTGCTGCAGACAGCGCTCGCAGTCGGCCTTGGCCGGCACACGCAGCTCCGCGATGTTGTGGGTGAGGTGCTCCTCGACCGCCGCACGCTCCGCCTCCGACCAGGGCCGCTTCAGCACACCGCGCTTACCTGAGCGGAGGGAGAGAAACGGGGTGGGGGAGCGGGGTGATGAATAATACTGTACAGTCTTGAAGGACAAAGCATTGGTAACACATGATTAATGGACACATATAGTACCGTATGTGTGTATTAGTAATAACTTAATATTAACATTTGTTTTACAGGACCACTTCACCACTTTTCAACCTATCTTCATATAATTGGTCCTCACTAATAAAATTCCACCCTTTTCTGTGTATCAGAGGAGGGCTGTGGGAAGTTCAGAAACCCGTCCACCAGTGACATCATCAATTGATTGATGAGGTTACTGGTGGATGGGTCCAAGCTAATAGGAAGTAACTGCAGGCTTTCTATTCCTGAAAAGTTGCAATGCGATAATGGAATCCATTTAAAAAACAATCTGCCTAACAATGATGCCACTGGTGGACGGATATAGATTTACAGTTGCACAATGTGGTGTTGACACGCCATGTACAATTGTACATTCAGACATTAAAAGATAGATATGGTGATGGTTCAATCACAACGTAATTATGGAGTAATGTGACTAAAGTTACAATTCCCATTTCATTCTCCCCATTTTATTCATTCTCCCTCCCTATTCTATTCCCTAGTTTGTCCGACAAAACGGACTGATAAAACCGTTGCAGTCAGTTGTAGGACTTCTGTTTTATACTTTCAATATGACCTACATTTCATCTGTACTTTGTATTTTAAATGCATGAAATGTGTTACACAAAAACGGCGATTGATTTATTGATCGACATTAACGGGGTTCAATTGGTGAGTGAAGTGCAAAGACAAACCTGATCGGGGCTGAGACGAGCTTCTCCGTTTAGCGTGTGGGGCGGCGCCGGGTGCAAGTCCAGACGGGACATTCTTGAGCTTCTTGGGTCGTCCCACGCGTCCGTTGCTCTTGCCGTTCCTGATAAACAGCATGGTGGGTATGGTGGGTATGGGGGCGGGGGCGGGGGGTGGGCTGGGAGCCCCGTCGCTCTTCTCTCTTGGCGACTTGTCCTCGTCAGACTCTCCCTCAGAGAACGAGTCTGCAGAGTTCCCCGACATCACTGGAGGTGAACGGAGATATAACAGAGGTGTTACTTCATTGATCCATCCATCACAGTGGACATTGATACTCTAATCTGATCAAATTAAAAATAAAATAAATTTCAGATTTCATAATAAAAAAGGGGGCACGACAGCAAGATAACAAACCAACTTTTAATTAAGCATGCAACAGTTAATCGAACTAATTAGGTTAATCAGATCGATTTAATGGATTGAAAAAGAATCACTTGTGTCATTGATTTATAACATGTTCTTTAAAATATTGTTGGATTAATCAAGTCAAACAATTATTCAATTCATAATCAGTAGAATAATAATTACGAAAATAATCGATAGTCGATACTAAATTGTATCTATTCATTTGATTAATCTCACCATCCAACTCCAGGCAGATGTGGTGCAGGCTCATCCCTCTGAACAGCACGCCATCTCTCTCTCCACACAGCACGACTCGGCCCACTCTACCCATCAGGCCTGGGTCTTGGCCAATCCCGGCGCAGCTCTGTGTCACATGGTACTCCCTCTCCAGGAAGTGCTCCAGCCTCTCCACGGCGTTGCCTCCCGGCTGGCCGGGCTCCTCCCCTTCCCCCAACAGCAGCAGCTGCGTCAGGATAGCCACCTGGCGGCGAACCCGAGTCTGGGTCAGAGCGCGGGGGTTGCGCGTGCCGCTGGAGCGCGCCAGGCTGCGGAGGAGGTCGGTGCCTCGGAGCGGCGTCGCAGGGGAGTGGTAGGGTCTGGCAAAAACGTAGGGGTTTGTGGGGTCCACCCCGACGTCCTGCCGCGTCTGCAGGAGCAGCTCCAGGCAGGGCTCACAGTGAGGGGGCAGGATGAGGGGCTGGACTCGCCCCCGTTTGCCCTGGACGCCCACTCTGGGGAGGTGGGGGAGCACCAGCCGCTCAAAGGGGGACAGCGAAGCTTCCAGGGGGGTGAGCGCCGGAGGTGCACCGACGGGCACGGGAATGGGGCACTGAGGGGTGATGCGGGAGCGGTACTCGGAAATGGACAGTTTGGAGACCTCGCACTCACGCCGTCTGTTGTAGAGAATGAGGAGAGCCAGGCTGGAGTGGCAGAGCAGCCGCCACGCCTCAGCTGACTGCAGTTGGCGGGACAGGGAGAGGAATGCCGAGTGCTGTAGCCGACGCAGGTAGAGGACCAGGGAGGACAGTGAAGAGAGCAGGGGAAGCATATGGAGACGTCCCGAACTGCTGCAAGGAGCCACAGAGAAAGCAGGGGAAAAAGAGAGGCATTTGTAACAAATTTTAGTTTTTGTCAGACCACCAAATAAAGTTTGGTGCTTTTTTTAACACCGCAGTAGTTTTTGGGGGAGGACGGAATAATATGGCTTAATGATGTTGATGTTGTGATGACGTAATCTAATACAGTACATATTTTGGATGACACTGTATGTAATCTGATCATAGGTGAGGAATCTGTGCCTTTTTGAAAGTTTTAACCACATAAAATGCACAGTGGTGGTTTTCAGTTAGTGTGGTTTATATTATTGGTAAAACGACATAAAACATAATCCTGCCGTTCACAATAGTCACCATGTTGATATAAAAGTACAAATGCATACTGAATCAGAATGATCATTTGAGTAATTTAATAACACCACCATAGATAAATTAGTCTGATTGACCTAAAATCCTGCTTTTCAAGCATCGCTTCACTACAAAGCAGACAATAAAGTGCATTTTACCTCAGCAGATCCTTATCTTTATCGTCTGCTCCGCTGTCATCGTCCACCTCCAACCCGCCGTTCTCCTCTTCGTCGTATTCCTCCTCCCCTTCACCCTCCTCCTCATCGTAGTAATCCTCGTCCTTTGGCTGCTGCTCCTGGTCTTTGGCCGCCTGGTTGTTGCTGCTGAAGGAGAGGGGGCACACCACCTCTACATCCTCGTCCTCTTTGGGCCTCTTCACCTCCACCACCTCCACTTCGTCTTCGTCCTCCTCCTCCTTCATCCGTCTCATCCCTCCCTTCCCGGGCAGGGTCGCGGCCACCGGAGGCGGGCTTCTCTTGAGGACGGACACCGGCACCGCGCTCCGCCCTTTGGGGGGAGTCAGCACCGGAGGGATGGAGCTCCTCCCGGCAGAGGTCGGGGAGTGGCTGGCTGCGGTGAGCGTCGGCGGGGACATGGAGAGGTCCTGGGCGCCGCCGTGTGGAGGTTCCGCCCCGCGGCTCTGTGACGCAGAGCCTGTCGTGGCATGTGGCGACTGCGAGCTTTGCTGAGGATGCACTTGTGCAACGTTGGGAGGCGGCGAATGTTGCACATGCAGCCGGGGCATCTGCGTGTAGCGCTCAACCAGGGCTGAGCAGATGTCGGGCTGGTGGGCGTGGTGCTTGTCCAAGTGGCGGCCCAGGGAGCGGAAGTGGCGCCCGCAGTATTCGCACGTCTGGCGCTGGGCGTCTATGGCCACACCTACTCCTCCTCCTCCTCTGGAGGCGCTCGTGTTTACATTAACTGCGGCGATGCTGGGTGCCATAGAGGTGGGGGCTTTGAACACGGGCCTAGCTACGGCGGAGGAGTACGTAGAGGAGGACGGAGGAGACGACTGAGGCGGAGGGGGCGATGAAGGCCGGGGGCGGCTGTGTTGAGGGAAGGTGGAGGGAAAGGCTGGGGGAGGCCGTCCGTACGGCGTCCGGTGGGGCACCTTCTTCTTGGAGGGTGTGCCACGCCGCTTCTTGCGCCGTCGGAGGGCACGGCTCCGGTTTGCGGAGCCATCTTCGTCTCCGCCCTCAGAGTCACTGCCGTCGGAGTGGGAGACGGGGGAGGAGGAGGGGGAGAGGGACCAGGAGGGGGTGAGATATTCCTTCTGCTGCTGCTGTGCTGTCAGAGGCAGAGGTTCCTCCTCCTGCGAGGGAAAGAGAGAGAAGAAACGGAAAAGTTCATTGTTGGTTCAAAACATGTTTGTGGTGTTAAAAGACGGTGTTGATTAAAACAAAGTATCTGAAGACAGGTGTGAGACCGGTCCAGGTAAATTATTAATTAATTAATGCATGCACCTCACTGTTACACTACACAGTATGACTTTAAGTTACACTTAGAATAAATGCTGCTAAATGATTATATTGTACTATTTGATAGTAACAGGTTTTTCTGTTCATTTTTACCTTTTTGATATTGTTATTATTCTCTGGGTCAGAGTTGCACTCGTATCTCGCCGGAGAGACAGTGGTACGGAAACCCTGTAAGAGACACACCGCATTCGTTAGCACATCCTCGTGTCATGACAGCATTATGCTCGTTAATATTCACCGTCACAATCACCTCCGGCTGTCACCAAGGGAGCAAGACACGCCCTCCCATTTGCATTTATCAATCACATTCCTCTGTCAGTCAGTCAATCACAAAGAAGGCTTTTCATTGTATAAATACAGTGTTTACATTACACTGCATCTCATTAGGCTGGAAGGGGAAAGGTAACAGGTCTCATAATACTATGAGCAGACCATGATTTAAGGGTGGGACTGAATATCAATAACAATTACATTTGTCTCTTTCTTTAATCTAATTACATTTGAATGTGTTATGTATGGGCTATACTGCCATCCAATGGCTGACCACAGTAACTACAGTTAATAACTCGCCTAGTAGGGTAGGGATTAATTAATCAATCGATGAGTCATTCTCAATAACAGTAAGATAATCGTAACTCAATGTTGATCAGTCATGCACATGCCTAACGTGGTCCGATTGAGAATATGTTTGCAAGGGGTGGGTGCTGACTTTAATTGTCCTGGATGGCTTGTTGTCAGTATGGTCGTTATGTTGAACACATTGATCCATTAACAGAACAGATGTCATGTGATAACCATGGTTACTGTTGCTAAAGGGCTACAGGTAGAGAACGGACTGGAGCTCAGCCATCACCATGGTAACGCCACGTTCAGCTTAGCTGTGTTAGTGCGTGCGTGTATGTGTGTGCGTGCATGCAGGTGTTTGTGCGTGTGTAGTGTGTGTGTGTAGTGTGTGTGTGTGTGTGTGGTCAACAGTGCGTGAATGTGCATATGGTAGTCTATATATTGTCAGGGTGGTCTGTGTATTTCAAATACACGTGTGTGCATGTGCCTTATTGTGTGTAGGTTTTTGTGTCTTCATGTATATGTATATTTGGGTGTGTGCATGCGTCTCCGTTTCGGACCACTGACCAGGTTCTCGCCCCACTCAGTCAGACTGTAGTCCACAGTGATCTCTTCTCCCTTGCTGATGTCTCGGATGGCGATGACCACCAGCCGCACCTGGCTGCCACAGTGGACCTCTCTGATCCTGCAGTTAGGGGACTGGGGGAAGGACCCGGGTGCTGGGGCTGGAGCCGGGGTTCCTGGGGCTGCTGGGGCCGAGGTGGGAGCAGGGGCCTGAGCTGGAGTCACAGGGACTGGGGCCAGAGCCGAAGCCAGGGCCGAAGCCTGGGCTGTAGCTGAGCTGGTTTTAGTTCCACTGGAAGCTCCATTGTCAGCCTGCTGCTCGGAAGGACCACTGGGAGGGCAGAGACGAGACATTGTCTACTGTTGTCGATGTTCAGCGTTTCTTTAATGTCGCACATACTGTTCGATTTAACCGTGATTATGTTGAACAATGTAACGGCGAGGCTTTACATTTACAACATCATTGGCTTCAGGGTGCACAGGCCTGTTGACTTGAAAACAGCATTCACTCATTCTCTCCTAGTCTCAAACGGGATCCCTGGCTCAGTAATGAGGGACCCAGCGTTCACTTTGCATACGCACACACATCACATCAACATTCTAGCAAGAGAAAGTTTAATATAATATGCAAACAAAAAGATGCACACTCCAACAAAATCAGTATTCTTCACTGCAATGAACCCAAATAAATCAATACAACTACACATGCACGCATGCACGCACGCACACACGCACACACACACTTACCAGCTGTGTGGAGCAGACTCAGTGTTGTAGAAAGGCCCATCCAGTGGAGGCCGTTTGTTCTCTGTTGCTTCCTTCCGATCACCTGACAACAGAGCAACAGTCAGTATAAAAGGATTACCCACCACAAGTATGCACACACACACACACACACACACACACACACAGTCACACACACACACACACACACACACACACACACACACACACACACACACACACACACACACACACACACATGAAGGTCATCACCCCTCCTCCCTGAGCACATGCACAGGTGCATGTCACAGTACATACTCATGCAGTCCAGCGTGCGCGCGCAAATAGGTCACACTCACTTGCACATACCCCACCCCCGCACACATCACACACACTCAATAAAAAATACAACTACAGGCACCAAACACATGGAATACACACCTGGACTGAAGCTGCGTTCAGGTACACTCTCCTCCTCATTCTGGGTGACAAACACTTTCACTGGTGTCCCTTTCCTTTTCCTTCCACATCCACGCCTGTGGAGAACACACGCACAGACGCACACACACACAAAAACAAAATTATCATTTAATCAATCAGCCTCCTGGCCAAACTACACATCAATCAGGTCAGAAGGATCAATAAGTTGATGACGGTCTAATGGATCGATACTAACCAAGTCTACAACACCCCTTCCACGCACGCACGCACGCACACACACACAGAATTAAAAATCACAGTAGTTTTGACCAAATACCTCAAAATCGATTTCATGGTAATCATTTCTTTCATCGTCTATTTTTGACAATGTTTAACAATTTGTGAAAGTATAAAAACACTCATGCCATATCACGATATCCACAATCTAGTCTCATATCATGATATGGACATAATATTGATATATTGCCCAGCCCCAATACACACAATCTCATCCAGAGTGACAATAATATTAAAATAAAGTTCCAAGAAAACAACTGAGAAGTACAAAGCAACTATAGGACAGACATAACCTTAACCTAGCAGTAGAGTAAAATGACGACTTCACCACATTTCAACCTATCTTCATATAATTGGCCCTTACTAACTAGAAACCTGTCTTCCAGTGACATCTTCGTTATGCAGATTTCTTTCTCTTTTCTTTTAATAAGATTTCATTTTGTATATTTATATTTTTATTATTGGCATAACGATGGCTTCCATCATAGAATTGTAACATTTCAGTAATAGAAAGCCCGCAGTTTCTATTAGCTTGGATTACCCATCGATGATGCCACTTTAGGATGGGTTTCTAAACTGCCCACAGCCCTCCTATATGAGACACAGACCGAGTAGATAGAAATGAGAGGACCAATTATATGAACAATTGAACACAGATTGAACAGTGGTGAAGTCATCCTTTAATGATGAATAATTCAAATAATCCCCATGTAAATGGTAGATGTAGGAGCAGGAATTGTGAAAATGATTGCCAAGTGTTTTAAACCATGCCCTTTTGGGATGGTTTGAATAGACTTTCCCTTCAGCATACTTTTAGGTGTACAGATATTAAGCAGGTGCGAGGAGCTTGAATGATTTGGTTTACAGACAGCACAACTATGAGCTCATGCATGTCTAAGCTGGGAAAGCATGAACCGAGTCTAACAGGCCAAGACAGAGGTTCAGCTCATGGGGATCACAATCGTCTACTGGAGATAAAATCACCTACAGCTCTGGACCTCATTTCTTTCTTTTAAGATATTTTTTTGGCTTTTCTTTTGCCTTTTTATCGATAGATTACAGTATTTGACAGGAAAGGGGGAGGGAGATGGGGGGAAGACATGCAGCAAAGGTCGTCAGGATCGTCGGGACTCGAACCCGCAGCACGCTGTCAGGCTGGATTACCAGCCTGCTCGGCCAGCCCAGGTCCTCTGGATGGACTTATTTTAAACTAAATGGAATTGTTTGTCTAAAAGTGTAGTCATGTAATTAACCACTAACAACTAATAAATCACTCTAGCTGATATCTCTCTTTTCTTTCTTTTTTAACAGTGAACGCTGTAGACTTTGCCACTGATATGCAGTCAGATTCAAAGCTCTCTGCGTATTGTCTCTTTTTGGACTGAACAGTGGAGTGTGCTGATCCCAGACAAGCGCTCAGGAGGAGTGTGTCATTACCCCAGAGAGTGCAAAGGCAGAGAGCCACCTGTAAGAGCAAAGAATAGCCAGCCAGCTGATTTGAGATTATCTTCTTTAGACTAAATCCTCTCCGCAACCAATGTGCTGCTCGGAGAAGCCAAACCGATCCTGGGTCTGCTGATTTGGGCCAGTTTCGTTGCCACAGATCTCAATATTGTTTTGCGTCAGTCTATTTTTTACTCGCATGACATTGGAAGCTCTTAAACTAGGCCATAGGAAGATCGTGCTTTGGTTTCCGAAGTGTTCATTACTGTGTGTGTGTGTGTGTGTGTGTGTGTGTGTGTGTGTGTGTGTGTGTGTGTGTGTGTGTGTGTGTGTGTGTGTGTGTGTGTGTGTGTGTGTGTGTGTGTGTGTGTGTGCGTGCGTGCGTGCGTGCCTGCGTGTGCGTGCATGGGAGAGAGAAAAAAAGAGAACACAGGAAGAAGGGAGAGCTGTGGGGAAAAAAGAGAGGAAAAAAGGAGAAAGGGAGCAAAAGAAGAAAAAAACAAAGCAGGGAGATAGAGAGAACACAGAGACAGAGACAGAGACAGAGAGAGAGAGAGAGACACAGAGAGAGAGAGAGAGAGAGAGAGAGAGAGAGAGAGAGAGAGAGAGAGAGTCATTCAGCAGAGATATCAACCAGAGCCACTGTCTTTGTATTGATCCTCTCCACTCCCATCTGGACTCGTGATACTGTGTGTCTGTGTGTGTGTGTGTGTGTGTGTGTGTGTGTGTGTGTGTGTGTGTGTGTGTGTGTGTATGCGTGTTAGAGAGAGAGCACACAAACGAGAGAGGGAGTGTGTGCATACGCATGCATATGCGCTCATGACATGTATGCAACTATGCACCCCACCACACACACACTTGAGAAGCCTTGTTTTTTTTCTCGCTCAGCAAACACAACACATGATTTACAGCTGAAGTCAAATAACTAAATAATTGCCGAAATCATTATCAA